>NC_143527.1:24829426-25160260 GCF_031878675.1 Megascapheus bottae
CAAAATCCTAAGAGTAAGATCTACTATATCAAAAACTTATGTTGAGATGTCATCATCAAATTATCCAGTAAACTTGGAGTTATTTGTTATTTGGTTATTCTACTCTCTTTACTGGTATTTTCCTAATTAAGAGAAACATTTGGGGGCAAGAATTCACAGGGACACTTGTAATATACTGACAAGCAATGATTTTACATGTCTTTTTGATGAATAAGTTAGGTGTAAGGTGGTTAACAGGAAATAAACATAAACTTCTTTTTTTTTTGCCAGTCCTGGGCTTGGGCTCAGGGCCTGAGCACTGTCCTTGGACTTTCTCAAGGCTAGCACTCTACCACTTGAGCCTCAGCACCACTTCCGGCTTTTTGCCATGTATGTGGTACCAAGGAATCGAACCCGGGTCTTCGTGCATGCTAGGCAAGCACTCTACCACTAGGCCAAACTCCCAGCCCAAACATAAACTTCTTATAGGCACAATGAACAGTATTGCATTAAATTTAGAATTACTTCACACAAAAACATTTGTTAATTGAGGTCTTTGTTAAAAGAAAATATTTTGTGGATGGGAAGGAGAATGAATGCACATGAAATCATTAAATAGTAAAAATAAGAAAATTTCTTTTCAGTTGTTACAGGCATTGAAAATAAAGTTCAACTAGCAAAGGATATAAAAATAGAATTTCCATATGCCTTGAGCACATTTTTTTATGCTAACCAGTTAACAAAGAACAAAGAAGAAATTCAAAGAGGAAAAGAAAGTATTAAGTTTTGAAATCTGTAAAGATCTCATGATCCAAAGATATAGGGAAAAAAAGCAAAACAAAGCAAAAAGCAAAGTCATTAAACTCAAAAGAACAAACCAAGACCCAAGATAAGGGGAAAATATGTACAGAGTGAGAATCTTATCTCAGTTAAACAGAGGAACAATAGAAGCAGGTTGAAGTCTCTTCCCTACTAGATAGAATAGAGGATGGAGTGCAGAGATAGGGAAAGGACCAAAAACTGCTGAAGGTTTATCATTGTTAGGCTTTATGAAAACTTTTGAACTTCAAGATAGTGGTGCTCTCTGTGTGGTGTTTCTGCTAACACAAGTCTGTGCATACATGCATGTATGAAGAATTAACTTCTCTAGTATGTTGCAGCATTTATGCTGTATTTGATTGGAAGCCAGGCAAGCTCAATTAGTTCACAGTGTGTCTCACAAGAAATTTTCAAGTTGGACAGTAACAGATTGGATTTGGCTGGTTTTGAACTGCAATGTCAATGCCAGATATATTTGCTTTCTACTTCTTTGTCCCTCACATCTACTGTTTCTTTTCTTTCTATCTTCATTAAAACTTATTTAAATTTTATTGTAAAGGTGAAATGACAGTTAATGGGTAATGAGTACATTTCTTTTGAGAGAGTGTCAGGCCCTCTGTCATTTTCTCCCAGGTTTTTCCCTCTTGACTCTCTTTCCACCAAGTTGTAGAGTCCATTTTTACTGAGGGATAATTGTCCTTCTTCACACATAACCTTGTCCATATTAAGACATCTCATTGCTTTCCAACACAAAGAGATTCTTATTTGTCAGTTAGGGTCTCAATGCTTTATCCACTTCCTTACAAATTGTTCTACTGAGAACTATAATCTCATTTTGAGGTATGAAGTCTCTTGAGTTTATATAGTATATTTTGCTTTAGGATTTTCTAGGGAAATGAATACCACCCAAATGCAAGAAATCTTTCCATGATGATTGGCTTATGTGATTTCAAAGCTATACAAATGATAGAATATCTAATAGATTAGAAAAAACCAGTCATTCCATTCAGTTTGAGTTAAGACGCTAGGCTTCTTAAGAATTCATGATTCCTAAGAATCATGAATTGTGATGTCCCAAGACAGAAAGAACAGTTTCAAAACTAAGGAGAGGAGAGAGAATTTTCCCTTTGTTAGTTATAGATGGGCTGATGGCTTCACCTTACTTGTCTGATGATGCTCATTAGTTTGCTGATTAAATTCTAATCTCTTTCAAAAATGACATCCCAGACACATCTAGAAATAGTTTCTGGGACATCATGTGGCCATTCAATAGACGCACATGCAATTAGCCGTCACATATTCCCAATATAAAGAGCCAATAAACATAGTTCAATGAATTCCATGTGGTAGGCACAACAAAATTTGAATTATATCACAAGATCTGGATTCATTCTGGTGGATTAAGTGTGAGGAAATAATTGTCAATGAATCACGAAAGGTAATTTATTTATTTTCCTTTTCTTCCTGTTTTGTCGATTATAGGAAGAAAAAAATCTCATTTGGAGCACAGTAGGTTACCAAATCTGAGAAAACATTCAGTTTTATCAATAAACCACAAAAAGCAAAAAACAACAACAGAACTTTCCAGAAATAGAGCTGCATCTCAAGTGACAGAGTGCTAGCCGTGACTACAATATGCTTAAGGATGGTGCCCAGACCTTACATTCAAGCCTCATAACTGTCTTATATACAAAAATGAATAAATAATGAAAATGCACTCTATCTCAAGAAATTGAAATTTTCTAAATTGTTGACCAACAGGATGAGCAAAGTGTGTTGATCAATCTGCTCAAATACTAGACCTGCATGTGTAAAATATCATGGTATACCTTTTAAAATTAGGCTAGAGTAACATCATGAATAACAAGAATGAGTGGAGTGGAAGTTAAAGAGGGGAGGACTGATAGGCTAAAGAAGGGTTTGTGTGTGGTCAAAATACTTTATGGATTTGTGTGCCAAAGAAAATATGACAGCTGTTGAAAGTAGTATCGGAAAAAGAGGAAAAGAGTAAATGAGGTAGAATAACAGGGGATGATTCTGATGCAGTATATTTTATGAACAGGTCAAAGTGAGACCCTTATCAAACTAACTGATACTAATAAAATGTGAAACACTTGCAAAAAAATAGTCTTCATAAACAGAAAATGAATGTAAGCAGTAATTGTATCTTTGTAAACCTCCAGCCATACAAATTTCTGATTTGGTATCAGAACTTTTCTGGAGGCTTTCCTCTGATAATGTGTATCCAAATTTGATGATCTCCTTACTCCTAAATATTTAATGTTCTTCTTCAATTTTCAATATATCTGTACAGGAATAAGTAGAAAATATGGCACTTGATTGATAGATATGCTTGACTATAGTAGGTATAATATAGGCAGTGAAAATGGGAGAGATTTAAATTTTATACAGCACTAAAAAATCACTAAAATGACAGCATCCAATGCTTTAGGATTCAAAAATTATCCAAGATATTAAAGAGTGAAAGCAGAATTTTAATAATTTGTTCATCCATGTTCTTAAAAACTACCAGGAGCTGGGCACAGCTCATATCTGTGATACTAGCTCTTAACAAGGTTCATATCTGAGGACCAATGTTCAAAATCAGACTAGTCAGGAAAGTTCCAGAGACTGTAATTAACTATCAAAAAGGCCAAATAAAGCTGTGGATCATGTGGTTGAGCATTAACCTTGAGCCAAAAAAAGCTCAAAAACAGCACCTAGGCCTTGAGTTCAAACCCTAGAACCTGTACACAAATATATACTAGGAGACAAAATTTTGATGACTAACATCTCTGAATGGACAGAGTGGTTTTTGAGGTTTCATTTCAGCCATTAACCATGCAGAGCATTTTTTCCAGTCATGATCCATGGATATTCATTTTCATTATAAAATATTTCTTGGCCATTAGTAACTCTATTATTTTAGCCACCCATAACTATTATATTACTTTTTGTTCAGCATAGCACTCTCCCAGTAGAGCCATACCTCCATTTCTGGATTTCTTTTGGTGTGGTTAATTAGACAGTTTCATGAAGTTTTCTGCCTGGGTTCCCTTGGTACTGTGATTCTCAAATCTAAGTCTCTTGAGTAAATAAGGATTACAGGCATGACCTACTGTTGCCTGGCTTCTTTCTTTCACTTTTCTTTGATAAATGATCATTTTATGTCAAGTTCTATACATTCCCTTTCCTTAAAGTGTGTTCAGAAAAGATTAGTTATTTCCTGTGCTTGGATACTTGGAACTATTTCTCAGAGTGACTGTTGAAGTTAATGTGATTCAAAACATTGTGGGTACTGATTTGCATTCTTTTTTTCTTTCTTTCTTTCTTTCTTTCTTTCTTTCTTTCTTTCTTTCTTTCTTTCTTTCTTTCTTTCTTTCTTTTTTTTTTTGCCAGTACTGGGCTTGTGCTCTTGGCCCAACCAATGTCTTTGGGTTTTCTCAAGGCTAGAGTTCTACCACTTGAGCCACAGCACTTCTGGATTTTATCTATGTGTGTGGAATAGAGGAATCGAATCCAGGTCTTCAGATGACAGGCAAGCACTCTACCACTAGGCCAAACTCCCAGCACCTGCATTCTATTTTGAAGCAGTGAGATTTGTCCAATTTCCAGCATTATATTCAAGTATTAACAAAACAAGTGATAAAAGAGGATACTGTAATATTAATAAAAGTCCCAAGCTTTGAGAATGTATTTAATAGTTCTAACATGTAGAACATTAAAATTTTATCAACAAATCATGGGAAGGACATTCTGTACACAGAACTCAATTTACCTAGCTGCTATCTGCAATACTTGTTGTAATTTATTTTGACTCAAAGAATACACAGTTTTAAAATAATTCCCTTGCATTCTTATGTGTATAAAGAGGAAGGAAATGTGGACATTTTGCTCATAGCAGAAGTAAAAGATTAAAAAGATTTCCAAGTATATTAGACAAAAATAAATACTTCAGTGAAACAAAATGAAATTTTGTGAACCTCAGCTTTAGTTTGCATATGCTTTTGTTTAAATTGTTTCATGTTAGGTTGGGTTTCCTTTTTCGTTGTTTTTAAATATTTTTATTGTAATTAATAAAAGGGTTACATGATATTTGCCAGATAGAAGGTGCATTAATTCACATACATTGATACCCTTTCACATGTCTTGGTCCCCATTACCTACCCCCCCACCCATCTTAGTTTTCCCCCCTTCCCTATCCAATTTCAAATAACCAAATAAAAATATATCCAATATATCAGATAACAAAGTGAGATACTGTAACAATATGAGATAACTAAGGGACAGCAAAAGACATGAGAGATAACATAGTACATTAAGGACAACAATCATTCATTATATGGCTTTTGTTTCAATATTCTGGAGGTCCTTTCAATTAGCTTCATACTATATGGCCTTATGTATCAAGGTTTTGCTCTATTGCAGATCTCTGCTAGTAGAGCCCAAGGTTTCTACTGATTATGACAAATGAGGAAAACAATTGAGCCTAAGTTCCTTTGAGTCTGGCTTACTTCACTTAATATGATTTTTTTCTGTCTTTCCATTTCCTAACAAATGGGGCGATGTCGTTTTTTCTGACAGCAGCATAGAATTCCATTGTGTATAAAAATCACATCTTGTTGATCCACTCATCAACTGAGGGACATCTAGGTTGGTTGCATGCCTTTGCTATGGTGAATAATGCTGCAATGAACATTGTTGTGCTAGTAGATTTAGTATGCCCTAGTTTCTGAATGGTTGGGTAAATGCCAAGTAGTGGAATTGCTAGGTCATAGGGGAGCTCTATGTTTAGTCTTTTGAGGCACTGCCATACTGCTTTCCATAGTGTTTGAATGAGTTTGCACTCCCATCAACAGTGTAATAGTGATCCCTCCTGGCCACATCCCTTCAAGCATCTGTTGTTATTAGTTTTCCGGATCCTGGCCATTCATTCTAACTGGAGTGAGGTGGAATCTTAGAGTTGTTTTGATTTGCATTTCTTTTATGACCAGAGATGTTGAGCATTTCTTCTTGTGTCTATAGGCCATTTTTGTTTCTTCTTCAGAGAAGACTCTCTTTGTCTTTGGCCCATCTTTTAATGGGATGGTTGTTACTTTGGAGATTAGTTTGGGAGTGATTCAATTTTTTGAGCTGTTGATATATTTTAGATATTAGGCGTTTGTCTGCTGTATGGTTGGTGAAGATCTTCTCCCACTCCATAGGCTTCCTAATTAATTTACTAGCTATGTCCTTTGCCATACAAAAGCTCTGCAGTTTAATGCAGTCCCACTTATCCAGCCTTTCTCTGAATTGTTGTGATTCTTGGTCCTTATTAAGGAAGTTCGAACTGTGCCAAGGAGGCCTAGTGTATCTCCTATTCCTTCTTGTAAATTTTCAGTGTGTCAGCTTTTACCTCCAGGTCTTTGATCCATTTGGAGTTAATTCTAGTGCAGGGTGACAAAGAAGGGTCCAACTTTAGTTTTCTGCAGGTGCTTAACCAGTTCTGCCAGCACAACTTATTGAAGGGGCTATCTTTCTTCCATTCTATTTTTTTTGGCTCCCTTGTCAAAGATTAGGTGGCCATAGTTCTGTGGTTTAATATCTGGGTTCTCAGTTCTATTCCATTGGTCTTCAGGCCTGTTCTTGTGTCAGTACCAAGATGTTTTGATAATTATAGCTCTGTAATAGAGTCAAAAGTTTGGTATTGAAATTCCTCCAGCGTTGTTCTTTCTGCTAAGAAGTGTTTTTGCTATACGAGGTCTTTTATTATTCCATATGAAATTTTGGATTGCATCTTCTATTTCTTTAAGAATGCCATTGGGATATTGATGGGTATTGCTTTGAATTTGTAGATAGCCCTTGGCAAGATTGTCATTTTCACGATGTGGATTCTTCCAATCCAGGAGCATGGGAGGTTTTTCCATTTCCTTAGTTCTGCTTTCATTTCCTTTTTCAGGGTTTTAAAGTTTTCATCAAAAAGGTCCTTTACATTCTTAGTTAAGGTAATTCCTAGGTACTTTATTTTCTTTGTTCCTTGAAAGAATTAATAAAATTGACAAACCCTTAGCAAATCTTACCAAAAAAAGAAGACAGTATACCGAAATAAACAAAATCGCAGATGAAAATGGTAATATCACGAAAGAAATTATCAAGATCCAGAGCATCATGAGGGAATACTTCTCAAACCTTTACGTGAACATATTTGAGAATCTAGAAGAAAAGGATTAATTCCTAGCCAATATGAACATACCCACACTGAACCAAAAGAACTAACCTAACTAAACAGGCCTATTTCAAGCACTGAAATAGAAATGGCAATAAGAGAACTTCCACCTAAGAAAAGCCCAGGGCCAGATGGATTCACAGCTGAATTCTATAAGGTCTTCAAAGTGGAGCTCACACCAATACTCCTCAAGCTCTTCAACGAAATTGAAAATGAAGGTTCTTTACCAAACTCATTCTATGAAGCCAGTATAACCCTCATCCCCAAATCAGACAGAGATTCATCAAAGAATGAGAACTATAGACCTATTTCTTTGATGAATATCGATGCAAAACTTCTCAACAAAATACTGGTCAACCATCTACAACTCATCAAAAAAAATTATACACTATGATCAAGCTGGATTCATCACAGGGAGACAAAGCTTGGTTCAACATACGCAAATCAATTAATGTAATTCAACACATCAACAGGAGCAAGGACAAAAATGACACGATTGTCTCAATAGATGCGGAAAAGGCATCTATGTTAAAAGCTCTGGAGAAACTAGGAATTCATGGAACATTCCTCAATACAATAAAGGCTGTGTATGACAAACCCACAGCTAGTATTATACTTAGTGGTGAAAATCTAAAGCCATTCCCTCTAAAATCAGGAATGAGACAAGAATGCCCACTCTCTCCATTCCTCTTTAACGTAGTATTAGAATTCCTAGCCAGTGCAATAAGGCAGGAAACAAGCATAAAGGGGATCCAAGTAGGGAAAGAGGAAGTAAAACTATCCCTCTTTGAAGGTGACATGATTCTGTATTTAAAGAATCCTATAGACTCTACTCCCAAGCTCCTTGAGCTTCAACACTTTGGAAGGGTAGCAGGCTATAAAATTAACCCTGAAAAATCAACTGCCTTCCTCTATGCCAACAGTGAGAGGAACGAGGCAACAATCAGGAAAACAACTCCTTTTGCAATAGGTTGGCTTTCCTATCTCACAGTTTATCAAAAGAAAGGATGTAGACTAAGGTAGGCTTGGAAATTGAGATGCTTTTTGAACCACTAGTTGCAAATAAGTGGAAATGGAGAAGCTCCTGATATGTTCAATCTGAGAAAAGACAACAGTGAATGAATGAATGAATGAATGAATGGAAAATACTTTCCATGATGTTTCAAGTTAAAAATTGGACAGCTTTAATGCCTCTAAGTCCTACTGTCTATTTAATTTCTGGCTTTTGGGTATGCTACTCTTTTTTTTTTTTTGCCAGTCCTGGACTTGAGCTCAGGGCTTGAGCACTTTTCTTGGACTTTCTCAAGGCTAGAGCTCTACCACTTGAGCCTCAGCACCACTTCCAGCTTTTTTCTACCCATGTGGTACTGAAGAATCGAACCCAGGTCTTCATGCATGCTAGGCAAGCACTTTAACCACTAGGCCAAACTCCCACCCCCAAGGATATGCTACTCTTAAAAAAAAAATGAGTACTGCCATTAAGCACAGAAGCTTACGCTTGAAAGACACGTAACTCTTCCACTCTAGGGAAACTCTAAGTCACCTTTTGCATTTATGATTTTCTAAGTGGCATGTCACTTTATACCTTGGTTCCCTGGACTATGATCCCCTTATGTCTGCTTCCCTGTGATCCTCTTAAGTCTCTTTCCTTGTGACTCTGGGGAATACCAGTCATGTTCCACTGTGCACAATCATTGTGTTTCCTTGGACCTGGAATGATAGGGTATGACATCATACTCATCCACTGGTGAAGATGGAGTCTCACAAACTTTTAGGGAAAAGTTTGTTTTAAGCCACCATTCCAGTTTACTGTCTCCTGAGTAGCTAAAACTACTGATCTGAGCCATCTTGCCATGCTACATAGATCATTCCAATGGAGGCTCAAGTATTATTCTCCTGAACATATGAGTGTTATTACATATAACTCAAATGGTTGTTATGAGAATTAAATGGTGTAAAATTGAAAGCTCCTAGTAGTATCTACACATCATTCTGGACATTAAGTAACTGCTGATACCTTGTTCATTTTTTGCCCATTTTATGAGAATATCGTGTATCACCTTAAACCAAGAAATCCTACTGAAGAGGGGACATATTCCCTTGCTGATTTTCCACAATAATAACCCAATCTACTTCACCATCAGAGAAGTCTTCTTTTTCTTCCCTAAAGAACAGCAAACCCTCTCGTGGGAAATATGGATCTCAATTCAACACTTCTGAATATAACACTTCTGGGAACATGGCTCCTCTAGCCATTCTGGAGTTCCACCTTTCTTGTGAAGACTTGCTCTGTGCCCTACACAGAGTACCTCAGAATGATAGAGTCTCTATGTTTGGTCTTTCCTTTTGCAGAGTATATCATCAAAGCGGTTACAGAAAATCAAGTCTCAGGCTTCCCTGTGTGTCACAACAGGGAGAGTGAAGATCAATATGAAGCCCACAGCTTGTCAAGACCTTTTTACTTATGTGCTATCTGCTGAAGTCTTCATGACAAAGAAAGTGCCCTCGTCTATAAGCAACTTGGGATTTTGAAAGAGAAGCTAGGTAGTAGCTAACTAGTTAGGATTCTAAGATAAGGACATATTATAAGGCAAACCAATGGGGGAAAGTCTTGGAGGAAGAGGAGATGTAAACTTGAGTTTATAAACAGAGATAGACAGGAGACTTCTTGTGTTCAGTCAGCACTGAATCTCCTCCCTGAACTTTGGCAAAGTGGTCTGGGATCTGGTATGCATGTGCCATGAGATGAATTTATTATGCAAATGGGTGACAGATCTGAATGCTAAGAATAGGAGAAACAATTAAAATACAGATATTTTGAAGCCATTGAACATGGCAATTTGAATTTAGATTATTAAAAGAAAATATAAACATTGTCATTAGTTATTGTAAATATTCCTACTTTTACAGTTCCATTGTGTTTTATGCTAGCTTAAATGGCTTCATTTAAATTATGGACAGGTCTCTAGTCCTGTTCTCCTTGCCTCAGTTCACACACACACACACGCACATACACACACACACACACACACGCACATACACACACAAAGTCACAACTTACAAATATATGTGTTTATATGCACATATATATTATAAATGTACAGACATATGCTGTAAGCATATCCTTATCATGAATATATATGTGTATACATTACATTTGATTTTGCATTTAAAACCTATATTTATATTACATATCACATTTTTCAAAAAATGTTCATTCTTTCCTTTACCATTATCTCTTTTTAAAGCAGGGTATGCACAGAGTGCTAACAGTATTGGTAAGGGTCTAAGAATGCCTGGCTGTGATTTTCACTTTGCTTTTAAAACCACATGACCTTGAGCAAGTTACTTAACATTTTAAGTATCCTATTGAGTGGCAACAAAGCCATACCGATGTGCTATGTTCAATTAATTAAAGAGATACTCTATGAAGATCAGCAAATAGAACCTTTTAATAAGTTAGTTCAATAAACATTGTTGATTAGAAGCCACAGTATGCTGTGATAGGTAGTTGTGAGATTATTATCCTTGTTTTGGGTTTTTTTTTTCTGAACTGATCATAAGGTTTGAACTCAAGTCCTTGACTTATTCCCTTAGTTCTTGTACTCAAGGCTTTTGCTTTCTCTCTTGAGCCACAGCTCCACTTTTGGCTTTTTTTGTGTGTGGAGTGGTTAAGTGAAGATGTGAAGATAAGACTTTTCATCCTGAGCTCGTGTTGAGAGATGATCCTCAGATTTCAGCCTCCTAAGTGGCTAGGACAACAGGTAAGAGCCGCTGGCCTCAGCTTTCCCCCTTTCCCTTTTTCTGGTCCTAGGCCTGGATGCTGTCTATACACTTTTTTGCTCAAGGTTAATGTCCTACTACTTGAACCACAGCTCCATTTCCTTCATGTTTTCTGAATAGTCTAGTTGAAACTCAGTTATTATAGTCTTAGTATGGGGAAATAAAAAAGACTATATGGAATATGAATACAAAGGAGAGCAAGTGAATAAAGGAAAGCAATTAAAATGGAAACATTCCGAGAATAGGACTTCTGTATGTGTGTTAAAGTTGTAGTAGTTTTAGATAAAACAAGACAATAATCCAGAAGATCTATAAACCAAGCTATTTTGCTATCCATGTTAGAAGTGATAGACAAGACATATGGAGGGGAGAAAAGAAGGTGAGACTATGTTCTAAGGCCACTGCAAGTATTTTTCCTGTCCAGTTCTTTAAACCATGTTGTTCCAGGGGGAGGGGAGGGTGGACAAGGGCTCTAAGCATGATGGTATTGATGAGGGTGGTGTTTGGGTTTGATGTATTTATGTTTTCAGCTTCTTGATGGATTATGCTCTTTAGGCAAAACCTCAATAATAAGGTAGATCTTAACTTTAAACATTATGATATGGACAGTCTAGAAGATAAAAGATGATAGCCAAGTTAAGGCCTTGTAGCTACTGGTTATTCGGCCTTTTTTCTTACAAATTTGGAAGAACAACCAGAAAGGCTGAACACATACTTTGTCTCTATTTTACTTATAAATATGACAAAATCAGAAGTCACTAAAAGGAAATAGTTTGGGCGTAGGAATTACAATTTGATCATACATAGTGAAGGCTGAACTCAGAGAAATAAGCCAGATATTGTTTCTGTTGTCTTGTTCTTTCGTTTAATTTTTAGAAAGAATCGGACAGTTTGTGGATGATAAACAGTGGATGTTTTGGAATTTTGTAAATAAACATTTCAAAATATGTGTTTGCCACAATGTAAGAAGGTTACTAAAATTTTTATAACAAATTTATAACAGAAAAATTTTATGAAATGTAGTGTAGTGATTTGTTTTCTCTTTAAAAAGAAACTTCTGTGATAAAACAAATTTGGTCTAGTGCGAGTGACTGATAGTAACGGTTGCTTATGTTAATGAGGAAGATTTTGCAGTTCTCAGGTAGTTTCAAGGTGAAAGGTCATTGCCAGCAAAGAAAAAATAAATGACTAGAGAGTTGGAATTCTGAAGTTACCCACAAACAAACAAAATCAGAAATGGAGGAGGAGCTAGGGATTGAAATGAGTTACCATTGGCCAATAACTAAATAATTATGCCATAATAAAATACAGTCTTAGGAAAAACTCCTCAGCAGTAAGGGTTATACAGGTTTTCAGTGTGAGCGTGCATCCTGTCGGGGCAGTGTCATACTTAGGGAGATCACTGAATGACTGTGCCTCTGGTTTGTCCTAGGAAACATTTCTTTGGCTGGTTTGTGAATTGAATCATTTGTAACTGATCACCCCCTCCCCATCTCTTTGTTTTTGTTTGGTGATCCTAGGGTCCAATGGGAAGAAACTTGAAAGATGCTTAAACAAACCTAAGACAATGATCAAGTTTTAGAAAAGCAAGCTAATGTAGACCTGTCAAACTACCCTAAAAAGGACAGATTTTTTTGTTTTTGTTTTTGCTTTTTTATGTCGTTGTTTGTTTGTTTGTTTGTTTGTTTTTGGCCAGTCATGAGGCTTGAACTCAGAGCCTGAGCACTGTCCTTGTGTTTTGTCAAGGCTAGAGCTCTACTATTTGAGCCACAGCACCATATTTGGCTTTACCTCTAGCAATTCAGCACCATATGTTTACAGTTTTTCTGAGGGTTTAAGTATAGCAAAAAATCTAGATATTCTGTGAAATTTTCTTTTGGTAACTAATGATATTTAACACGTGGTAATGTACTTAAAATATACATATCTGTTGATGAAATTTGAGCTCTCATTTGATTTTTCCATCAATTTAAATATTATTATAATCATGATGTACTGAAGAATTGCATCTATGTAAGTCAGGTAATGAGAACACTTCTTTTGGAACAGTATCACTTCTCTTGTTTCCTCCCAGTATTTTCTGTATATTTAAATGTGTAGTGTTTGTAATATAGCTCCCGACTACTTCTTCAACTATATAGCTAATGGCTAATCTATCTCTTTTAATCACTTTATCTTATTGCATAATTTCTTGTGTAGTTTTCTGTCTTGCCTGGGATACTTGTCATTGTCTCATAATATCTCCTACCTTACTATATTTCAAAAAATTTAATTCTTTCAAGCATCATTTTTCTTTTTAAAACTTTTCCTCAGTCATTTCTACCTGTTGTATATCCCTGATAGGCTTCTCAGTTCAGCATTTATATGTCAACTATACACAAAAATATTCACAGCATAAACTGAATGCACATTGTTAGGCATACTTCCTTGATTATGAATAAACTCAAATATTATTGGAGTACATAATTGCAATAACTTTTGATACTCTACAGAACTGATGAATTTTTACAAGTTATGAATATAAGAATGGTCCCTGAGCTTTTTATTTTTTGCCAGTTCTGGGCTTGGGCTCAGGGCTTGAGCACTGTCCTTGGACTTTCTCAAGGCTAGAGCTCTACCATTTGAGCCTCAGCTCCATTTCCTGCTTTTTCTATGTATGTGGTACCGAGGAATCGAACCTGGGTCTTAATGCATGCTAAGCAAGCACTCTACCAGTAGGCCAAACTCATATGTCTTGTGTGTCACAGTAAGAAACATTTGACTGAAAATCCCAAATTTCTGTCATGATAGCACAGGCTTTTCATGTTCTCTCCTGAATTCCTTTGCCTGTACTGAGGATCTTCAGGAGGTACTGAGGATCTACTGAAGATCACACACATAGGGTAGCCTGACCTGTGTGTGAGACAGACATATTCTTATATACCAGCTCTGTTACTGGAAGAACATCTATGATCATAGTCATTTGTTTCCTTGTATTATTTTTTATTCTGTTTTATTGCTCCCTACTTCTGCATTGAACTCTGAAAACATTTCCAGGTCATCTTTGATAAGTTCATCAAAGGCTAGAAGGTTGCACTGAGAATCTGAAAATAAGAAAAGGGAATTAGAAGGCATGAAATCAACCTTCCATTGTTTATAATATACCACTAAATATAGCATCATAGCTCATCAATTTCCCAAAGAGTATCTATCTATCTATCTATCTATCTATCTATCTATCTATCTATCTATCATCCATTCATCTATCTTCTATCTATCTACCTCTAGCATTAATTATCTCCCTGTCTAATGGGAAGGTAAATTTATACATTTTGCCTCCACCTCAGGATGGAGCTATTGTCTCTCAGTTTCCTGGAGTTTTGTGAGAAAGGGAAAATAAACGTTTTTATATCACTTTCCTGAGCTTCAGTTTCAATCTCTTATATGAAAAAACAAATTGGTAACATTTATAAATAAATAAATATTCTTTGCTAAAAATTTCTTAATTTAAAATAGGTTTATGAACACAGAATAAACAAAAGACTTATGTTTCTTACCAGCTGTCTTTCTCAAATAATGAATTCTTCCCCCAGATTATTCCAAACTTTATTTAGGGAAGCTAAAAGGCTGCTAATAACAGTCTTAGCCATTCTTTCTTTGTCAGTACCTTCCCAATAGAAGAAAAATGTGATCTATTTAGTTACAGAACTCTACCAAAATTATAGCTTATAATTAATAGAAAGAAATGAACAACTGCACTTTTGAATCACTAAAGAAGGAAAAAAATATTATATTTAAAAGCCATCCTAATATTTGCTGTGTTGTAAGAAGTGTGTGTGTGTGTGTGTGTGTGTGTGTGTGTGTGTGTGTGAAATCTTAGGAAGATTATGGGAAATCTTAAAATTTTTATTATTATCATTGTTGTTTTGCAATGGCCCTAGGGCTTGAACTCAAGTGTTGGGAGTTATTTCTGAGCTTTTTTGCTCAAGACTAGTACTGTACCACTTGAGCTACAGTCTCACTTTTGTCTTTTTGCTGGTTAATAGGAGAGAAGTGCCTCATAATTTTTCCTGCCTGGTCTGGCATTGAACTACAATTCTCAGGTCTTGACTCTAGGGTAGGTAGGATCTCATGCATGAGCTAAAACTCTTATTTTGCTTTAATGTTAAGATCACTTTCAAGAGCCCATTTCAATTGATTTAAGAATTGTACTCAAAGAAGATTCGTAAGGAGGTAAACATTGGAGTTTTTCAGAATAATTCTAAGTATATCATTAATTTTCTAAAATCACAATAATAACTAATGTAATACATTTATAAATTCACATTATAGCACTGACTAACTGAATTCTTCACTGTCCTAGGAAGAAATTGCATCTCAAGGTGCATTTGATATACCTAGCCTTTGAAAAGCAATAGGTGCAGGCAGTAAACCATCATTCTATGGCCTACTGAGAACCATACATAGTGGAGAAAACATATACAAGTTTTGTCCATAGCCTCACCTATATGCCAATAGCTTTCCTTAAGCTTTCAGTTACAAATCATAAATTTTGAATATTCATAGTCTGAGAATTTCCTATTTCTAGACAATGAGCTAAATGACTTTGGAAAGGAAATTATGATGAAACTGGAAATTGTATTCATTAATATGTATTTGTGTGCTATTTGTGGGAAGGCTAATAGCAATGGAATGACTAGCTACAAATAGTAATGTGTCATCATTAATACATCATAAAATTTGTTCCATATTGTTGATTTGTATGTTTCTCTTGCAAAATGAATGCTAAACATTAAGTGATTTTTGAAAAATCTGTGGAACAGCTGTCACTAGTACATTGAAATGTGAAACTTGTACCAGAAATCAAGAAACACCTGCTTCTGCTTGCATTATTTCTTCAAGGTATTTATTTAATATCCATAATCCTTGCAATGTTTGCTAGGAACAAGTATGTTACTTATCATTTCTTAATATAAATTTTCTTAAAAAACAATCTGTATTTTTTCTCAGGAAATTGGTAAAAAGTACCAAAAAAGAAACATGTAAATCATCAACAATGTATTTTATTGCAGTCATATTCCTGCCATATTTTGAAAATTCATTGGATATTAAAGTTGATAGCAACTTTCAGAGAAAATATCAGATGAGCGCTAATATTTATTGATATGAGCCTATTTTTAAATCCTTTAAAATGTCAAAGACTATTTGATGTTTGTAATGATTTGATTCACTTTTAAATTCTTCAAGCATGTTTTTTTTATTTTTATAGTGCAACAACTATTTTTATAAGTCATGTATTTTACATGACAGCATTTATACCTAGTATTTCAGGAAATGAGACAGGAAAGTCAGTAAGTTAATGAAAATCTGGGCCACTTAATGAAGCTCAGGCCACCATTGGATGGAAAGGAAATACTCTGTGTCAAACCAGTATAAAAACCAAAATCAAAGATCCCTCAAGCAAAATTCATGATTCTGAGCATGTTTAAAAGAATTGATCTTAGAATGAAACAGTGATAATTTCAATATTTTGAACTTGGAGGCCTAGATATTACCTATACTACAAAGTATAATTCAAGTGAACTTAATTTATAATTGAGACTGAAAATAAATAAGATTATGTATAGAACTTTAGAGCTAAGCATTTCTGATTTTAAGTACTTATTTTCATCATTTTTCATTCAGCCTAATACTTATTAAGTAAGATAAAAATATTTCTATTACCTCAACCTTTCATTATCGCAGAATATTTCTACATTATCTTAGAATTTGAAATATAACAGGACATGTGAATCAATGGATGCTAGCTAGTGTTAGTGCTGATATCTCCAATGTTGGAGAGGAATGTCTGGTATAAAAACAGTTTTGTATGTCTCATTGACATTTTTTAGAGTTATTTGCACAAATAATCTCATATTTTTGCATGTAAAATAATTTTAAACATTAACAGAACTATAATTGCTTGCATGCATGTCATTATAGTATGATTTTAAAACTTTTGGTGTAAATCATCACATGTATCCACTTCACACTTATTCACAGATATTCATATTATTTCCTTTTATAATTGTTTCATTTCTATGGCTTCTAAAATATTATTCAAAATGTTTCTCATAAATATTTTTATCATAGCTTGCAGATTTGCTTTTTCAACTGATTGAACACTCTGAGATGAATTTTGACTGTCTTACTGATGATGGATTATGCCTTCCTATGTGATTTCATTAATTTATTATTTTATGATGATTATTTTATTACTATTTACACCATGTTCTCCTATTCTTAAAAAATTTCGGACTTTTTAACTCAAGTGCTGTCTCTGTATATGTTCTGATTATATATATATATATATATATATATATATATATAGAGAGAGAGAGAGAGAGAGAGAGAGAGAGAGAGAGAGAGAGAGAGAGAGAGAGAGAGAGAGAGAGAGAGAGAGAGAGAGAGAGAGAGAGAGAGAGAGAGAGAGAGAGAGAGAGAGAGAGAGAGAGAGAGAGAGAGAGATTTTTGGCAGTCCTGGGGCCTTGGAGCCTGGGCACTGTCCTTGGGTTTTCTCAAGGCTAGATCCCTACCACTTGGGCCACAGCACTATTTCTGGCTTTTTTCTATGTAAGTGGTGCCAAGGGTCTTCATGCATGCTAGGCAAGCAGTCTACCACTAGGCTAAATTCCCTGCCCTGTTCTGATTAGATTTTTGGTGTGGTAGAATCTTTGAACTTTTTGCCAAAATATTTGGTTTTATATTTAAGAATCAGAATTGTGTAGTAGGTGAAGTACATAAGTCTTCCTTAGGTAGCAAATTAGTTTTTCAACAAGTCTATACTTCAACATTATTCATTATCGCTCATGCATCTGTGGAGCTTCTTGGATCTATCAGCTAATCTTATCTAGTATCAATTAGTTCAGTTGAGTATGAGAGGATCTGTTCTTTTATCCCTTACTCTGTTTCTGATAGATTAGCCAGCCTGCACATATTTCTTTTGATGATAACAAATACCCTAAAGCACACCAGGTCCTTGTCCTTGCTTGTATAGCACTCTACATTTGATTCATACCTGTAGCCTAAGAGTGTCTTTTAGTTCTGAGTGATATAGAACACAGAAAATAGCAGACAATCCAACAGATTTTTATATTTACCAGTAACTTTAAACATGTTCCGTCAATAAGGTATATAAATGTGTGTTAAGTATATGAAATGCTCAAAATTAGAACTATTGGTAAATGCAAACAATACTCTAACTGTACAGAATAGGTACATTAGCAACAAAAAGCCTAAAAAGACTGTGAATAGTATGAGAATCTTAAATATTCAAACAATTATATATTGCTGGCAATGATGGAATATGCTTTACATCTATTCTTTAAATCATTTGGATGATTCTTCAGAAAGCTAATCACTGAATTCTCAAGTATAAAATGAAAAATATTCATCCCATAGATGTGGCTAACTTAGAGTAGGTACATTAATAATTTTTAAAACTATATTTAAAGTTACCATATAATTAGAGGAGAAGAGAGCTTAATAAATATGTAGTTTGTTTGGAGTAATAAACCTGTTTTGGAAATACTTGTATACATTGCAAATATGATATTTTGTGGGGTCCAGAATAACCTAGAGGTGTCTTAAGAAACTAGAGACCACAGAAAAGGTAATTGACATTCAAGTGTCTAGCTGAAAGTAAAACCATTGCCTTCTCATAGCACAAAGAGCAGGTTTTAAATTGTGTGGTCTCTAGAAAGATTTGTGTTAAGTCAGATTTCTACAAAATAATGTTCATAATGTGAATACAGCCAAATGAATTCAAATAGGTTATTTTATCTAAATTACTAATTTATATACATTTTGTTTCAAAGCTTGCTGCCTGGTGCTTCTTTTTTTTCTGTACTATTTCCAACCTTTAAAACTGTAAGTAACAAGTTGTCTCTCCTATTGCCATTCTCTGCCTGCGTTTTGGTTTGCTTTGAAGGAGAGAGATAAACCAATTCTAATCCATCTATACCAATCCTATTCACAGTCAAGCAATAACAATTATCTGCGTCTTTACATTTTCTCCCATCTCTTGCTATTTCTTGTACAGTAATGAATTGTAACGGCTACTTCTTGCTGACTTCTTTCCCATATAATTAATGTCCTAAGATATTCTATTTACTGGTGAAGCAGTTTGAATCAAGAAGTGATTACTTTTAGAGTAAACAGAGCTTCTAAGCCCTCTCCACAAACAAAGCTGACAGCAGTTTTATTTTTAAAATAATCAAATTGAAAATCCCCAAAGCTTCAAGTTTAGAACTTATTTATTATTTATACACAGGTAGTTTTTGTATGAAAAGTGTTTTAATAATTAGAAGAGATATAGAAAAGTGCATAGATCAATTGGAAGGAATGGCTTAGAGAAACTGATAATACCACCTGACAAGGCATTCTTATCAGGCCTAACCATACAGCCTTATAGCAAGTAACAGAGAAGAGAAACTTGATTTAAGAACATAAATTTAGTCTTCAAAAGTATCAAAATTAGATATTAGATTCTCTGTGCTGGGGATGAAGAAGTTGTCTGGAATCAAATTTACAATAATCACTGGGAAATGAGGAAGGAAAAAGAAAATGAGATTCTTTTTAGATGAAAAAAGAGAAAATCACCACCACTCCCAGTCTTAAAAATTAGGCCACTTATAATGCAGTCTTGTTCATGATGACAAAAATTTTATAACCTTACAAATGGTCCCATATCTTAATGCTATTCATTTGGAAAATTAAATTTTGACATGAATTTCAAGGGGTTGCCAAGGTTTAGAACCCAGCACTTTGATTTTTAAAGTGATACGTCCTGTGATTCTATGCTATTTTTTCCTCCCCTTTTCAGTATCCCACCAGCAGATGCCCAAATAATTATTTTTTAGTAATCCATGCTTCTGCCTCCAAACAATTGTTCAGATGATTCCTAGAATCCTGCTTTCGTTAGGGATCCCACCATGTTCTCAAATTCAATAAATGCAACACTTCAAACTGACTTTGAAGTACTTTTTCTCCTGTCTGTGCATCATCTAAGAAATCAGTGTTGTTTGTTAGTTTACGTAGTATTTCTTTCTCTTCAATCTTGTCCCTATTCACCTGTTTGTTTAATCAAATATAGATAATAGCAGTAACCTTCTCTGTAGTCTGAATGACAACATGATTTAGCTATTTTCTGCAAGGACTCATTTCTATCTTATCCTAGAATCTCCTCTAATTGTGGGTCAGAACTAGGGACATTTGGAAAATGAAAAGTTTAATGAGATCAGAAAAGTTAGCGAAGAAGATCTGAAGGAGATGAACATTATATATAAATAGATGGTACGAAGCTGATTAGGAAAGAGGATGGAACACACTTAGAAAAGAAAATGCATGAAGAATGCCATGGCCAATGAGTTTCCATTCCATACATTGGACATAATCAAAATTAGGCTAAGGGTTTGTATATCATGGATATATATTAATCTATGAAATAAAACATTATGTCTAAAGACACCATCGGCTTATCTTTGTTTTTATGGCCATAATATGTTCCTTTCAATATTTGTTTTCCAGTTGGTAAACTCATTCTTGACAAAGAGTTACCTTGACTAAGTATTGCCTGGATGACTAGAAATGGACTAATTTAGTTATTTTGTGACACTATAGAAACATTTAAAATATAGTATTTAAAAGCCTCAAAAAATCTGGGGAATTCTGTTCACCTAAGGACAGAAATATGAGTAGTGTTCGTCACTCTGTAACTTGACAGGTGAATAATCTTAATTTGTCTTTGAGCTTTGAATCAGCCTGTTTGTCTTCCAATGATAAGACAAACAAATTTTCTTCTAATTCAAGAACACATGAAACACAAAGTAATTATAGACACTTCTTCTCCAATCAAGAAACAAGGTGAGAATAGTTGTGGTATGGTATACTGTTTTATTCTACGAACTGTTTTTGTATATGTATTATTAACATAATTAAATTATTTGTAAAAAAATTTCATTACTGTTGAAATAAATTGACTCTTGTTTTATCATAAATTTTTAGTGTATTTTTATAGGTTATTGCAATCGTGTTTAACCAATATGCATGTCCTTTTTTTCTCAGTTCTGGTAATTATTTTTTTGATATTTTTTGTTGTAATTAATAAAAGGGTTACATGATATTTGCCAAATAGAAGATGCATTAATTCACATACATTGATACCCTTTCACATGTCTTGGCCCCCATTATCCTCCCCTCCACTCTCTCATCTTGGTTTTTCCCCCCTTCCCTATCCAATTTCAAATAACCAAATACAAATATATCCAATATATCAGATAACAAAGTGAGATACTGTAATAATATGAGATAACCAAGGGACAGCAAAAGAGCTGAGAGATAACATAGTACCTTAAGAACAACAATCACTCATTATATGGCTTTTGTTTCTATATCCTACAGGTCCTTTCAATTAGCATCATACTATATGGCCCTATGTATCAAGGTTTTGCTCTATTGCAAATCTCTGCTAGGAGAGCCCAAGGTTTCTACTAATTATGACAAATGAGGGAAACCATTGAGCCTAAGTTCCTTTGAGTCTGGCTTACTTCACTTAATATGATTTTTTTCTAAGCCTTTCCATTTCCTAACAAATGGGGCGATGTGGTTCTTTCTGACAGCAGCATAGAATTCCATTGTGTACAAATACCACATCTTGTTGATCCATTCATCAACTGAGGGACATCTGGGTTGGTTCCATATCTTTGTTATGGTAAATAGTGCTGCAATGAACATTGTTGTGCTGGTGGATTTAGTATGCCCTTGTTTCTGGATGATTGGGTAAATGCCAAGTAGTGGAATTGCTGGGTCATAGAGGAGCTCTATGTTTAGTCTTTTGAGGCACTGCCATACTGCTTTCCATAGTGGTTGAATGAGTTTGCACTCCCACCAACAGTGTAGTAGTGATCCCTCCTGGTCACATCCCCTCCAGCATCTGTTGTTATTAGTTTTCCGGATCCTGGTCATTCATTCTAACTGGAGTGAAGTGGAATCTTAGTGTTGTTTGGATTTGCATTTCTTTTATGGCCAGAAATGTTGAGCATTTCTTCATATATTTATAGGCCATTTTTGTTTCTTCTTCAGAGAAGACTCTCTTTAAGTCTTTGGCCCATTTTTTTTAATGGGATGGTTGATTCTTTGGAGAATAGTTTTAACAGCCCAATATGCAATTTCTTAAATTCCTCTCACCCTTTACTATACATAAGCCAGGCCAAAATCTGGCCATTATAAAGGTGATTTAATCATAAAAGTAGTTAGATCAGTAGTACTTCTTTGAAACAATTCTCAATCATTTCAATTATATTGTTACACCATATAGTGCTTTGTCAAGAACCTTTTAGTGTACTAGACTGTGTTGCATACCTATAACATTTAAAAAAATGTTAGTGACATCTCTTCTCAAGTAATAAACTGAGCATAGTGTTCTATGTCTATGATTTCAGCTCTGTGAGAGTTCGAGAGAGTAGCACTCTTGCTTTAATCTTATCCTGGGAAAACTTGTAAGACCATACTTGAAAAATAACCAACCAAAAAAAAGTGGCTAAAATGTGAGGTTTCAAGCCTAGAAAGAGTGGGATCTTGAGTTAAAACCTGAGAACCATAAAAAACAGACACACACTACAACACTCCACTAAATAATTCTAAAACATTGTAGAAAACTGGAGTAATGAATTCAAATAATACTTGCTAATTTATCAATAGGATGGAGTATTGTTTCTCTTTTCTTTGGCGGTTCTGGGTTTTGCTTCAAGGCCTCCTGATTGCTAGACTGGTGTTCTGCCACTTAATACATACCTGCAATCTTTCCTTTTGATAGTTATGTTATAGAATTTGTCTCACAGACTTTTCTTCCCAGGCTAGCTTTGAACTATGATCCACTTGATTTCATCTTCCTGAGGTGCTAGGATAGTAGAAAAGAGACATAGTTAACCACCAATGGTTTTGATTTACTCTCAAGTAAGAAAAAACTTCAAAATCTGGAGCCATTTTGTTCGATGACAGGTTTTAGATAGACATCTTTCGATGAAAACTCTTCACTGCTTGCATTTGGGCTATGTCTGATAAATGATCTGAAAGAACAATGTGCATTCTCACATAGAAGGGCAGAATGTGGAGTTACAGATTTACTTGTAATATCATCGAAAAGGGAAAATGCTGTTGTGTCTATGTACCACAATTTCTTGATTCATTTGTTCACTGAGAGACATATGGGCTGATTCTATATCTTGGCTCTGGTGAATAGTGCTGCAGGGAGCACAGTTGTGCTGTCAGCTTTATTGTAACATTGTTTGTGGTAATTCTATTTTAGTTTTTTGAAGAACCCCATAGTGGTTTCTAGAGTATTTGATATAAGCATACATTCTACCAATAGTTTCCCTTTTTCTGCTACCATACATTGTATGATATTGTTCATTTTCTAAATATGATCATTCTAACTGAGTAGGGCAGTAATTCAATGTTGTTTAGGTTGCATTTTGTCTGTGGTCAGAGATACTGAGCATTTCATCAAGTGCCTATTGGCCATTTTTACTTCTCCTGAGAAATATCTCTTTAACTTTGAGGATCTCTAATTTTGAAGATTTAATGAATTAACTGAAGTATAGAAAGCATAAATAACATAATCATTTAGAAAGTCTAGGTCAGAGCCCAACAAAATCAGCATCAGCAAATGGGTATATGAAAGAGGCGGCTGGAGACAAGGGTAGATGTAGGGACAAAAGTAAGGGAATGAGATGGGTTAAAGGGGGAGGATGATAATGTTGAAGGGTATGACACTGACCAAGATACACTGTTTTCATAAATTGCTTTGTTAAATAGTAACTCCTTTGTAAAACTACTTAAAGAAAATTTTTTATAAAAGGAAATTCCACCATTAGTCAAAGACCTGTAGGTTATGTGAGACTTAGAGATTTTATGCACAAAATTAGAGGGAGAAATACAAATAGAAACCCCATTCATATGTCTAAATTGCCAACACTATTATATCTCTTAGATTCTGGCCATAACTTGATAAAAATGAACATTGAAACAGGTATACTTTGTTTAGGATTATAGTTAATTCCCATAGATTTAACAAAGTAGTACCTGTTCCTTTTAGAAAAAAAATGAAAGCAAGGAATGGTGATAATCAGGAGAAACAAAAACATCACATCATTCTACCAGCCATGGAAACATATGCCAGGTAAATATCTACAGATGTCCTTGAATACCTTACTTTCATTGAAGTTTTCCTTAGTTAATAAGTTACAAATCTAATAAATATTGTTTACACAAACATCATGTGTCAGATTGGTACAAAGATGACTACTGACTTGATGAAAGAAATATGTAAAAAATATTCCATAGCTGTCATGGCATAGGCATAGCCTACAATCCTGGATATGAAAATGGTGTGCCAGTTTATGTGATCATATGCTACATGATGTGAAATGATTTACACTTCAGTGATGTTTTAAAAAGGAAATTTTGTTCTTGACAACTGCATTTTTTTATTGTAATTAGTAAAAGGATTACATGATATTTGCCAGATAGAAGGTGCATTAATTCACATACATTGATACCCTTTCACAACTCTTGGTACCCATTACCCTCCCCCCCACACCCCCCACCCATCTTGGTTTCCCCCCCCTTCCCTATCAAATTTCAAATAACCAAATACAAATAAATTCAATAATCAGATAACAAAGTGAGATACTATAACAACATGAGATAACCAAGGGACAGCAAAGGAGATGAGAGACAACATAGTACATTAAGGACAACAATCATTCGTTATATGGCTTTTGTTTCAATATCCTGGAGGTCCTTTCAATTAGCTTCATACTATATGGCCTTATGTATCAAGATTTTGCTCTATTGCAGAGCTCTGCTAGTTGAGCCCAAGGTTTCTACTGATTATGATGAATGAGGGAAACCATTGAGCCTAAGTTCCTTTGAGTCTGGCTTACTTCACTTAATATGATTTTTTCTGTCTTTCCATTTCCTAACAAATGGGGTGATGTGGTTCTTTCTGACAGCAGCATAGAATTCCATTGTGTACAAATACCACAACTTGTTGATCCACACATCAACTAAGGGACATCTAGGTTGGTTCCATATCTTTGCTATGGTGAATAGTGCTGCAGTGAACATTGTTGTGCTAGTGGATTTAGTATGCCCTTGTTTCTGGATGGTTGGGTAAATGCCAAGTAGTGGAATTGCTGGGTCATAGGGGATTTCTATGTTTAGCCTTTTGAGGCACTGCCACACTGCTTTCTATAGTGGTTGAACGAGTTTGCACTCCCACCAACAGTGTAATAGGAATCCCTCCTGGCCACATCCCCTCCAGCATCTGTTGTTATTCGTTTTCCTGATCCTGGCCATTCTAACTGGAGTGAGGTGGAATCTTAGAGTTGTTTTGATTTGCATTTCTTTTATGACCAGAGATGTTGAGCATTTCTTCACGTGTCTATAGGCCATTTTGTTTTTCTTCAGAGAAGACTCCCTTTAAGTCTTTGGCCCATCTTTTAATGGGATGGTTGTTACTTTGGAGATTAGTTTGGGAGTGATTCAATTTTTTGAGGTGTTGATATTTTTTAGATATGAGGCCGTTGTCCGTTGTTTGGTTGGTGAAGATCTTCTCCCACTCTGTAGGCTTCCTAATTAATTTACTAGCTATCTCCTTTGCCATACAAAAGCTTTGCAGTTTAATGCAGTCCCACTTATCCAGCCTTTCTCTGATTTGTTGTGATCCTTGGTCCTTACTAAGAAAGTTTCTACCTGTGCCAAGGAGGCCTAGTGTATCTCCTATTCCTTCTTGTAAATTTTCAATGTGTCAGCTTTTACCTCCAGGTCTTTGATCCATTTGTAGTTAATTCTAGTGCAGGGTGACAAAGAAGGATCCAACTTTAGTTTTCTGCAGGTGCTTAACCAGTTCTGCCAGCACAACTTGTTGAAGAGGCTGTCTTTCTTCCATTCTATTTTTTTGGCTTCCTTGTCAAAGATTAGGTGGCCATAGTTCTGTGGTTTAATATCTGGGTCCTCAGTTCTATTCCATTGGTCTTCAGGCCTGTTCTTGTGCTAGTACCAAGCTGTTTTGAGAATTATAGCTCTGTAATAGAGTCTAAAGTTTGGAATTGAAATTCCTCCAACGCTGTTTTTGCTATACGGGGTCTTTTATTATTCCATATGAAATTTTGTGTTTTTTTTGTTTTGTTTTTTTTTTAATTTTTTTATTGTAATTAGTAAAAGGGTTACATGATATTTGCCAGATAGAAGGTGCATTAATTCACATACATTGATACCCTTTCACATGTCTTGGTACTCATTTCCCTCCCCCCCCCGTCTTGGTTTTCCTCCCTTCCCTATCAAATTTCAAATTTCCAAATGCAAATAAATTCAATATATGAGATAACTAAGTGAGATACTATAACAATATGAGATAACCAAGGGACAGCAAAGGAGATGAGAGACAACATAGTACATTAAGGACAACAATCATTCATTATATGACTTTTGTTTCAATATCCTGGAGGTCCTTTCAATTAGCTTCACATTATATGGCCTTACATATCAAGATTTTGCTCTATTGCAAATCTCTGCTAGTAGAGCCAAAGGTTTCTACTGATTATGACGAATGAGGGAAACCATTGAGCCTAAGTTCCTTTGAGTCTGGCTTACTTCTCTTAATATGATTTTTTCTAAGTCTTTCCATTTCCTAACAAATGGGGTGATGTCATTTTTCTGACAGCAGCATAGAATTCCATTGTGTACAAATACCACAACTTGTTGATCCACTCATCAACTGAGGGACATCTAGGTTGGTCCCATATCTTTGCTATGGTGGATAGTGCTGCAATGAACATTCCTGGAGGTAAAAGCTGACACACTGAAAACTTTACAGAAAGGAATAGGAGATACACTAGGCCTCCTTGGCACAGGTCGAAACTTTCTTAATAAGGACCAAGAATCACAATGAATCAGAGAAAGGCTGGATAAGTGGGACTGCATTAAAATGCAGAGCTTTTGTATGGCAAAGGACATAGTTAGTAAACTAATCAGGAAGCCTACAGACTGGGAGAAGATCTTCACCAACCAAACAACGGACAAAGGCCTCATATCTAAAATATATTAACAACTCAAAAAATTGAATCACTCTAAAACTAACCTCCAAAGTAACAACCATCCCATTAAAAAATGGGCCAAAGGCTTAAAGAGAGTCTTCTCTGAAGAAGAAAAAAAATGGCCTATAGACACATGAAGAAATGCTCAACATCTCTGGTCATAAAAGAAATGCAAATCAAAACAACTCTAAGATTCCACCTCACTCCAGTTAGAATGGCCAGGATCAGGAAAATGAGTAATAACAGATACTGGAGGGGATGTGGCCAGGAGGGATCACTACTACACTGTTGGTGGGAGTGCAAACTTGTTCAACCCCTATGGAAAGCAGTGTGGCAGTGCCTCAAAAGGCTAAACATAGAACTCCCCTATGACCCAGCAATTCCACTACTTGGCATTTACCGAACCATCCAGAAACAAGGACATACTAAATCCATATGAAATTTTGAATTGCCTCTTCTATTTCTTTAAAGAATGCCATTGGGATATTGATGGATATTGCTTTGAATTTGTAGATAGCCCTTGGCAAGATTGTCATTTTCACAATGTTGATTCTTCCAATCCAGGAGCATGGGAGATTTTTCCATTTCCTTAGTTCTGCTTTAATTTCCTTTTTAGGGTTTTAAAGTTTTCATCAAAAAGGTCCTTTACATTCTTATTTAAGCTAATCCCTATGTACTTTATTTTCTTTGAGGCTATTGTGAAAGGCGTTGCTTTCCTGATTATTGCCTCGTTCCTCTCACTGTTGGCGTAAAGGAAGCTAGTTGATTTTTGAGGGTTGATTTTATAGCCTGCTACTCTTCCAAAGTTTTGAATCAGCTCAAGGAGCTTGGGAGTAGAGTCTATAGCATTCTTTAAATACAGAATCATGTCATCTGTAAAGAGGGATAGTTTTATTTCCTCTTTCCCTACTTGGATCCCGTTTATGCTTGCTTCTTGCCTTATTGTACTGGCTAGGAATTCTAGTACTATGTTAAAGAGTAGTGGAGAGAGTGGGCATCCTTGTCTCGTTCCTGATTTTAGAGGGAATGGCTTTAGATTTTCACCATTAAGTGTAATACTAGCAGTGGGTTTCTCATACACAGCCTTTATTACATTGAGGAATGTTCCATGGATTCCTAGTTTCTCCAGAGCTTTTAATATAAAGGGGTGACAACTGCATTTTTTATCTGTATCTTTAACACTGTATTTCTGGATTAACATGCAATACTTTCTGTTTTCTTCTTTTTTTTTGCCAGTCCTGGGCTTGAGATCAGGGCCTGAGCACTGTCCTTGGACTTTCTCAAGGCTAGAGCTCTACCACTTGAGCCGCAGCACCACTTTCGGCTTTTTTTTTTTATATGTGGTACCGAGAAATCGAATCCGGGTCTTCATGCAAGGTAGGCAAGCACTTTAACCATTAGGCCAAACTCCCAGCCCTACTTTTTGTTTTCTGACAGTAAATTTCATCCACAGCATGTTTTAGGATAGGTAATTCTAAGACTGATCCACAAGTCCTGAAATCCATGTGTTATGCCACAATCAAGACAGTGGTGGTTTTACCTACTCCTGACCACATAGTAAATGACAATTCAAAGCATGTTTACAATATCTTCATTAAATAAGGAATACTTTCTCAGAGAAATCTCTCGAACCAAGAATTCTATAGTACTTAGAAGAAGGTATCTGAGCTGAATGATGAGCTGGGGCTTGGCAATATATGGAAGAAAGAGAATTGGTAATAGGTAGGGGATAATTGTTACAAATCTTGTCTTGGTAATCAAAGGGAAGAAGAGAAACATTCACTTTCCCCAGGTTTTCTTCTGTCTCCTTGATCAGCAGACCAGTAATAACTCCACATCACCTACTGCCACTTTGTGAAGATCTGATTAGAGATTGTATTTGGCCTAATGAAGACCCTTTCCATCTCCAGGCTCAGCAAATCTGCAGGTCACATTGATTTCTTTATGGACATGTCAAGAGCTATCCTCTGCATAGAGAAGAGTCAGGCTTTCCCTGAAAGACTTGCATCTGAGCTCAGAGAACAAATCTTGCTTTGCAGCGCACGATTAATAGATAAAGGCAAAGTGCTAAGCATTCAGCCAGGTCCACAGTCATGAGTCTCAGGTGGAAAAAAGGGATCATAGGCCAAGGGAACTCACCCTTCACTATGCTAAGGGGAAAACATGCTTCAGGGAGTGATATCAAATGCTATCTGAAGACACAATCTTGGAGGCTGATCTCATTGCAATGCAACAGGTGTTTGTAAATACAGAGGGAAGGACACCAATGTATCAATGTACTAAAATGAATCATAAAGTGTGAGAGCTTATTGGGTTATATAATTCTTTTCAGCAAAGGTGCACTGTAGGAAGACTTATGGAAAAGCCAATAAAGATAGAGAAATTGCAAAAAACATATAAGCATTTTCTAGTCAGAGTTTGTCAAGCTACTGAAGTTTACTATCATGATCAGATGGATTTTCCTGAAATTATGAACAATACCTTCCACAGAGTGATACATTTTCTATCTTTAATCTCATTTTCATTATTTCCTCTACAGATCATAATTTGATCCCAATCATTGTACAATAGCTAACCAACACTTTCCAGATGTACTTTATTTCTCTTCATACTTCAGTTACTTTAGGTTCAAACTGGGTTATCTCCCTTGAATAAAATCTTGAAAAAAACTGAGTTATTAACTCCTCAGTTATATCTCTCTTTTGAATACCTTTGGTATACTTCCCTTGAGTAAGTCACCAACCTGGTGATTAGGATAATGAACTATATGTCTCTCAACAGGATATTATCTGCCATAGCTTGTGTGTGTGTGTGTGTGTGTGTGTGTGTGTGTGTGTGTGTGTGTGTGTGTGTGTGTATGTGTGTGTGTTGTGATCAGGCTTATTTCATGATGAATTTTCTTGCTTAATTAAACCATTCTTTCATGTTTAAAAAATAACATTTGCCCAAAGTATCACTGAAATATGAATCGCCTATATCCCCTTTGAGGAACAGCCCTTTGTCCTGACAGAATAAAAATAAAGCTTGTTTTACCTATTGTCCTTTGGTTTTTTTCATATATTTTTATTGTAATTAATAGAAGGGTTACATGATATTTGCCAGATAGGAGGTGCATTAATTTACATATATTGATACCCTTTCACATGTCTTGATCCCCATTTCCCTCCCCACCACCTCCATCCCTCATCTTGTTTACCAATTGTCCTTTGATGAAGGCTTAGTTGCCAAGAAGCAAGCACCCAGCTCCCAACTCTCTTTTTTGAAAGAAAGATTATTGAGGCCTGGAGATGTGGGCTTATTTAGCACCAATAGGGCTCTTAATTCAATTTTCTGTCTAACAACAAAGAAAACAAACACCATTCAGGGTGGAAAAATTGTCATCTAGAAAAAAAGATTTTAATGCTAAAGAGCTTCACAGAAGTGAAGTGAGTCTAACTGTGTGAAGTCTTGGTAAAGGTGATTTGCCATTAAGAGTACCCCACCAGATTATATTTGAATCCAGTAATATATGCTGTATAATAACAAAAAGGAAACAAAGTACAAAATAAGAATTTTGTCTCTAATTATCTTCCTAATTTGAACGTTTCACAGTTTTTAGAAATATTCATTTCAATTCAAAAGTAGTACATTTTAAGTGCGTAGTCTCCTTCTTATTTATCATAAGAAGCAATGCCAGTCCCATTTGTGAATAGTTTATTGTGTGGGTTAGATGGGCTTCGTATTAAGGAACAATATATTATAAGCCTTAAAGCAGTTTACCTGTTTTAATATCTGCAGTGGCATGATAGTGAACTTTATTATAAGATGCTTTTGTTTTCTGCTTTAATTGGTTTGTGTTCTGCAAAACATACTTCATCATAAAGGCCAAAGGAAAAAATGGTTTATTGTTTTAAGGTGGATGTTTACCCAAGTCCTGGAAGTTCTACAGCGACCCAAGAAAATCTTTGCAAAGCTGGCCAAGCTGCAATAGCCGAAATTCTCCCTATTCTCTGTTCTTTAAAGTAACCGATATTAATTCAACCTTCAAGGATGAATGACCAAAATCTTTAGGATCTACTTCTTTGTTAGATGGGCATATAAACACAATAATGAGGATGAAAAGGAGTACTCAACGTAAGACAAGGCAGAGTTTTGGGTATTATTGAGATAAATAGCTGAACATGATTCTGTTACATCAAGATTAAATCATAACATCAAGTACAATCATCTCTTCAATGTGGGGTATGAAATAAAATTATTCAACGATTATGAAAAAACAGAATGTCATAACAAATATACTGACATTTTGCTTTTCACCTGAATATTGATCAAATATTCCCCAGAATCTGTAGTGAACTCTATAGTGAACAGGTCATAAAAAACTATGCTGTGAAAAATTGAAGTGGTTAGTTATGTACAGGAAGCAATATTTCTTGTTATCTTTCCACATATGTAAAATCATTCCATTTCCTTCCTGGGACAAACTTTGTTTCAAGTGTTCTCAATAAAGCTTGCTGTTCTTGCTCAGTCTTCTACCTTCCTCCAGTTTCTAAATTTCCATTGTTTATTTTGACTACAATTTTCTACACTATTATTTAGAACTTTGATCATTTTATGTAATTTTGTGCATTTTTGAAAAAGACTTATGTTTATAGCATCATCATTTCACATAATCTTGTATATATATTTTTCTAGTAGTCCCACAAGATTTAAGCACATTTTACATATACTTTCATATCATTTATTTTAATTTTATAGTCTGTTTTTGTAAAATAATAGAATTCATTTTTCTTGCCTTTGTTTTTGAGGTTCATGCATGTTGATAAGTTTAACTAAAGCATTCTTAAGTCCATGGTATAAACTATTCTGTTTGAATATGTTCAAATATTTACTTTCTCACCATATATGTGATGAATGTGTTGATTAGTTTTACATTTTTAAATTAAATTGTATTATTATAAGTTTTGATGCAGTTACCATGGAGGAGTACAAATCTTCAGCCATTTTATAGCCTTCAAGTATTATTTTAGAGTAGTATTTTAGAGATTACATTTTTGTGTGTAATTTTAGCATCTATTGAGTCAACATCTTATCATATGTCTTATTACACCAACACATACTGAATTCAACTACCCCTAACATGCAAATACTTCAACATTCCACAATTACAAAAAAGCTCACAATTTATATTTTATAATCTCCCCCAACCATCCTCTCTCTTTTCCTCCCTCTGATTTCTGAGAAGGCAATTATGACAGAAAATGTGCTAAATGCACATTCAAGTGTTTCCTTAGTTATTTCTGGTGGCATGACAAACAACAATTCCTCAAAATTCTGATCAATGTATTAGTTATGAATTATATTTGAGAAAAGAAAAGGATTTCTATTGATGTTTGAATATGTTTAATTTATACTTTCTGGGAACCAATGGCACTCTTTATGATACAGTTGAATGATATTCTGAAGAAAATCATGGGCATTAATCACTCCAAATGGAAACAATGATTTGTTGGGAAAACATTTTAGCAATCCTTTAACAAATTTATTTTATTCATATTTATAATGGAGAAGAAGATGTTTGTATATAATGCACACATATTTATATGTCTGTGCATGTATAAAACTGAAAGAGTTCATGTGAAATCACATAGAATACTTAATCATTAAAGTCAAGTGTCAAACCTGCTTTTGAAAATCATCTTGGATATGAAGTGGCCTCAATTTTCCTATGTAACATTTATGAAATATTTACAACTGTTCAGATTTCTTTTAGAAAACCTTCAATAAACATATATATATATATATGCAAGTATATTGATAACTTTCTGTAGTTTTGCATGAAATGCTGATGATATACTTTTAATAAGAACAATTCTGATTATCTATTATCATTTTTATTTTGAAATATATCATTCTTACATTATATGTTTGAAAAGCTGGTATATATGAATGACATTGATTTTTATATATTGAGTCAGAAACAAACTATCTTGATGAACCCTCTTATTAACTCTAACAGTGCATAAATTGATTGCCTTGAATTTCCTGCATAAACAACCTAATGATGGTTTTCTTTCTATTCTTTATAACTTTTAACTCCTTATTTTTATATATCAAAACTTGAAGTACAGTAAATGGTGATATCACATTTAATTTGCCTTTACTTTAAAAGATAAGATGTTTAATCTTTTGACTATTGCATTTAGTATTTTATTTATAGCTTGTAAATACTCACCTGCTTATTAAATATTAGTTATTTTTAGCATACAAGTATTAGTGAAAAATTAGTACACTTTGCTGCATTTGAGGTGATCATGTAACATTTTTTCTACCTTTGATCTACTAAGTGCTGAATTTCAGTCCTAGATTTTCTAAAGTTAAAACATCTTTATATATTCATTATGTTATGAAATTACCAAGTGTGGTTATGGTTAAAGGTTCTAAAATATTCAGTTTCCTTTATGAGAGAGGCTGTATACTACAATGAATAAATAAGACCCAAAGTCTTACCATTTGGTTCTAATTCTGAATCTTTAAATAATTTAATTGTTAACTTTTAACTGTGTGCTTTAAAACTTCTCTAATTTCTTTACAAAAATAAAGTTGACAATAGTAATATAAGACCTAAATGGTATAATATTAAACATTTAGGAGAGTTATTAATATAATTTCCTTATACTGATTTTTAAATTTAAATTAAATCATATTGCTTTGGGATTTTAAGTAGACATGATTTAATTTAGATTATTATTATTTATGATTTAATTTATATACAATTTAATTAGATATGTTTTCTTATCTACTACTTTCTGGCTTGAGTAAAAGGTAATATTATGTTTTCAAGTATTTGGAAAGTATTCTTTTAACAATAATTGAGTTGTTATAATTGGCATATGAGCTGTTCATAAAAAGTGTATTAAGTTCAATATATGTATTCATATGTCTACTCATTGTAACACTTAGAATGCATTGCTCTTAAAATATCCATAATTGTTGCATCAGTGTACATTTCAAAACAGTGTAATAGGATTTGTTTTCACTCTCATTCCCACCAGCATTTTTTGTTCATTTTGTTTTTGATGATGTCTCCAAGTACAGGGTCAGATGGAATCTGTGTTTCCATTTCCTTTATGATCAGAGTTTCAGTTTGCTGGATGCTTAGAGTTCTTTGTACTGGGAAGTATGTAAAAAACTCTACTCATTTATTAATTGAGTTTTTGATTCTTTCGGTCTTTAATTTCTCTGTCAAATGTATAGCTAGCACTTTTTCTTGGATTTCATTTATCTTAGCACTCAGTGGAGAATATTTTTGAGTAATAGTTGATTTAAGAATAGTGGTATTTTTTTAAATTTTAAATACTTGTACTGGAATTGTTTATTCATGGACACATTTTTTCCATACTATTCTTTTTTCATATTTTTACTGTAATTACTAAAAGGGTTACATTATATTCACCAGATAGAAGGTACATTACTTCACAAATATGTATACACTTTCTCATGTCATGGTTCCCATTTCCCTCCCTCCCTCCCCCCCCCCACTCAACTTGATTCCCCCCTTCCCTATCCTATATCAAATACCCAGTTAAGCATATATAAAATATATCAGATAACAAGGTGAAATATTATAACAATATGTGATAACCAAGGGACAACAAAAGTGATGAGAGATATCATAGTACATTAAGGACAACAATCACTCATTATATGGCTTTTGTTTCTATATTCTGTAGGTCCTTTCATTTAGCCTCATTCTCATTTTTTTTTGTTTTCTTTTTTTTGTATTGTAATTAGTAAAAGGGTTACATGATATTTGCCAGATAGAAGGTGCATTAATTCACATACATTGATACCCTTTCACATGTCTTGGTACCCATTTCCCCCCCCCCCACACACCTCCCACCCGTCTTGGTTTTCCCCCCTTCCCTATCAAATTTCAAATATCCAAATACAAATAAGTTCAATATATCAGATAACAAAGTGAGATACTATACCAATATGAGATAACCAAGGGACAGCAAAGGAGATGAGAGACAACATAGTACATTAAGGACAACAATCATTCATTATATGGCTTTTGTTTCACTATCCTGGAGGTCCTTTCAATTAGCTTCACATTATATGTCCTTATGTATCAAGATTTTGCTCTATTGCAGAGCTCTGCTAGTAGAGCCCAAGGTTTCTACTGATTATGACAAATGAGGGAAACCATTGAGCCTAAGTTCCTTTGAGTCTGGCTTACTTCACTTAATATGATTTTTATGGAAAGACAAAAAAAATCATAGCCTCATTCTCTATGGCCTTATGCATCTAGATTTTGTTCTTTTGTGACTCTCTGCTAGGAGAGCCCAAGGTTTCTACTGATTAGGACAACTGAGGGAAACCACTGAGCCTATGGTCCTTTGAGTCTGACTTACTTCACTTACTATGATTTTTTTTTCTAACTCTTTCCATTTCCTTACAAATGGGGCAATATCATTCTTTCTGACAGCAGCATAGAATTCCATTGTGTATAAATACCACATCTTGTTGATCCACTCATCAACTGAGGGACATCTGGGTTGGTTCCATATCTTTGCTATGGTGAATAGTGCTGCAATGAACATCGTTGTGCTAGTGGATTTACTATGTCCTTGTTTGTGGACGATTGGGTAATGCCAAGTAGTGGAATTGCTGGGTCATAGGGGAATTCTATGTTTAGTCTTTTGAGGAAGTGCCATACTGCTTTCCATAGTGGTTGAATGAGTTTGCACTCCCACCAACAGTGTAGTATTGATCTCATGGACAAATTTTTATATTACAATTTTAATCCCCCATTCTGTTTCAGTTGAAGTGTTCTTAATATGCAGACAAAATCATTGCAAGGTTATAATATTGGATCTTGTAACTGGAAATTTGCCTTGCTCTACGGCCAGATATTCTTCTGACAATAATGAAATAATTACCGTAAGTCCAATTGCAGAGAAATAAAGGGAAATATAATATGTAGGCTAATATTTTGCAAGTTAATAAGGGTAATACGTAATACTAGAAACAGACATAAGATTGAGAAAGAGAAACAGAAAAAATATGGGAAGTGAACTTTCAGCTGATGGTAAAAATGATAGCAATAATATCAACAATAATTAGAAAAATAATTAAAAATAATATGAAAAGTAACAAATCCTAGCAAAGAAAAACAAAGAAAAAAACTAACAAGAGTAACAACAAAAATTTGCAGAAAGGTGACTAAAAATAAAGAGATAAAAGAGCTTGCTAAGTATACAAACTATTTTGACCATTTGCATCATAAAAGGATTATCATTGTTCTGAACACATAGATACATTCACTTTAATGTAAAATTGTACATAAAATTTTTAAAATTAAAAAATGGATGAAAGAAAGAGAAGTCGGTAAGAAATGATAATAGAGTAGGCATATGATCAAAGCATACTAAATACATTGCATAATAACACAATAAAACCTGTCAACTAATGCAATTAATACATAATAGTAAAGAAGGAAAAATATTTTACATTTTATACATCTGATAAAATATCACACCCTGTTAATACACATTTTATGAAGATTATTTGCATCCATTTAAAGATAAATTGTGAAGTTGAAAAGAATTGCAAGTAATTTTTCTCTTCCAATACTCTCAATCTGGTAATTTAAGTCATATTCTTGGAAACTTTTAAAAATATAATCTTTACTGCTCTGGATTTCTCTTGATGTACTGTTTAGGGAAAGTACACCAAATGGATTTTTATTTATATCAAAACACTTTACAATATCCTTTCTTTGACTATTCCTTGTATTTGGAATTATCCCTTTCATTGCACGAATACTGATGACTTCTTTGAAATGCCCATGTGATTAATTTCTTAATTTGTAATTTAATTCAATTAGAATATTAATAAAATAATTTGGGTGAATTATTTTCCATTCTTTCCTTTTGTTTTATTATTTATTATGTTTACTATCTTTTATTTTTATTTATTATATTTATATTTTTATTTTCTATTAGCTACTAGGTAGTTTTAAAAGGGAGTTGCATTTAACAAAGTAGTTTATGAATATAACTGGTCTTAGTCAATGTCACCACTTTCACCATTCTCACCCATCTCACCCTCAAAATTCAATCCCTTCTTAATTTTGTAGGGATACACTGAATTGTTGACAGTATTGACAGTTATTATACTTACTGAGCTTTGTGATGATCTTCAGTAGATGTCTCATATTTGTAAATGCTTCAGAAATACTCAGTTGGATTACGTATTTTGATACTGTATATAGAACGTTCTATTAATTTCAGTTGCACTAATTTGGCAAGTAACATTTCTGTGTACTGTTGTTTATTCTTAATACTTACTGAAAATAAGGCATTTGTATTCATCTATGACTCATGTTTTTACTTTTATTTGCAGTTTTGTCACTCTGACTTCATACATTTTAGTGTAAGTATGTAAATATATACCACAAATATGCCCCCATTATTTATTGATTGACTTACAATTAGAAAACTATCCTTTAGTTAAAATTCATTAATTTTAAACATAAGAATTGGATATACAAATTTATCAGCATTCCCATTTTTTAAAATAATAGTCATGAAATGTCAATATACCTATAAAAGAACATTGTACATTTATTTTTTTGTGGGTCATGGGACTTGAACTCTGAGCTCTTCAGCTCAAGGCTACCACCCTGTCCCTTAAGCCACAGACCCAATTCCCATTTTCTAGTGATGAATTGGAAGGATAGACATGTAAAATACCATTTCATTTCCTCATATTAATGCAGGAAATATGAGGATGAAAACCTAATTAGTTATAGTAATGTTTATTTTCTGATTAAATCACTGTTTTATACATTCCTCTCATATAATTTTTTTTGTTTCCTTTCTACATTAATCAAAAGAAATTCACTATGTGCCATCAATATTAAACTACACTACATATATGTATATACACATATATATATATATAATTCATTACTTTACCACCTATTTTAATCCTTTCTTGGAATCTGCATGTTTTTCATTTTATTTAAATATCATATATATTTATGCCAATAAGTGTTTTTATGCTTAAATGTTACAACTTCAAGTACTTATACAAAGAAGATGCCATTCAACAAAGCAGTTTATGAATACAGTGCATCTTGCTTACAACATTCTCATCCACTTTCTGCCTACCCCTTCATAAGATTTTTACTCTTTCAAATTGATTTGGAATCTGAAAGGAAGAACTACATTCTTTTGATAAAATCTTATCTTTTTTCCTGCTTCAATTTTTTATGTTGTTTTATTTTTTGTGGCAATTGCTTTTGGCTATTTTTGTACACTTCTTATATTAGTATGGCAAATGCTTTCTTTTATTGAAGGATGGAAGTAGGAATCAGTAGGAATCAATATCTAAATGCAAGATTTAATTGTTGTTACTGGTTCATTGGACAAAACAAAAGCATTTTAATGCAGTCCCATTTATCCAGCCTTTCTCTGATTTGTTATGATTCTTGGTCCATATTAAGAAAGTTTCTACCTGTGCCAAGGAGGCCTAGTGTATCTTCTATTCCTTCCTGTAAAGTTTTCAGTGTGTCAGCTTTTACCTCCAGGTCTTTGATTCATTTGGAGTTAATTCTAGTACAAGGTGACAAAGAAGGATCCAACTTTAGTTTTCTGCAGGTGCTTAACCAGTTCTGCCAGCACAACTTGTTGAAGAGGCTGTCTTTCTTCCATTCTATTTTTTTGGCTCCCTTGTCAAAGATTAGGTGGCCATAGGTCTGTGGTTTAGTATCTGGGTCCTCAGCTCTATTCCATTGGTCTTCAGGCCTGTTCTTGTGCCAGTACGAAGCTGTTTTGAGAATTATAGCTCTGTAATAGAGTCTAAAGTTTGGTATTGAAATTCCTACAGCGCTGTTCTTTCTGCTAAGAAGTGTTTTTGCTATATGGGGTCTTTTATTATTCCATATGAAATTTTGAATTGCCTCTTCTATTTCTTTAAAGAATGCCATTGGGATATTGATGGGTATTGCATTGAATTTGTAGATAGCCCTTGGCAAGATTGTCATTTTCACAATGTTGATTCTTCCAATCCAGGAGCATGGGAGGTTTTTCCATTTCCTTAGTTCTGCTTTAATTTCCTTTTTTAGGGTTTTAAAGTTTTCATCAAAAAGGTCCTTTACATTCTTAGTTAAGCTAATTCCTAGGTACTTTATTTTCTTTCAGGCTATTGTGAAAGGAGTTGCTTTCCTGATTTTTTTTTTTTGCCAGTCCTGGGCTTGAGCTAAGGGCCTGAGCACTGTCCTTGGACTTTTTCAAGGCTAGAGCTCTACCACTTGAGCCTCAGCACCACTTCCGACTTTTTTCTATGTATGCAGTACCGAGGAATCAAACCCAGGTCTTCATGCATGCTAGGCAAGCACTTTAACCACTAGGCCAAACTCCCGGCCCCTGCTTTCCTGATTATTGCCTCGTTCCTCTCACTGTTGGCGTAAAGGAAGGCAGTTGATTTTTGAGGGTTGATTTTATAGCCTGCTACTCTTCCAAAGTTTTGAATCAGCTCAAGGAGCTTGGGAGTAGAGTTTATAGGATACTTTAAATACAGAATCATATCATCTGTAAAGAGGGATGGTTTTATTTCCTCTTTCCCTACTTGGATCCCCTTTATGCTTGCTTCTTGCCTTATTGTACTGGCTAGGAATTCTAGTACTATGTTAAAGAGTAGTGGAGAGAGTGGGCATCCTTGTCTCGTTCCTGATTTTAGAGGGAATAGCTTTAGATTTTCACCATTAAGTGTAATACTAGCAGTGGGTTTCTCATACACAGCCTTTATTACATTGAGGAATGTTCCATGGATTCCGAGTTTCTCCAGAGCTTTTAACATAAACGGGTGTTGGATCTTGTCAAATGCCTTTTCCACGTCTATTGAGACAATCATGTGATTTTTGTCCTTGCTCCTGTTGATGTGTTGAATTATATTAATTGATTTGCGTATGTTGAACCAGCTTTGCCTCCCTGTGATGAATCCAGTATGATGATAGTGTATAATTTTTTTTGATGAGTTGTTGTAGACGGTTGGCCAGTATTTTGTTGAGAAGTTTTGCATCGATGTTCATCAAAGAAATAGGTCTATAGTTCTCTTTCTTTGATGAATCTCTGTCTGGTTTGGGGATGAGGGTTATACTGGCTTCATAGAATGAGTTTGGTAAAGAACCTTCATTTTCAATTTCGTTGAAGAGCTTGAGGAGTATTGGTGTGAGCTCTGCTTTGAAGACCTTATAGAATTCAGCTGTGAATCCATCTGGCCCTGGGCTTTTCTTAGGTGGAAGTTCTCTAATTGCCATTTCTATTTCAGAGCTTGAAATAGGCCTGTTGAGTTGGGTTAGTTCTTCTTGGTTCAGTGTGGGTATGTTAATATTGGAATTCATCCATTTCATCTAGATTCTCAAATTTGTTGGCATAAAGGTTTGAGAAGTATTCCCTCATGATATTCTGGATCTTGGTAATTTCTGTCGTGATATTACCATTTTCATCTGCGATTTTGTATTAAACTGCGGAGCTTTTGTATGGCAAAGGACATAGCTAGTAAATTAATTAGGAAGCCTACAGAGTGGGAGAAGATCCTCACCAACCAAACAACGGACAAAGGCCTCATATCTAAAATATATCAACAACTCAAAAAATTGAATCACTCCCAAACTAATCTCCAAAGTAACAATCATCCCATTAAAAAATGGGCCAAAGACTTAAAGAGAGTCTACTCTGAAGAAGAAACAAAAATGGCCTATAGACACATGAAGAAATGCTCAACATCTCTGGTCATAAAGGAAATGCAAATCAAAACAACTCTAAGATTCCACCTCACTCCAGTTAGAATGGCCAGGATCAGGAAAACGAATAATAACAGATGCTGGAGGGGATGTGGCCAGGAGGGATCACTAGTACACTGTTGGTGGGAGTGCAAACTCGTTCAACCACTATAGAAAGCAGTGTGGCAGTGCCTCAAAAGGCTAAACATAGAACTCCCCTATGACCCAGCAATTCCACTACTTGGCATTTACCCAACCATTCAGAAAAAAGGGCATACTAAATCCACTAGCACAACAATGTTCACTGCAGCACTATTCACCATAGCAATGATATATAACCAACCTAGATGTCCCTCAATTGATGAGTGGATCAACAAGTTGTGGTATTTGTACACTATGGAATTCTATGCTGCTGTCAGAAAGAATGACATCGCCCCATTTGTTAGGAAATGGAAAGACAGAAAAAATCATATTAAGTGAAGTAAGCCAGACTCAAAGGAACTTAGGCTCAATGGTTTCCCTCATTCGTCATAATCAGTAGAAACCTTGGGCTCTACTAGCAGAGCTCTGCAATAGAGCAAAATCTTGATACATAAGGCCATATAGTATGAAGCTAATTGAAAGGACCTCCAGGATATTGAAACAAAAGCCATATAATGAATGATTGTTGTCCTTAATGTACTATGTTGTCTCTCATCTCCTTTGCTGTCCCTTGGTTATCTCATATTGGTATAGTATCTCACTTTGTTATCTGATATATTGAATTTATTTGTATTTGGTTATTTGAAATTTGATGGGGAAGGGGGGAAAACCAACATGGGTGGGGGGTGTGGGGGGGAGGGTAATGGGTACCAAGAGTTGTGAAAGGGTATCAATGTATGTGAATTAATGTACCTTCTATCTGGCAAATATCATGTAACCCTTTTACTAATTACAATAAAAAAACAAAAGCATGTATAAGTGAATGTATATGTTCCTATATATAAATGATTAGATACTTTTATATGTGACTATCTGCATCTATATAAAGTTTGATCTCTTAGAGATATCCTTAATTCTAACCTATCACCATATGGAATCTTTGTGCTTATCTTCTCATATCATACATAGGTAAAACCTTACTCTAAAATATAGAATCTGGGTCCTCTAAGTCTACTATATATTTACATACTTCTTAATTCTTGGTGTACACATTCGTGTATACATATATTCCTTTGAGAAAACACTTTATTAACTCTAATACAGCACTTTGCACATATTCTTTTGTTTTTTAGCCTAACCCCCCAAAAATGATTTCAAAATTGTTTGACTCGGCAGCTTAACCTGCTTAAATGAAGTTGTTTCATATATTTTTAATACAGTTAGATTGTGTTGTCACATTATGCATTCTATTCTGAGAGCACCCAACTGACTAAATGATTTTTTTTAATTTGCATGCATTAAAGTTCAATCTCTTTGCTGTAAAGTACCATGGGCTTTGACAAATTCATAGTGTCATACATCCACAATTACAATATTATACAGAATTGTTTCACTGCCCTAGAACATCACCTATGTTTACCTGCTCAACCTTACCCACCTTCCTATAATCTCTGGTCATTTACTGAATTTGGAATCATGTAGAACAGAAAACAGATCACATGAATGTTTTAAAACTTTGTAATATACAGTTTAGATACAAGTGTGCTTTTTTATTCCTTCAGTGTACATATTCAAATGCCTGGTTAATATTGCATTTTTATAGATATTGTATAATTTGTTTATCTATTACCTATTGAGGACATCTGAATCATTTCTATTTTTTGATAGACATAAATAATCATGTGACAAGCATATTTTGTAAGGAAACAAGTTTAGAGATCAGTTGTCTAAATATCCAGTGCTTTAGTTTTTGGAGTTGATTATTATTTAAATTTCCATAATAAGTAAATTTAATAACTCCTATCTTCTGCTCAGGATTGTGGTTGTCATATTCTTTCAAAGAACTACTCTATTTCATCTAATTTATAAAATGAATACCTTTAAAAATAATCAGAATATTTGCTTGTTGTGTTTCTAGAAACTAATAAACTAATTTTTCGTTTATGTACTTACACTATGTAGTGTGATAATGCAATACATATGTAAAATGTTCAATGGTGATCAAACTGCAGGAGTTAGCAACAAGTTTTTAAACATCTTAAGAATGTTTTTAGAGCCAGGCATGGTGGTTCACACTTGTAATCCTAGCTACTTAAGAGGCTGAGGGTCACAGTTCAAAGCCAGCCTAGGCACTAAAGAACACAAGACTCTTGTACCCAATTAACCCCTAGAAAATGGGAAGTGAGGATAGGGTGGTAGCCTTGAGCTGAAAAGCATAGGAACAGAGCCCAGGCCAAAAGTTCAAGCTTTATGACCCCCTCCAAAAAAGTATGTTTTTAGGAAGTTTAGCATATTTCCAGATGCACTTGCACCATGTAATAACAACAACAAAAGCTTTGCAAACATTTTAGTCTCCTTAACCTTTAGTTTGTATTTGTAGGCTACAATCTTACACACACACACACACACACACACACACACACACACACACACACACACAGTAGTTCATTGTATATATGGATGTACATGTAAGTACACTGAACTACTATAACAGTCACTCTCCATAACACTTTTTTGAATTTTATTTTAGTGTAAAGGTGAAGTACAGAGGGGTTAAAATTAAATAAGGTGATGCATACATTTCTTTTCAAATAGAATTACCTCCTCCTTTATTTTCTCCAACTTATCCTCCCCCTGACTCCTCTCTCTCCAAACTATAAAGTTCATTTCCAAAAATCTTCCTTTTTCATTTGATTCACAAAATACAGAGTAGAGAATTGGTACTTTTGTATGCTATATGATTGGCACAGACACCAAATGGGTTTTAGAGAACACTTTGAAAATTCCTTCACAATCTAAATTTCATTTACTGACAGAATTGTTCAGTTTCTAAGTACATATGACAAGGTGATGATATAAGTTCTCATGATGCCTTCATATCTTAGTACTCATAATGCTAAGAACATAGAATCAACTTTATGTCCATTAACAAAGAAATATATGAATAAAAAAATTTGGCATAAATGTTAAACTCATCTATTTATGGATTTATGACACCTTGTTTTGACTAAGTTGAGTCAGAATATAATTAAATCCAACAAAACACTTTCAAAAATAAATATTAATTCTTGTGTATCCATTATGCACCTCCGCTGCTGCAAAGTAGCTCTCAGTCCATTGCATGTGATCACCAAACGTGTTTAATTCATTGTATGATATGCTGAATGATTCTCTGCTCTTAATTTTGTGAAAAGAAGCCCTCCTAAAATTAAATTGTGTTTGGAAAGCAAGGTAAAATTTAATGTGCTTAATTTAATGATGAAGCGAAAATTTTAAAATTGTTGAAAAGTTGATAGCGTTGGATGCTCTTATTATTGGAAGAAAGAATCAGGCATCCACAGCATAATACAGGTCATTATCCACGCAGAACATCTGAAGTTGTTTCTCGTAATGTCATTCTTTTTGGAATCCCACAACCTAAATATCAAGGCTTCTAGAGCCTATATTTACAGTGAGATATTATTCAGCCATATAAGCTTACTGTCCTGTAATAGATAAAACTGGAAGACATTATGTTAAATAAATCAGACAAAGAGAAATAAATATCATAATTTTCTTCTATATGTAGATACAATAATTTCATTATTTTCTTTATATATATCTGATCCAACTTTTATACTACTCAATTCATTTTTTATTATATGGGATAATATTTTATTTTTTATTTTTTTCTATCTTTTTATTGTAATTACTAAAAGGGTTACATGATATTTGCCAGACAGAAGGTGCATTAATTCACATACATTGATACCCTTTCACATGTCTTGCTACCCAGTTCCCTCCCCCCCACACCCCCCTCCCGTCTTGGTTTCCCCCCCTTCCCTATCAAATTTCAAATATCCAAATACAAATAAATTCAATATATCAGATAACAAAGTGAGATACTATACCAATATGAGATAACCAAGGGACAGCAAAGGAGATGAGAGACAACATAGTACATTAAGGACAACAATCATCCATTAGGGATAATATTTTATTATATGGAATAATATTGCTGTTATGTTTTGAACAAATACTTTAACATATTCCACCTGTTTTTTTCCCTTCTCTTCCTGTCCATTTCCCAAAAATTTCTACCAAAACAATGCTGCATTTTACTTCTCAGTCATTTTAGTTTGATCATGATTCTCCATAGGATAGAGAAAATGTGACTACAAAAACATATGTAAAAATTTACCCTAGTATGTTATTGTGTTATTTCAATATGATTTTCCTCCCTCTAGTTAACTATGTTTATATACCTTGGCTTTTTGAATTTTTATTTAGCAGTTTTAGTGAGGTTTCTGCAAATGACAGATGCACCACAACCAGTCTTAGAGTCATGTAGGTGCAAAAGGATTTTTTTTCTCTAGTCATGATTAAATCACAGTGCAATATGAGAATAGCATATATGCGAATGATTACAATGCACATAATGTAAGAAATCCTAAAACTTACTAGTCAACAGCTTAATAATATACTATCTGCTCATTAGAAGTGTGTGCTAGAGAGCATAAATTAATATTAATATTATAAGAGAAATTTAAAAATCAAAGTACATGTCTCCTCTATGCATTCACTCATTTAATCCAGGCCATTCCAGTATTTCAAGCCCTTTTATTGGCGAGTTCACTGTGTCATGAAAAAGTACCATGTACACATTACTGGTTAGAAAACCCTACACTTTCCTAATAGGAAAGCTTAAAATCATGTTCATCTAAGTCCCAAGTATACTTTAGCAAAAGCACAAATACATAACAACACTTAAAGTTACTCTGAACAAATGCTTTGATTGATTGTGTCCTAATAACTAATGTACTTACAGAACCATGCACAGATTAATATGATGTCTCTTTTAGTATAAATTGGAATATTTGTGACATAATTATTTAAGTAATCTTACTACTCTTAGTTTACAAATCAGTAAATGAATTAATAATCTTAATAGAAATAATCGGTACCTTGCTGACACTGTTATACCCCGTCAATTCTTCACTCATTTTAGATGATGCTACTGACTGTTTTAGAATGCTAGTGATAGGGATATCAAACACTAATTTTTCTTAATGTGTTTTGTTTCCCAAAGCTTACTCTTGAAGTATTCCACAGCTATTCTAAAACAGAATTTCCAGAAGAATTTTAATCTCTTCTATGAAACCAGGAATACAAGGAACAATGAGACAATATTCAGAATATTAGTTTTTAAAAAAAGCAGATATGCTGAAGTTTGACATTAGATAGTAATCAGTGAATCTCATTCATATATGGTTCTTATTTGTAAATTTTATTCTTTTATCTTTAAGTTGTTGTACAAAGGGGTCACTATACAACATATCCACTTATAAGTACAATACATTTAAAAATACATCTTGATCAATGTGCCAAGGTCTTTAGTGCCAGGTCTGGCTTTGAACCATGATCCTCAGGTCTCAGCCTCCTGAGTAGGAGAATTATATAGTGTTAATATTTTTATGCTTGCATATGACCCCATAGGTGTTTATTTATATATTTATAATTCATACTATTTGAACCATACTTCCAAGTCCCTTGGGTCAAGTTTTTCATATGTTTGTATATTTTCAACAATAATTAAGCATTTCTAAGAATCCATTTCCTTTTCTGTAAAATGATAGGTTTGAATTTCCTTCCATGGTTAACAAAATATTCCATAAAAAGTGGTCCAATAATCCAACATTTATTTTGATAGGAGGTACTTCGACCTTAGAAATAAAGTGAGGTTGGAGACAGTTGGAGACTTACTCACTAGAAATGGGCGAAGGACTCCCTCTTTGGTGAGACTTGCTCACTCCAAGGCTGGGCAGTGGAACTGCATGGACATATGAAATGAAATGAAATATCTTTGTTGCAAACACTGTTGTGTAAATCTGTGTACAAAGATCGGAATTGGAGACTCTTAATTGAATTCAAGTATTTCCCTAAAGTAAGGAGTTGGCAGAAAAGAGGTGTCAAACATGGTCAGTTTAGGAGAAAATATACTTGCAGAGCTGGGGCTTCAAGTCTGGTGTTGAAATTACATGTCTACGAGTTAACTGAAGCACAAAGGGATGAAATAACCTGACCACAGACACTAAGCTGACTAGAAGTTTAAGATTAAAGAGAGGCAACCATGTAAAGTTTATCAGTTCATTTTTTTAAGTCTACTGGAACTTAAAAAGGAAAGGTAATTCCCAGAAGTAAGAGAACTCTCAGACATCCATATCTCATTTTTCAATATAAGCATATTATATAGTCTCAAACAATCAAGAATGTGTTACAGTGCCTCTATTGATGATCTGTGTTTTATATTACTGATGTGATAATAACTTTAAAAAAATCAGAAAACCAGTATTTTGTACCAGTTCTTTTGTATCTTCTAATATTCTTTCTGGTCAAGTGCCCTGTCTCAGGACCAGGTATTGATTTTTTTTTCAGCTATGGTATAATGCTTCACCCCTACAGACCTCATTTCAACAGCTTCTAGCTTGTCATTATAAAATGTTAAAGGTGCAGCAAGCCATAACATTTATCACACTTGCATCGTTTATTGAAAAGCAGTGATCGGGCCAGGCAATGGTGGCTGGTGATCATTATCCTAGCTATTCATGAAGCTGAGCTGTAAGGAATTCGGTTCAAAGCCAGCCCAGTTAGGAAAGTCCATGCGATTCTTATTTTCAATTAACCATACGAAAGCTGGAAGTAGAGCTGTGGCTGAAGCCTTAGACTGAAATAAAAATAAAAGTTCAGGAGTAGTTTCCCTGGCCCTGCTTTAGAGCTCTATGATGGGCACAGAATAAAAAATAAACAAAAGACATGCACAGCTTATTGATAGAATGAATAATTAATATTATGTGTTAGGGAAAGTAGTAGCCCCATACTTTGTTGTAGATTCCTAGACACTCCTTGCCTTTCTACAAAGGAAGCAGTGTACTTTCCTACAAGAGCTGTTAGTTAGTCTTTAGGCAGACCACATAATCCCATTTGCTTTGAAACTACACAAGATTCTAGTAAAACCATAGCAAAATTCTCAAAGATTAGATTCTAGGTGGCAATTCCTTTCAAATAATTTGTGGTCAAGTAATAAATCTTCTACTCACAAATACAGTTGCTATGGACTAAATTCTTGGTAATTTTGGTAGGAAAAACACATCCCCTTTATCTAATAATTAACTAGCAGAAAGTAAATGTGAAATTGCAGAACAGCAAAATGAAAAAGTTGGCCTACATTCTGAAAACAGCTAGAAAAATAAAATAAAATACATTTAATCACACAGATATGTATTTTATATTTAATGTATCTAAGTAAATCAGGAAAACATACAGCAAGTTTTTTTTTTTCCTCTCGCTCTCTTTTCATCTAGGGCTATCTTTAGTGCTTTCGACGTAATGAAACTATTCGACATCTGTGCTTTCTAATATGACATCAACTTGTCAAATGTGACTGTGTAGCATTTGAAATGTGCCTATTGCACCTGAGGAACTGAACACTTACTGCTACTAATTGATTTACTACTTTATTTTATTGTCATAAAAACACTTAATGTGAGATTTACCTTATTCACAAATGTTTAAGTTTATAGTACAGTTTTCTTAAATACAGACACAATGTAGTACAGCAAATCTTTAGAAGTTATTCATCAATTTAACAATTCAATTTTAACAATTGAATAGAAACTCTCCATTCTGCCCCCCCCACGCCAAGACAGATACTCTTCTCTTTCTCCCTGCTTCCATGAAATTGATTATTTTAGATTCCTCATTTAAATGAAATCACATAGCATTTGTTCATGACTTACTTACTGATGACATATTTTAGAGGATTGCATTCTTTATGAGGGACAATATTATTTCATTGCAATATTTCAATGAGTAGTCTTCATTTAAAAAAAAAAAGCCATTCAATTGTCCGTGGACATGACATTGCTTTATCCTTGAGAGGCTGGTACATAGATTTTCAGTGAACATGTAAGTTCTCATTTGTTTGAGATTAATTCCAATCATTGTGAGATATATTTTAAACTTCTTAAGAAAAAAATACATAGTTTTCAATAGAGACTTCATCAGTTTTTGTTCCCATGAAGTGTTTAAAATTTCAGTGCTGCATGTCCTTCACAGCACTTGTTTTAAAAATAATATTCAGTCTAATGAGTGTGATATCTAACACACTGTTGATTTAACTTGAATTTTTCTCATTATTAGTTGTGTTAAGACTATTTCATGGACTGAATATTCTTTTTTACACAATTTTACATAGTTGTTCAAGTCCTTGGTAAATTTTAAATTGGATTATTAGTTTTTCTTTGTACAGAATTTATGGTTTTATTATATTTGCCTTTTGATTGTGTACAGTTTATTTACTTTGAAAATAAATAATTTATCGAATAGATTGTTTGCTAATCTTTTCTTTCATACTTTAGGTCATACATTTAGTCTCTATTATTTCTTTTACTATATAGACATTTTCATTTTTATACTTTCTCTTTTTATATCTTTGTACTTTTAGTGGCACAACCATGAAATTACTATCCAACTAATGTCATATCCCTCTGTCTTTTTATCTTGGAGTTTTTCTTTTTAATCATTTTCTATTTTGATTTTTAAATCTTCCATTCATTTTTATGCATTTTATGCAGATTGACGAAAAACATCAAATTTTATACTTTTACACACAAATGTCCACTTTTCTTGAGAGTTTGTTTTCCACATTACATATTCTTGAGAATAGAATAATAATAATAATAATAATAATAATAATAATAATAATAATAATCAGGTAGTTAACCACATAGGCCTGGATTGATTTACATTTAAACAGCATTAGACTGCCAATCATGTCATATAACTCAGGTATTGATGTGGGTTTACTAAAACTTGCAAGAAACTTACTGCAACTAATCCTAACTAATGGCTGATTAGACAATTGTTTCTTTCTCTCATGATCTTTTTAACTTCAAATTCCAGAAACAAACTCCTGTTAGCAAGAATTCTCTGTTGTTAGTCCCATCATCTAATCTGATTATGAGAAATTAATCCCTTTGAAAGTATTGTTGCTTTTATTTAATTAGTGATTACAATTCTATTTTTATTCAGTGTTAAACTCGTATTAGGCTTCACTAGTAAATGTTGGCAAGAAAGCCTGTCAGAATGCTCATAATCTTATCATTAATTATTTGTGATATATAATGGGGATGAAAACGTCCATTATTTGAAGATGTGTGGCACACTAGAGCTACCTGCTTCCTCCATCAAACTCTTTTCAAAGCAAATCTCTATTTAAGATGTAATTCATCACCGTTATCCTGGGTCATTATGTTTTCCTCTGTGTCATTTCACAGGGGAGCATGACATGACATGACACAATTAAAGGAATGCAATGTGGTGGCTTCCATTAGGGTAAAAAAAAAAAAAAAAAAAGGTATTTTCCAGATCAGTTCATAGGTCTCCACTCCAGCTGCCACAGGGCGGCTTGCAAGCTTTTGTGATAAAAATTGGACAGTCTTGCATGTTCAAATGTACAAGGTCTCTACATTACTGCCCATTTCTATTAAAAAGCGAGTCAGCCACTGTCAAACAGTGTTGCAGACCTCCTCTCTCAAGCTGCGATTTTGTCAGATCTCATAAACCAAATCTGTTTGGGCCTGGGAGCATACCTAGATAAGACATATATTAGGAGAAAGTGAAGAAGATACTACTGGCTGAGATTGGGAAGTCATTTGACTTCTCCAGTCCAAAGGTGATCACCTTACAGGGTTTTGGATTTCCATTCTTGGGCAATGATCTTAGACTGGAAGCATGCTCTTATATCCCAAATTGTGCTTTCCTTTCCAAAGTTTGGGAGAATCTTGTCTTGTTTTCCTGGCTCTGTTCCAGTTCAGCTAATTGCTTCCTCTCATTTTAAATTCCCCCTGCAGTGTCTATTGAAGGCTGTCTTCTTCATTTATGATTCTAAACTATCTTGCCATGTTGCTTTGCTCTGGCAAGCAGCTGTTGCTCTCCATTCCAGCTGTGGCAGAATCTTTTTGTAGTGGTCAGAGTGAATTGTACACGTGCCATACTCAATTGAGTAGAGAGAAGTCATAAAGTCCTGGAGCTTATCCCAATGACGCATGCCATTTCAGTGAAAAATTATTCTATATAATCATCGTATAGATGCAAATGTAGTTATATACTCCCACAGTCTAGACTAGTTAACTTACTGCCATCTGTCTGAGATGAATTTTCAAAAGGAAACTGGGATGGTGAGGCAAAGTGTGGGTTGGGAGTTATGAAATTGAAAATTCTTATTTTTGTGATATTTATTTTTATTTTTACTTTGCCTTCTTTCCTTATTCTTTTTTTCTCCTTTATTGAGAGAAGAATGGTTTAAAGCAGTCATTGAAAAATTAGAAACTTACCCATGTGTGTTTACAGAATTTTATTTATATATTACATCTCTACTTTTTTGAATTTTACAAAGTGATTGCTTTTGTGTTACTTATGAAAATAACTTGTCACATGCCAAAGACAGTAGAGCATAAAATACTTGGCTTTAGCAAAAACAGGATGGCTTGGGAAATCATTTGAAACGGTTTCATTTTGAACCAAGATCTCGTTTTGCCCTTATCCAACTCTCCTTCCCATAATAAGCATAAACTCTTGGAATCATTGGAAATTTTACTCCCTCATAACCCTCGTCCACATATGCCTTTTCTCGCCACTTCTAGCACATCGTTCTTCTACACTTAAAAACTTGCTTAGCTTTATTGTTTCCTTGTTTTGCAGTCTCCATATTCTCATTCTTAAATAATCTAGTTTAAGAAGAAACATATGGCTTAAAATAATTTCTACAGAAATGTGCATTAGTATGTGTGTCTGCTAGTCAATGGTCCAGTAATTCAGTCCAGTACAGCCAACAAGTGTTTTCAGAGCCCAGCTGCAGTCATTCTCTCAACTCCTCTGCAAATCCATTCTCCACCAAATGTGGAAATCCACATTTAGCATGCTGTTTTGCAATCTTGACTGAAAAATTAGGGAGGGAGAGGAAGGGGGGAGAATTTCCATCTAATGAGTTTTCAGTTTGGATGTCCTCCTCTGGAGGCCAGTCTTCTCAAACCAGAACCAGAGACTACTCTGAAACATACAAAGGCAAAAAGGAAAAATAGATTCAGAGTAGGAAGTCTTCAACTTCTCCATGTACAGTTATGTTTGGAAGATGTAATTGTGCTGACAAGCAGTTTTTTCTAACATAAACATAATTTCTTTCCTTTGTTCATTCATTAGTCAACAAACTCTAAGTGAAGACAGTTACGGGAATTCAAAATTTGAAATTATTTGAGCTATTGTGTGAAACTCTTCATTATGCTAAAGTAGCATCACTATAATTCCCTGTGGTTATTTCCACATCACTGTATTGTATAAATTCTCATAATCATGGAAAAATTATTAACATGGAGCTCATGTAGACAATACTCAATGCATTGTTTAAAATAAAGCCTCCCTGTTTCACTTACACATCTACATTTTCTTAATAAAAATAAATAAAACAAGGAAATTAAAAAAAAAGAAAGGGAAGGGCCTTCTACCCAGAGGAATACTTTAAAGAAAAGACTAGTTGTTTTATTCAACTTTCATGTAGCTCATATTTGATGAAATCTACAAAAGCTTGGCCCAGTCTTTCAATGCCTTAGGTGAAACTCTCTGTTCACTGGGAGAAATGATTCTCCAGCATCTCAGGGGTATATTTCTTTCTGGAACAGACTATTTAATCACTTTCCAACAGGCTCTTCTATTCACATGTCCACTTGATCTACATTAATTATTTTAACCGACATCCTTGTTAAGTGAAATTGTTTTTCCTAGCCAGGCTATAAATAGCTGCTACGTTATTCATCATTTATCTCTTAGGAGATCACACGGAATGCATTTATAAAGAAAGCCATGACTTGGCCAGCAAACAGGCAGCAGCCCTCATGGGGGGACAAAAGGATTTCAGTTATTGGAAAGACACGGCTTATTTTTTTCATGACAACACACCCAGGACAGGGCATTGGCTTTCTTTTAAGTGTGAAAGATTGCTCTTTGTGGTATTCTTTCTCTGCTGTCTGAGGAGGAGTCAAAGGAGAATCACCAGTAATAAAAGGCCAGCAGCAAGAATAACGAAAATTAATAAAGCGTCATCTTCTGTCACCTCTCTTCATCCACACACCCTCACTCACACAAAGAAAGTAACTCAAGGTTAAAGTTTATGGTAAGACAGAAGCACAAAAGGAAAAAAAAGAAGACTCCACTGCGACTACACGTAAAATGCTAGATGGTTGGCTTTTCAATAGTGTTGTACCATGACAAAATTCACAACTGAAAAGATGTCTAGTCCAAAATATGTTCCCCTATTTCACTGATGTTTCTGTTAAGGTATTAAAGTCCCTTGTGCCAATCAAGACTCAATTATAATTGAATCACAAGTGATCCAGTAGGCTGGATCTACCAAATAATGTCTTGATTATCCCATGTCTCTACCAGCACTTAACAAGTAAAATGTTATTCGTTTTAATGTACCAAGACTCCACTTAGGAAAGTATTGCTATTCATCTTTTCAGATGAGAAAGACAAGAAATTATTCATAGATTTAGAAAAAAAGTTTTGCCTGGAAGTCATGCTTCTTATGTTATTTGCTTATGACTAGCTGCTGTAAGACATCTTTTATTTTATCCCATATTCAAGCAAGCAGGGACACAAAACTGTCAGTTTCTAGAGAGAGATCAGCATTAGAAACCACACTGGTTAAATGGCATTCATGACTTTCATAAATCATCCATTTATGCTTGAAAAAATGATTGAATATCCAATTGCATCAACAATTTTTCGTATAGGTCTTTCCTTAAGAGAGGGCAATCTAAAGTTCTTACAGATCAAGTTCAAAGTGAAGGGTAATATTAGCATATATGTTTACTTCTGATCCATGCACCTGTGAATTATAAAAGTTATTTTGTATGGCATCTTAATGAGTATCTCTTATGATCACAAATTCAATGACATTGTCAGTTTCTTACCCAAACAATTATCTTCTCATAATTGTTATTTCAAAAAATGAGAATTAATGTCATGGGCCAATCAGCAGTCTAATTGTTCAGGTAACAATTAACTATTATGACTATTTGGGCAATGCATATAAAAATATTTTAGAAAGCAATAAGAAGAAGATAAACTCCTCCAAACAAATAATAAAAAAGAAAATCCATGTATTTTAACCTAAATGGTTTTGCATATTTTTCTGGTCTTTCTTCTGAGAAGTCCTTACAATGATTTTCTTACTTAATTTTTGCCCTTCATATATAATGTGCATGTAATACAATGTGCATACAAGAATAAGAAATGTGGGCTGTGTGAAAAATTTATGGAGTCATATCTAATCAGATTCAACTTGGTGTGAGTTTAGACTGCAGAGCCGGTAACTACAGGTAACCATTAATATTATCATCCCATACTTTAGATGACTGTCACATTCCTCTTCTTTTGATAGTCACAGAAAGTATACTTCATATCCTTTTACATTAATCCTCTTTATTCAATATAAAATTACAAGTGAAATTGATCCCATAACTTTCCAATTAACTAAAGCTCATACTATGTTTTTCAGTAAATGTTCCAAATTACTCAAATTATTTCAGATTCTTACTCAAACAAGGCTACATTTAAAATAAATATATATATCATTTATCACTTCTGTAATCTTAGCTCCCTTTATTTTGTTTGAGAATCTGTGAGTCAGGGGATCTTACCTAAACAGCTCAGCTTTAAGCTGAATATATCACTAGTGATATCACTAGTGATATACTAGATATCACTAGTGAACTTCTGCTGTAATGGTCATATCTGTTCCACATATGTAAATTATGAAGCCCAAGCTAAAGGGATCAGTAGCACTTTTCATGGATGAAAGAAAGACCAGAAGACAAACCCAGTGGTGTAAATGCCCTGTAAGTCATTATTTATGTCATGTTTGGTTAAAATTCCCATGACAGATCAATTCAGTGTTACAAAAGTGGGAGTAACTGTAGATGCTGCTGGCTCATGCCTATTATCCTAGCTACTCCGGAAGCTGAGATATGAGCGTCTTGGTTCAAAGCCACGGGGTGGGGGGAACGAATGTCTGAGACTCTTATCTCCAATTAACCATCAGGAGCTGTAGCTCAAAGTGATGGAACACTAGCCTTGAGCTCCAAAGCTCAGAGAAAGCGCCCAGGCATTGCATTCAAGCCCCCATGACCAATCACAAAAATGTGAGGGTATTTACCCCTCCCATGGAGGTGGTAGAAAAGGCTATATGTACAGCATGACTCAGGTAGGATGATTGCCTTTCTCTTGCTCTCTCACTGCATCTATGTCTTATCTCCTATCCTGTAATATATCAACTTTATTCTTTGACAGGTTTTCTTTTCCTTTCCCTCCCTCCCTCTGTCCCTCCCTCCCTCTGTCCCTCCCTCCCTGCTCTTCTTGTCTTGGTCTTTGAACTCAGGGCACGATGCTGTACCTGAGCTCTCCAGCTCAAGGTTAGCACTCTACCACGTGGAGCCACACCATTTCCAGTTTTATGGTGGTTAACTGGAGATGACATTCTCACAGGTCAGGCTGAATTTGAACTTCAATCTTTAGCTCTCAGCCTCCTGAATAGCTAGAAATACAGTCATGAGCCACCATCACCCACCCAGCTCTGGCAGATTTCTAATATGACTAGAGACACAGCTTATCATATATTAGAAAATAAAATATATATATATATATGTGTGTGTGTGTGTGTGTGTGTGTGTGTGTGTGTGTGTGTGTTAGCTAATAAAAATTAACGAACCTCCAATAAATTACTCCAGTTGCTAGGAACTTTAGACAAAATAGACTATTCTGCCCTCATTTAGAAAGAAAAATGAGACCTAAGTTGTCTTTCCTAAAGTTGTAGTTTAGCATTGTTTTTTAAAAAATTAATAGCAGAAGACCAGGTAAGCTAAAGCATAAGCCATTAATTGTAATGAATGCAATAACAAATTTACAGTTAACAAGTACAGTTAACAAAGAGATTGAATTAATGAAACGGGTGTTCCTTTTTCCCTCTTCATTATATTGGGCACAAGATAATATGGTTTAGCTGTATTGAGAAGTATTATCTTTATTGCAAATGTGAGCTTCCTCTCTCTCTCTCTCTCTCTCTCTCTCTCTCTCTCTCTCTCTCTCTCTCTCTCTCTCTCTCTCTCTCTCTCCCTCTCTCTTTCCTTTTTACCATGGCAAGAAATCACTTACTAGATACTGGACAATTGGTGTTTGAATTACCAGCCTCCAGTGCCTATGAGAAACTTTTTTTTTATTTCTTCTTTATAAATTACCCAACCTTTGATATTCTGTTATAACAAAACAAACAAACCAAGACAGAAATGATTCTTTTCTAGATCATATATCTATTAGAGAAAACTAGAAGTTGAAATCAATTTTGCCCAGTGCAGAGACTGACAGAGATTTTAGGACACTCATTTCTCCCATGGCAGGATTTGTAAATAACTACTGATGCTCCCCACATCCCATCAGGCATCTTGCCTCAGCAAAGTCTCCAATGGAGTTGACCGTTGGCAACCAAACATCCATCATCCATTTCCTACATTTGTTCCAATAGATCTAGTAGTAGATGAATGAAAAGTATACAAAAGAGAGGGTCAGAAAGAAGACTCATGATATTTAAACAAGAAGCAAATATATGTGTTTATGAGTAAGATCATCACAGTATTTGCTATCTTACAGTTTAACTACAATATATCTATAGGTCATGTATGCCTACCTGGAAATCTTTAAAGAATAAGAAGAAAAACAAAGACTTCCGTTTGATTAGAGTGTGAGCTGAAATACGTTCTGTTCTTTCTCACTTCGGCCAGAGCCAATTTAAGCAGATCTTCATTTTCTTCTCATGCTCCATTTCCACCAAATGTCTTTTCAGTTCAGATAAAGCCTCTCTCAGCCAGACTTTACTTCTGTCTTGCTCTGGCATAATTACAGAAAATTGCACTGTTTGCTCAATTTTTGCAAATTGAGCTAATGCAAAACTATGTAAATTATTTACCAAAAAGGAGCAAAATCAAACAAGTAAAATAGGCTTGTGCAACACATTAAGGGAGCAGAGTGGCACAGTCGGCTTCTTGGTTACAGAGCCAGCTTGATTAACTCAGCCCAGAGTTACACAGTGGGGCCTCTTTCCCTTGGCTCTGGTGAGTGTTAGAAGGCCTGCTTCTCTCCACTACTGTCAAAAGCGCCATCCAATTCCTGCCCCCTCTACAACTTTACAGTCATCTGGAGGATATGCAAAGATCAATATTTTGTACTCTGATTAAGGCAAAGTTATGCTCTCCCTATTCTTTCCTTATTTTTGCCCATCTTTTTTCTTCCATTGTTCTTAAGTTACCATTCTAGAACAATACACAACTACAGATATAAGCTTTAATTTTATGTTTGCTTTATTTGATGAGCTTTTATATGTCTGTGAGACTGTCAGATTGGACTAGAAATACACCTTCAATTTACCTGTAGTTGGATAAACCCTCTCTATTGGCTATATTATTTTAGTAGTCATGTGGTAAGTGTAAAGCATAAATATCTGAGGCTGTGAATATCACTTTCACTTCTGAAATTTAAGTCAGAGACACTGCTCATCTGGGAATCACCTAAGTCATCACACCTTTTGTTCTTCTAGGTGTCTTTTGTTCTTAATGACTTTTGATTTCTCTCTACAGTTAACTGGTCAAGAGATAGAGAAATGACAGCAAAATGGATTTGGAAGCTGAGATCAAAGATTTATCCATTTATATGTCTTTGTCATATATTTTATGTTTGTATTCGTCCTAGGAAGAGAAATGTTTTTATTTAAATTTTATTTCAATGCAGGTTAATTCCATTTGAAGTCTTTAAAATGCCTTCTGAACAGAAAATACATATACGGAAATAAGCTCCAAGCCCAATGAGTAAAGTATGCAATAATAATAGAATGAATCTAAATTACATGTGGCCTAGGGGTTGAGAAAAGGAATGGATTTGTATAAATTCATGAATTCTGGTAATTAAAAAAGGTACAGTCTTGTGTTATTCAGCAGGTTCTATGCATAACACATGAGCAAGACCAACAGCCCCTTCATGAGCTATATCTGGAAGTAAAATTACAAATCAAATATTGAATGAAGAGTAAAGTTAACTAATTCTACTTGAGTTTTAAGGGAACCCCTGTTAAGGACACAATGTGATAAGAGATGCTGGGACATGAGGGAACAATTCTGAACTGACAGTCAAAAACTGTCTTAGGAGAGATTCTGCTTTATCTTGTATTAATAGGTCACATAGTCACCCTCTCATGCAAACATGAGCTCAGTAATACACACTAATGTGTGTGTGTGCGTGTGTGTGTGTGTGTGTGTGTGTGTGTGTGTGTGTGTGTATGTGGTTGAACATATAGGAGGTTTGGAATTTTGCCCAGAGAAGCAGTTAAGTTGAATAATTGGTGTTGTAGGAAAGTCATTTCAGAAAAATCTCTACCTGATTTTGCTGCTTTCTTCAAAATGTGGTTGGTTATAATGTGTCTTGTGACTACAACTTTAATTGCATAAAATTTCAACTATTTTGAGTGTTAAGATACAAGCATACATACACAAGAATGATACATCTTAAGATCCCTTGGCATGTTTTTAACGTGAAGATTGTTTTCCTTCCATTTCTTCTGTTGATTGTATTTGTAGAAATCAAAATACAAAGGAGAATAAGCTCCCCTGTACTACTTAACCACATGTCAAAGATTTGTAGTTTTGATCTAATATATACTCCGTCTCAGAAGTGTAGTCTAGACAAAAAAAACCCTCAATTTGTTTTATTCATTTCAGTTCAGTAGGAAAGCTCATAGGAAACTGTTGATTCTTTGAATAGTTAGCATTCACTTTAATAGATGACATATAGGTCATCTTTGTCTATATTCTCTACATAATTGTTTATCCATACATGTTTGCAGTTGTTTTTTTTTGTTTTTGTTTTTGTTTTTTTGCCAGTTCTGGGCTTGGGCTCAGGGCTTGAGCATTATCCTTGGACTTTCTCAAGGCTAGAGCTCTACCACTTGAGCCTCAGCACCACTTCCAGCTTTTTCCTATGTATGTGGGGTACCGAGGAATTGAACCAGGGTCTTCGTGCATGCTAGGCAAGCACTCTACCACTAGGCCAAACTACCGGCCCTGCAGTTGTTTTTCTTCTATTTTTTTCTCCAAAATGTTATTGACTCACAATTTTAATTCAGTATACTACTAAGAAATATTATAATATGTTTGATCTGACCACTTTTCTAGATCATATTACCCTCCATTAACCTACCAGCTACTGATTATTTTCTAGATGTAAAACCACAGGTAACACTTTACTTCCAATGATCCTTGAGAAAAATTTCTCTTCTTGATGTTGAACTTTTAGTTAATGGAAGGATGTTCAAATTTAGGTATCTGGGTTGATAACCTCATGATGCAATGCTTAATTTTTTAAATTATTAAATCCATGTCACTTATTTTTTAAAAAGTTACCTGATGTCCATTTTTCCAATTTAATATTATTTGTCTTTTTATGTTTTCATTTTAAACCCTTGATATTTCTGTCTTGCCTTCTGGTTTGATCCCAGTTCTGTGGGCATTGTTCCTGTTCTAGCAATATGACTCTGTGTGTGTGTGTGTGTGTGTGTGTGTGTGTGTGTGTGTGTTTTCATGGTTCTAGGTATTTATATAGTCATTGAACACCTTGAATGGACTACACCACCTGTAGCATTAAACAAAAATTCTTGGTCAGAGTGAAATAGAAACACATCCACATCTGCAATCCCAGAGATACAGAAGGTAGATGTGGAAGCCATCAATATTTTCTCTTAATAAATTAGTTGAGGATGGTAAATGTAAGACTTCAGGAAGGAGGATTACGATTCAAATCATATTGGGGGAAAATGTGAAGTCCTACAAGAAAGTATCAAAACTTAAAAAAATAGGTTTGTGTTCATTTGCTTATCTGAAATAGGAAAGGGAAGTGGGAAAACAAGATGACTGGGAGATGTGGGGGGAAGGAAATGGGGACAAAAACATGAGAAGGGGAATCAATGTGTGAGAAGCAATACATCTACTAACTGGTGAATATAACTGTAACCCCTCTATACATTATCCCGACAATACAAATATAAATAAATAAATACGAAATGAATAGTCCTCCCCCTATGGCAGGGGTTGAATGGTATTCCCCACAAATAAACACTGAAGTCCACCCCCCCATCCCAAGAAAAAAAAATGAGGAAAACAAGTACGTAACAAGTACCAGGCTTCAAGTTCTAACACTAGGACTCCATCTCCAAATGCCAGACTTCTTAGACTTGCTATTTAGACCAATCAAATACTTACCATGTTTGGAAGTAAATGGAACAGCTCTTATTCTTGACCTCTCATGCAATTAGTCATGACAGTGTCTACGGCTGAGTTGGTTCCAAGTTCTCCTGTTTGAGATATTGCATATCTGAGATTGGAATATTTGAGTTGTTGATATAGGAACAGACATGATTCCTCAAACTAGTTTCTTAGTGTAAGGCTTTCTAGCATGAAAGATTCCTAGAAGCTGCATTTCCTATAGGACAGCTCACAGCTCCATTAGTGCATACCCTGAGTCACGCAGAAACAATATTGCTTTTTGTGACATAGAAACTCAACTTCTGCAATATCTTATCAATTGAAGCAGCTCCATCCAATGCCTCAGTTTCAAGAAAACAAGATAAAATAAAGGTTTACTTCTTTATCAGGGAGGGCAGCATTCTAGGAAGAACATAATAATATTAGATATTAGCTAATCATTTGTTGTTAAAATTACAATCTAACTAGAGTGGGTTAAGTGTAAAATAAATAAGAATATTTTCAGATATATGTCTTCCCCCCTCCAGTGTTTGTCAACTACTAACTCAACCTCCTCAAGATTATGCTCCCTAGAGCATAAGGCTTAATCAAAAGCACTTGACCAATTAGCATCACTTTCCATTTTGTCATCCTTTAGCTTGTATTCTATACTAAAGGGCTTCTGCGGCCCCCAATTGTTAGATACATAGAATTTTCCACTACAAGATTTGTAACAATGCTTTTTACTGGATGGGACAGATAACATACGCAAAAATCACATGACAGTGTGTAAGATTCTATTGTTTACTGTCCTTACTAAGTTTTTTTTTCATATTTTCATTCTGTTAAATGTACTGTGGTAAAACATTGACCTAAAAATCTGCACCACAGCTCCTTAGAAGAATAATCATATGGTTTGCTATCTAAACTAGGCAAGTGGGAGGGAATGAAATTTGCAGTTAATAACAGCAGATATTAACTCATCTAGAGATTCCATAGTAAAGAAGGTCCACACAGGTGACACAAAAGATTCTCCACACTAAGTTCTAAATCATCTTTGAGACCTAATTCACTTGTCCTACACAGGCATTAACAATATCTTGCTACTCACAGGCGTCTACATACTTTCTTTTCGTTCTCTGTGCTTTGTATTTTCTTGCTATATACCATTGTCAGTCTCAACAAGAGCCTTCACAAGTTATCAAGTGCAAGGTGTCCCCTTTTAATAAACCCTCATCATGCTTTCCAGGATTAACTCTATTCAATTCTATATTGCAGCTACCTGTATCCATGCCTTTCCTTGCTTTACCTGACTATGTGTGTGGTTCATGTTTTATTGTGTTTGAGTTAGTAGTCATCAAAGGCTCGTATCCAAAATACAAACGACTACATATGACTCCTAGATTGGAAAGTAATACACAGAGTCATTTCTTGCTTGAAAACAATCAAATAACAACAACTTTGGTAGCTTAAAATCAGCCTTTTCTTTGTTTGCCTGAAAGGTTTGAAGGATGGCATTTCCCAGATTAATGAAGAGGAAATGAGGTATACTCATATAACACGTGAGTTAAGATGTATACTAATGTTCAAAGGAAACAATAAGATAAAAAACTACTGGCATTAGAACTACAGATAATTAACAACATAAAATATATGTATTTATGTATAAATATGATTATGATTATATTATCTTTTTTTCAAGAAAGACAGAGGAATACTCAAAGCAATTGGCTAGAATATGTAGAAACAAAATACAATGGACAAATGTGTATTTGGTTATTTGAAATTGGATAGGGAAGGGGGAAAACAAGAGGAGCGGGTGTGTGGGGGGGAGGGAAATGGGGACCAAGACTGAGAAAGGGTATCAATGTATGTGAAATAATGCACCTTCTGTCTGGTGAATATAATGTAACCCTTCTATTAATTACAATAAAAATATATGAAAAATATAATGGACAGGATGAACTCCTTAGTATACTTCCATTTTTTAAGGAGTTTTTTTTGGTCCATTTATTGTATTTATTTGCTTATTTTCATTTATGTTATAGTTAAATCATTCTACAAAGGAGCTTAAATCTAATGTCAGTTTACGTGTATAATGCCTCATGACCGTTGTCACCCCTTCTTTCATTCTTCCTCATCTCTTTGGCTTTCCCTCCCCTTTCTCTCTACATTTTGTCTGCTTTCCTTCTGGACTCATTCCACCTCTGTGGAGTGCACATTTCAGCTTCCGGGGCTCATCTTTTGAAGTATACGTTAATTGTTCTAAGAAATCACATCATTGTTATCTTTCAATGCATATACCATACTTTAACATATTTGTATATATATTCATATGACCCTGTATAGAATTTCATATACATTTTTAATTTAGATTGGATTTCCATATGTGAGAAAAGTATGCATTGTTTAATTTTTCTCATACTTTCTCTTTTAAAGATGTTTGTTTATTTTATTTTTACTTTTGCTTTCAAATTGCTATACTTAATGGGACCAGCGAAAAAGAGCAAAAGGCAGGAATATTTATGTTTATGCACTTCTATGCTTTCCTACAACATGTTGAACTTATTTAATTCAAATATGATTCATAAGTTTATCCTTACAACCTTGTGTTTAACTTTTCATCTGTGTTTTGTTTTTTTTTTTTTAAAGAGTCCACCTTTGTAAAAGAGTAATGAGAATGAGGAGTTCTTAGTTGCAATAATGCCCAGTGGAGCTAATGTGAGTGGATGCTGGGGAGAGATAAAACGTAGGAAAGGACAGAAAAGACCGACCTACATAATTAAGTAGATTTGCATTCAGCAAAGATAATGTGATATTAGAGAGCCTAGACAGCTGACAAAAAATAAATACACACATGAGCAAAGCAGGAGAGAGGCTTGAAGTCAAAGAAATGGAGTTTACATTTAAGAATAGGTACTAGGGATTTCACCTGAAGGGAAGAATGACCCGATCTTTGGAGAGCAAGGAGTATTACCTTGTCAGAGCATTCTGAATAAAGTAAAAACAAAGGCTGTGAGAAAAAGAAATGTATCTTTGGATAGGGTACACTGAGCCAGGTCATGAATGATATATTTTCAAGCTCTATGTACAAATAGGAAATGTAAAGTTATTCTTAGAGCAGTTGCTGTCTTGGCCCACAGTCTAATGAAGTGGCTTGGTGTATGAAGTCTATAATTTTGAGGGGTTGAAACTTCCTATCTCATGCATGCTTGACTTGCTGACTCAAGGCTGGCATTCTACCACTTCAGCCACACTTCCAGCACTTGAATTTTGGAGGTACTGTATCATCAACTCTTCTGCTTGGGATGTCATGGAAACAAGCGCCTCCATATCTTAGTTCCAATGCCAGACTTTAGTATTTGCCCTTTAATAATTTAAAAGCAAAATATGCTTGCTTGCTCATTTGGTACTCTTTCACTGGAACCACATCTGAATTAGAAAAAAAATTGTTCAAACACCAACAACTTTTCTTTCTCTTTATCTTATTCTGACTTCTTGTTTCACCAGGATCAGCCATTTCTCCTACTGGAGTTACAAGATAGGGGACAAATTGCAAATACATAACTAGATGAGAGAATCTCTAACCTTTGGTTGTTTTTAGTCAAATTCTCATCCACTGTTTCCTAAATATTTCAAAGATACTCTAAATCCAAGGTGGTTGAAAATACATGTGACAAAATCACCTTATATGATTTTCTTTCTTATCTTTGTAACTATTGTCACCCTCCATCCAATTTAAATAACCAGAAAACTAAAAGTTACCTTGCCATCAATAATACTTGTTCAATTATACATATAGTCCAAAAAACTCCCTCCCAACATCTGTTTTCATCACATTTATTTCCCTTAATATCTACTCAAACATTTTGGTTTTATAAGCTGCCAGCTTATTTTTTTCTTTCTGGACTACTTATATTAACTCTTTGTTCACCCTACTTTATCCTTTTTCTCTTCTCAATTTATACTTCATCTTCATACACTAGCTAGTATTATTTTCAGAAAGAAAAGCTGAGTGATATTGTTCAGTGTAAAATCTTTCAAACTCTTATCTTCTAAATCACTGCATGGATTATCTTAACTTTGGCTTCAAGGTCTGATGTGATCTATTCCTTACCTTCCTCCTCACCTTTATTTTATGATATAGCATCTCTATTCCTTTTGTTTTAGTCACTCTGGTTTTCCTGAATTCCTTCTACAGTAAGTGCACAGACATCTAATGCTTTTCCTCACTGGACACATTCTGCCTCATATTATTCATTATCCTCCAGAACTACTCAATGGCATGATTACTAAAGTTCTGAATTTGACTCAAGCACCAAGTGTTTTGGAAGCATGTACTTCATCATTAGAACATTAACACTGTTGCTGCTTTATGTCCACTTGATAATGTCTTTCTCTTTGAGTCAATGCTCAATGAAATTAATATAAATTTTATTTACAGCACCTCTTTCTATACTTGGCACATATGAAGTATTCTCTGCAGATTCATTGTATGGTTTAATGTAACAATCGGTGAAAGGAATACACAATGGTTGTCTAGCTGAAGTGTGGATATCATAACACTGATACTCTCAAGAAGCCAAGTACAGAGCTCAATCAACCTGTAGCATTCTACTATAGAGCAGTCATTTACTGTTGTCTATGTTTTGATAAATTTCAGAGGCGTGCATTATTTACTGAGTATCTTGACAGACAAGGATGATTTGTAGTTAAGGGATTTGGGCTATTTTTCAAGTTACATTATGAAAATGTAGGGTAGCAAACAATAAAGTAAAGAATGACAACAAATCGGACTCAGTTGGCAGTAATGAGAAAAGGAGTGATCTCAACCACTACACTCTGCACTGAGGTAAGCATGTGATCACAACAATCAAAACTTCAGTGATCTCACATCAGGTCAGTTCAGTTGCCAGCCAGCAATCTCTATCCAGTGTACCAGAAGAACAACCATGGCAGGAAACCAGAGAAAATTTGTATTTGGTTATAAAGTGCTTTAGCTGTTATCAACTTTAAGAATACAATGTTTCTGCTGCTGATTGTCCAAAGAAAGTTCCATAGGAGCCCCAAACCAAAGCTTCTGCCATCATTTCTGAAGAATAAGATCCAAACACAGATTAAGAATCTCACAACTCAGCCGAGAGTTCAGCCTAGGGGTAGAGTGCTTGCCTAGCATGCACGAAGACCTGGGTCGATTCATCAGTACCATGTATACATAGAAAAAAGCCAGAAGTGGTGCTGTAGCTCAAGTGGTAGAGCTCTAGTCTTGAGAAAGCCCAAGGACAGGGGCTCAGGCCCTGAGTTCAAGCCCCAGAACTGGCAAAAAAAGAATCTCACAACACATTCTCCTTTCCTGGTTTTGTAGTAGGCACCCAAGTATGTTTCAGTTTGTGTGTGTTTGTGTGTGTGTGTGTGTGTGTGTGTGTGTGTGTGTGTGTGCATTGAGGTATTGGAAGGAAGAAATATTAAACAGTTCTTCAGAAAGAACATTTAGATTTTAGTACTCTGCTGTCTTAAGCTTCCATCAGCAACTAGAAGTTGAATAATATACCTGCTGCGGGCTTTCTGTGTACAATGCATTATAGATATTCCATGTACATTGCTTAATTTAACATTCATGACAAATCCACAAGATAGATGGTTTTATCTCCTTTGAGAAGATAAGGAAATAGCAGTGGGAGAGGTTAAAAAACCTTTCTGGTGTGGGAATTGAACACTGGCTGTGTTAATGTAAAGCCAGTGTGTAAATCACTGCAGACTTCAACTCAAACTCTTTGGCAGAAAATATAAGCTATACTATATGTTTGGTTGAACCCTTGGGGGACATAATCTTAAAGCAGTGTCTCCGATACACCATGTGATAGTTTATGTTTAGATATTAATTCAGTGGCATGCCCAGAGAAAAGAAGTAGACTAAGCATTTGAGTCATGCAGGATTTATCTATGCTGATTTCCATAAATTCAAGTAAAACATATGCAAACACCTTCGCTACCAATATTATTTTACCAGTGGCATAACCTTGGGTAGAATTATTTACATACTTATTTTGCTTGGCCTACTGACTTAGTAAGCATACAGATCTTCCCAGAGTGTCTCTGAAGAAGAAAGCAAAGCCCTGTGTAGCTGATCCCTGCAACCAATCCTTCCAGGCACTTCCCTTCCAGGAGTTTATAGTTTGAAGGAAAATGGAACATGTATCGATAACCTGGTCACTAAGACTGGACTAGATTCCATCTGACATAATAGAACATGGGATACTGTAGCAATATAATTAGGGAGATTAAGATTCACCTAGATGAATTTGGAAACTCTATAGAAATTATTGTATTTCGATCTGGTCTGGGACTATCATCGATGTAAACCCCACCACAATAGCTTCTTCGTGTAATATCTGTGGCAAAGAACGAAGCAGAGACTAGGAAAGCTATCGCCCTGAGTTATCATCCCTTTCTTCTTCCTACTTTCTTTAAGTCTTGGCTGCTAATGGTACCTTCTTGCCTCAGTGAAGGAAAATGTAACTTATGGGAGGGAAGTTTGGCCTAGTGGTAAGCGTGTTTGCCTAGCATGCAAAAAGACCTGGGTTTGATTCATTGGTGGTTCTGTGGCTCAGGTGATACCTTGAGAGAGCCCAAGGACAGTGCTCAGGCCCTGAGCTCAAGGGGGACTATCCTCTCCCATCCCCCCAAAAAAGTAACATAAAATCCTCTTGGTGTCTAGACAATCATCTGCCACAGTCTTTACACCTTGAGTGACATTGACTTCTTTCAATTCCTGTATTGTTGTCATCATTTTCCTTGCATGTCTCTTGTGCTTCATTAAGTAGCTTAGAAAATAATAGGGATTTTTGTGGGGGAGGGGTGGTTTTGGTCATAGGGCTTGAACTCTGGGCCTGGTCACTTTCCCTGAGCTCTTCAGCTCAAGGCTAATGCTCCTCCAATTGTGCCATATTGCCATTTCAGGTTTTCTGGTTTCATGTCCAGGCTGGTTTTGAACAGTGATTTTCAGATCTCAGCATCTGGAGTAGCTAGGATTACAGGTATGAGCCAAAGGCTCCGGCTGATTCACAAATTTTTACCTTCTGTCTTCAAGTATGGATTTTAAAAGCATATTCACATCTGTCTCCAACCCATCCTAGTTTTAGTTCCTCCCTTCCCTGACTGCAACAAAGCCCACAGTGGAAATTTTTGTGGTACAGAGAATACTGATAATTTTATGATATTTGTATAATGAAGATTCGTGTCAGCATGTATCCCTACTTGAAATATTTGTATTTTGTGCATGAAGTCTCAGTATTAGTTGTTTTTTTTTTTTCTTTTTTGTCAACTGTTAAAGGAACGTCAGACATCTGGAAAGCTATAGAGAGGAGCACTTTGTGTACATTAGGTAGGACGAGACAGGGTATCCCGTGTCCCTGAAACCATATAGCAGAAATATCCATTTATCTTGCCAGTGACGGACTTGCTGGCATTGCGGATTGGGGCCAGGCAGAGACAAAGTGGCTCTCACTTGATGCACTTGTACCTAAGCCTCCAAATGGCACCCACAACATCCTTTCCACACTGCACGCTCCCTTGACATTAGAGGAAATATCACCAATACCAGGCTGCCATATGGGCATCTCCAGGCAGGGCATCTGCTGTGTGCTGTTGGCGGCACATGGTGGAGACGAGAAAGGTTTAACATTTTCCATTAATGTATGCCATAGACAGTTGAACTCCATTATAATGTCTGCAGGAAGAATCTGATCCATTCCATTATCGCGGTGACAAAGAGAAAGGATGGCTTGTGATTTCGGAAAGGTCAGAGCGAGCTGGTATTCAGCTGTAAGCACTCAAGGTATGATGATAATAATGGGAGAAAGGGTTCTAAAAGATGGAGTTTACATTCTGACAAAAAATTAACATTTAAAAAGAAAGCCTTATCTAGAAGATCTTCCTGTTCCTATTTCTGTCTCCTAGCAATTGTGGCCTTTCGTCTATTTATATATAAATATGATTTTTTTTCTCCTTCAAAAATCCTATCTGCTCTCTGATTACTACCATCCTGTGGAGTTAGAAGGAGATGCCTGTTGCTATGGGAGTGATGTGATGTCACAAATGGAAGACGATTATTTCATTGTTAGATTAAACAAAAGAGGGAAATAAGGTGGGAAGGGAAAGCGGGGAGCTTATCTGTTTTTCTTGTTATACACAGCTAATTATTAATTTCATTAGTAATTATGGGAATAATGCTAATTGTTAGGAAACTCCTAGGATCCACAGATGGATGGAGTGCAATGTGCAGCTGCACTAGGACATGGGTTTTACCAAATTTGTCTAGAATAATGACCCCAAATTACCTGTTTTAAAAAATCACCTGCATGTTTCACAATGAAAAGCACACAAATGGCTGCTCTCTCGTATAAGCCTTTGCCAATCAATGAAAATCTCTGTGATATATTTTTATCACCATCTACCAACAATTTAAAAATTTATGACATTGTTTCTGTTACAACAAACAAAAGTAGAATTAAAACTATTCTTTGAGCATTAAAATAACTTTACTTCTGTGCATGGATTGTAAAATATATCTCAGAAGTACCAAGGTCAATTAACCCCCATAACTTTCTTTACCCAGTCTTTTTTTCATATTAAACAAAATTAGTAGGTACTACATCAATTGAATTTCATAGTCAAAAGCTTTAGTATGACTCTACTGGGTTTAAATATACTGCCACTTTTACTCAGTTAAATTAACAAAAATATACAACTGGTGTTTGCTGCAATCAAAAACATACTATTAGTGTTTATTGCAATCAGACTGTATCTTTATTGTGCATCTGGCTTTAAATCTATTTTGCACTATTTCACCTTACATTTAACATTTAGCGTTAACTCTAATAATGCCAGCCCCATTGGGCAGAAGTCATTGTATTGTAATTTATTATGACCCCCAAGTGGAGAGATAGTCTCAAAAACTAAGAGATTGGTGGGAACTGGGAGGGTTAGGTGGAATTGGGGAGAATGATGAAAAAGATGACACCACATTCATTGTATTCACACTGCATTGTTGGATGGGAACTCCTTTGTGCACCTAATTCAAGACAAAAATCAAGTGAAAGACTGGACACTATTGTCTTACTGAAACACAATCAACTCCATTATTTAACTTTTGTTTTATGTTCTTTATATAAATTATATGCTCATCATCCAGTTAATTTCATAACTTATAGATATTGTGGTATATTTTCAAGACACATTTTTCCTTCTTTCTTGGCTTCTATGCCAATACCCATTTTCACATTCAAAGAGCACAACTCTTCTTCCCATTTCATGAGAAAAATCTGTTAATAGTAGAAATTCCTTCTAAAACTCAAAGCGTAGTAGTTTCAACTTGTCATTGCACATATTTGGAATTTTAGAGAACAGAAGTTTGCAACCTTCCTTTCTTTCTTCATCCCTCCATCCATCCAACCCTCCCTCTCCCCTGTCCCCCTCTTTCTATTTCTTCCTTATTTTTTGACCCAGCTAATTCATAAAGCAGCCCAAACTTTAGGCTTATTTCTGAGCAGTGATAATAAATCAACTCTTGAAGTGAACCTGCTCCCCTCCTCATTTGCATAAGTTAAGGGAAGACCAACCAGAAAAGTGACAAAGTTCTTAATCATCAAGTCATATAATAAAGATACAATGAATCACCCATAGAGCTTAATTTAAAATAGATAAATTCCTCATCTTTCCCCTCAAAGTTACAGGTTACAAGAATGAGAATAAAAGAAGTATATTTGTCTCAATCCAAATACAGACACTAGCAAAACAAACCAGGATTATACAGTGAAGTAGCTTGCAGGATAATACATTGAAAAATGTAATTGTGCATAAATCATGCACAAAGTAGAAACCACAAATTCTGTATTTGGCAAGCCTTCTATTCCTTTGCATAATTTTTTCATTTTCATCTTGCTGTTCCCATTTTCCTCTCTTAGAAATAGCTACACAAAAAAGACATAAACTGTATGCAATTAAAATGGGAAAATAGCTGAAAGGAATGTATTGATAATTATGTTTAAATCTATACCTGAAGATTCTTGCATTGTTAGGTACCTAATTTTTCATGTGTTGACAGTGGAGTCTGTATTTCCCCATATCTGAAGTTCTGTTTTAAGCAACTTCTTTGAGGGTGAATAAACTCTGTGAACCCCTGAATTGACAAAATAACTCTGTTCTATAGAAAAGGATCTTTAGTAAACTTCTGGCAACTATATGGATTTCCATGAAGACACCACAATCAGTGAGAGGCAAAGCTGGCACTAAAAGCTAGCACTAAAACACTAATTGTAGGGCTGAAAGAATTTCATAGAAAGGAGAAGAGACTATAGTTAGACATATATGCATAGTCGGAGTCATTTTTATTGTCTCACCCTTGAGTAAACTTGGGTAGGGTATGGAGTAGAGAATACTGATTTTCATTCTTCTAGTGATAATGAATACATGAATTCCCAGAGACATTTGTGAGAATCTTCCAAATGTTCTTTCCCTTAGTAATTATGAAGAATAAGATATGCATAATCTCTTCTTGTTACAATCTATAAATAATCATTAAAGTTGTAAATCTACATTGGTTGAAATGTCCATTGTAGCTTACATTTTTACTGGAGTGTTAAAAATATAAAGTTGTGTTGCTGGTGGTACAGTTCATGACAGGGAGTTTGACAATCACATTCAAATACACACACATGCACATAAACATACACATATACACATACACATGCACACAAATGCAAACACACACACACACACACTCGCCAGTAGAGAAATAATATGGCATGGCATGATATTCATGAGCAAGAAAAAGCACATTTTCCTGACTATATATCTCAAGTAAAATACTAGCACAATGATAAAATATGTAAAGCAATCTTATCATTTCTCATTATTCCATATCTGTAAAGTTGTTTTGAAGAAGTGTTAGCTGTAAGCATGTATTAAATTAAATATTACCAGAAAATCATAGCTTCCTTCATTAGAAGATTGGATAAAGAAAATGTGAATGGTAAATAGATTTGCAGTGAATAGTAAATAGATACATAGATGGTCAATACTTAGATCTAGCTATATAGATCACATTATATATGTATATATCTACTATAGAAATTCAGTGGATTTTATTCATATGTTAAGAGGAATGACTTTACATTGCTTGCTGAAAAATGGATGGAACTGGAGATCATCTTGTTAAATAAAATAACTCAGTGTTCATAAAAATTTCAATGTTCTCTAATGGTAGAGGTTACCAAGGGAAGATACAACAAAAAAAAAACTATAAAATCATGTGAAAAGAGTACAACTAAAGAGGTACAAGGGAAAACAAAAGGGAAAGGTAAGGTATATATAAGAGAAAATAATGGAGAAAGTATAAAGAAGCAAAATAGATTGTATGCATAAATATGAACATGAAAAATCCTTTCAATATGTAAAACTTAATATATGTAAATATCATTTTATACCAATAGTTGTTAAATTTTTATTGTTAAGAATATGAAAAATAGCTGGGCAATGGTGGCTGAAATGTGTAATCTAGCTATTTAGTACGCTGTGATTTGAGGATTATAGTTTGAAGCCAAGGCAGGGAGGCAGAGGTGGGGGTAGGGGAAAGGGAAGGATCCTCCAGAAAATGTCTTTGAGAATCCTATCTGTTAAGTAACCACAAAAAAGCTGGATGTGGAACCTTGGTTCAAGGGGTAGAGTACTAGGTTTGAGCGATAGAACTCAGGGGCAGCACCCAAGCCCTGAGTTCAAGCCATAGAATTAGCACTCACCCATATACTTATACGCTGATACAAAGTATATTGAAAATATTAGAAAAAGGAAATTTAAAAAATAAATAAGGCCGGGAGTTTGGCCTAGTGGTAGTGTGCTTGCTAGCATGCATGAAGACCCAGGTTCGATTCCTCAGTACCACATACTTAGAAAAAGCCAGAAGTGGTGCTGAGGCTCAAGTGGTGGAGCTCTAGACCTGAGAAAGTCCAAGGACAGTGCTCAGGCCCTGAGCTCAAGGCCAGGACTGGCAAAATAAATGAATAAATAAATAAATAAATAAATAAATAAATAAATAAGAAGGAAGAGTTACAAGATTTTGTAAAACATGCCACATGGTAAAATAGAAATCAGATTTTAGCCCTTATTATAGACCTGGCATGGTGTTGTATATTTCTTATCCTCATTTTTGTTCTTTGAAGTGGATGGTATCATTATTATCTCAATTTAAAAATAGAAATAATGAGACTATTTTGAAAAACAACTTTACAAGTAGCAAAGTAAATATTTTGGCTAGGTTACTAGAGTGTACATGCTTAACTTTTGTCATTTTGTTTTAAATATATACTTAGGTAATTAATTGTTATGAATTCAAATTTAAAATCAAAACTGAAATTAGTACTTATTTATATTTCCTGTTTTCTTGCTCTCCTTTTTGTGATAGAAAAATTTTGTCTGTGAAGTTTTTGACTACTTTATTTATCTGTATTTGTATAACATATGTTAATACACAAAAAGTTAAACATAAATAGGCCAGGAGTTTGGCCTAGTAGTAGTGTGTTTACCTAGCATGCATGAAGACCTGGGTTCGATTCCTCGGTACCACATACATAGAAAAAAGCTGAAAGTGATGCTGTGGCTCAAGTGGTAGAGCTCTAGCCTTGAGAAAAGTCCAAGGACAGTGCTCAGGCCCTGAGTTCAAGCCCAGACTGGCAAAAAATATTAATCCTAAAACACCATATACATTCAAGCATCACATTTTCCATGGACCATGGGAGAATTTGGTACACTCATGGCATCCAATTATGTTTACCCTGCTGAAATAGTCTTCCTGAGCACTATATATCAGACTTGAAATGATAAAAGAAAGATCTGAAATATTGTATCTCATACATTTCTCATTTTATAATCACTAAACACATATCCCATCTGCTTTTCCCCATTAACTGGTTTTTAGGTTCTGTTCCTACCGTGTTTCTCACCTACATGAAGCTTCTTTTTGTCCTGAATCCAGCTGACTGTGTCACATTTTCTCAAGGATTTGCAGAACTCACATAAGGAGCCAGAAAATAAAAATCTAGTGCAAGGAGCCTTCCGTATAATTATTGTTAAAGTTCATTACAGTGGCAATGGAGAGAAATAGAGCATTCATAATTTGGTTAAGAAGGAACTGGAACATCAAAGCTGACTGCTACCATGCAGAACTCTGTCAAATTGACATGCTCTGCTCTGTTCTGCTCTGCAATGGCTTGTGCACCAATCAACAAACCCTTATGTAAGCACTGCATGGGGTCAAGAAAGGCAGAGGCAATTAGAGGCAATAGGTCTGGAATTGGTGGTATTGGGAAGTAGACAGAGCTTTTCAGAATTCATTGTCTCTTTCTTTTCTTCCTTCCTTCCTTCCTTCCTTCCTTCCTTCCTTCCTTCCTTCCTTCCTTCCTTCCTTTCTTTTGTTCTTTCTTCTTTTTTGTATCCTTTACCTATATTTGATCCTATCTACCTTCTAGTGGTGTACATTATTCTTGAGATGTGAAGTCCTCCACTGTGTCTAGTTTCATCACCTTGTATCAGGGTTAGATACATGTGGCTTTTGTTGCTGTATCATGACCTGTATTGACTACCATGCAGAACAGCAATGTCCCTCCAATGAATACCAATGAATAGCATTTTCTCTTATGCTTTTTTGTGGTAATTGCTACTTATAAAGTGGTTGTAGTTTATATGTATCCAACTCACATCTAAATAAATCAAACTTCAAATACTTTTCCTGATATGGAAATGATAAAGCAGTGTCCTCTTATACTAAACAGTTTATGAAAAGTGAAATGTTCTCTACATATTTTGCCATAGAATGCTTTCTCCAATGCATCCGCACTATAATTAATAATAATAATAATAAAGAAATCAGCATGAATAGAAAAGTCTGTATTACCTCATATGAGTAGTAGTCATTGATGCAGCATATTTCTTTTTTGTACTTGGATTATCTCTAAAGTGAACAAGACCTATTTACTAAGTCATACTATTTATTTTCAGTGGTAGCATCTTAACAAATATCTATATTGTACTTTATAAAAGCATGAGTTAATCTACTTAAAATAAAACTTTCAGAATTACTCTTTTCTCTCTTCTTTACTATCTTTCTATTTCTACTGCCGTATTCAATATTTTTTGTTTTGTTTTGTTGCTTTTGTTTTGGAAATTTTGCTGTGGAATTATGAGATGGTCTTTCAGATTCCTCCTATAGCTTTAAAAGCTAGGTGTCACTTAAAACCTGAAATTGTTTAACCAAGAAAAAAAATCAGGAAAAAAATTCTGATAAGGATAGTTCCATCATCAAAAGTTTATCAATTTCTTTCTTCTCCCCAGAAGTTGTGTTTGCTAATGGTGCGGTAAGCCAACAATGGATAGAAAGATGAGAAGATTCCAATAGCATCCCAAAGAAGCAAATTGGCTTATGTACCAAAATAAAACTACCCAAGACAATAACTTTCAGATAAAGCCAAGAATTTGTGAAGGTTGACAACAAATTTGTTGAATGAAAATCCAGTTTCATACTAAAATAATATCTTCATAGTCAAATAGAGAATTTAAAAGGATAATATTATTATAGTTTTTATTGTGTAATCAAAATAGCTTCTCCTTTCTGTTTTATTGCAGGAGAATGGAGATATCATGTTTAGCAACATGCTATCATGTGCAATAAGAGAAAAATTTCAAAGGCTCCAGTAAAACAAGGAATCTGAGCTTAAGTGAAGGCAACTCAATACTTTCAGTACAAAATTATTTAACCTTTGCTATCTTCTACTGATTTTCTACTAGAGTGAAAGCTGAAAGTGTGTTTTAATGGTCAATATTTTCTCTGACCATATTAGCTTTCAATGAATCTTTACTAATAAGCAGTATCTCAATAAATATTTATAAACACTTCTGTGTAGAACTCTTAGCAGGATATTAGGGAAATACATAAACATAAGTGTATTTGCCTTCTAGAATTGTGTAGATCAACAAGATATAAATAATGCTGTTTTATAAACCAGAGCAATAATCAATGTCCAGAACTGCACTGGGGAATGCATACTGTGAGAAAGTGCAAAATAGGAGCACTTAACTCTCCAAATTCAAACTCACTGTAAAGAAACACGATGTGTTTTGGCTGGTAAACAATTTTAATGCTCTATTTTGGATCTTATGCATAGGATAATGGGTATATAGACTTTTCTGTTTTTTCTATTTTAATTTCATTCAAGTCTCAGAGTCTAGAATTATTCATTAAAGGTCACAAGAAAGGTTTGTCAAGGTCTTCTAACAGAGCCCTGTAATTTTGTAGAACTGTTTTTATTCCTTTTGTTCGCTTTGCAATGTCCCACAATGATGGCTCAGACTGATTTTCAGCTATGGTCCTGTCCAGAGCCAATCAAAATCAAACAAATTTGTTCAGATTTTAGCTCAAATGAAGAGCCATTTCAGAGATAAAGAAGAGGTAATGGATAGAAATTTGCGGAGTTCCAACCTTGCTAAGCTTTACACAGGACAGAAAATTTGTCTACAGTCGTCTTTAGCATTGTGTTTCCCTTCATTTTTCCTTTTGTTCTTTATTTTGTTATATAGATGAAATTTCATGTAATTTTATTAATGGAATTGATAGCTGGATAAGCAGGAGTAGAAGAATAACCTCAGGGAAATGTAGACCTCAGGATAATAGGGAGCAATTGGAAAAAAAATTTGGAGGCTGAGCATGTATTTGGTGAAGGGTTACTGAGAACATGCACTTGATCTACAGGAACAGAGGAGATACTGTTTTTCACATGGACTTCATTGAACGGGGTTCTAAAATTAACAGGAGTTGGGTAAGCCAAACAGGTGAACTGAATCCTACATATATATATAGGAACAGCTAGCTACCTTGAAAGCTAAGCAATATGGAAAAAATGGGACAGAATTTTTTCTGGGAAAAAAACTTTAGTTTCAACCTGGATGTAGGAAAAAAGAAAAGTTGGGCATGTGAACAGTGTTTAGGCCCTGGGCGTGTAAGTCACAAGGGCCTGTAAGACAAAAGTTAGGTATGGCTGGGAGAAAGGAAGAGGCAGAGATTATGGTCTGTGGTTCCCTAGATAAAACCTCCACTGCCTTTACTCCTATTCCAAAATGAAAGCCAGACTTCCGTAAAGAAAGAGCCCTGAAGTCAGGAGTTGACAGTCTCTACCACTTGCACTTAAACATGCACATCTTCTTCCATGGTGTGCAGTTCAGTTAACACTACCACAGTCAAAGGTTTATGTCTGGGATGTCAATTTATTACCTGCAGCCTCTACTTAGACTATTGAGGGTGAAACTATTGTACTTTTACCCTAAATAACTTGTGACTTCATTTGACTTTTAAATGTGTCACCTAGAAAGGAAGTTGGCTATTTTTTGCCACTTGATATTCAAACTTAAAGAGTGAAACCAATGTCTGGTATCCTTCATGTGTGGTAACCTAGAATTAGCCTATATATCTATAAGTAAACATGGTTGAGTGGTATGCAAGTGGTTACAGATAAATTAATGAAATATGGTAGATTAAGGAGAATTTGAGTAGTGAGAGACAAAGTTAAATACAATCAAATAAGTACCCAGAAATAGGTACTTGCCTTAGAGGGGTAGACAAAATAGTAGAACTGGGAGTCAGGGATAGGAGAATAGTCATTTCTTTCACTTTCTCTTTTTTTTCCACTTATGGTTAAATTCATGAGGTTACTGTATCTGAATTTGTATACTGGTATATTGTATATACACTTATTTGTTTATTTGAAATAGAAAAGGGAAGGGGAAGTACAGGGAAGATGACTAGGAGGGGAGAAGGAAGAGAATGAGGGCTAAAAACATGAGACGGGGTATCAAGGTTCTAGAAATAATGTATCCATTACCTGATGAGTGCAACTCTAAACCCTCTATACATTATCCCAACAATAAAATACAATTTAAAAAAAAAGAAAAGGAGGGCTGGGATGTAGCTCAGTGGCAAAGCGCTAGCCTAGGAAGTGCAACGTCCTGGATTCGATCCCCAGTGCCAAAAAAGAAAAGACAAAAAAATACAGTTAAAAAAAAACAACAAAAAAAGGAAAGGGTTAGGTGGGGTATGTGAGAATGTTGCCAGGTATAACTCTAATCAAGATGCATCCTATTCATAAACTGCTTTGTTAAATGTCAACTCCTTTGTACAGGTATTTAAAGATAATATAACAAAAGTGCTTTTAATCTCGTGCACTCCCTCACTAATGACAAGCAGAGTTTTTCTTACACATGGTCGTTATAATGATGACAGCAATGGCGAACGGAAAATGGCCCCTTGTGAGGAGAGAACCAAACCAAGTAAAGAGTATATTGTATATAACAAAGGATTATCTCTCCAAATAGTTCCTTCTACTTGGTTGTTCATCACCAGCTAGTGAAAAATGAACAAACTGTACTCTGAGAGATAAAGATAGATACAGGTGGTTGAAGTGAGCTCTTTCCTATCAGAACATACCATCCAAAACTCTACAACATTCCTATGTCTGCTCAGAGACACAGTGATGCTGAGACAGCATTACTACTTTCTTTGGGGGAAAGATGAGAAACAAGGACTGCTGTAATGCTTGCTAAAGTTCATCAAAGTTAGCACAGGTCATAAGAAATAGTACCATAACACTTCTATGATATCTCCATGAAATGCAATGTGGGTATAAATGTAGTGTGAAATAGTTTACACTGACCTTATGGATAACGTTGAGTATCTTGCGAAACTAAATAACCTATTTCTGAACCAATCTAGATGATAATCAAGAAACCTTATTGTGTTCACACTCTCACAAAAGATGAATCATAGATACTCCAAACCCATGTCCAGCAAAAGGAAAAAGAAAACAAACCAAAATCACGGAGGCGATCTCCCATTGCATCTATACACAGGGATATTTAGGAAAAACCGAAGAAAAATAGAAACAATTGAATAAGAAAATAATTTTCATACTACTCTAGGATCCTCCTCCTCCTTCTCATCATCATCATCCTCAACAATAACACCAATAAAACCTGCAAAATCAAAGGCTCACTCAAAGAACAAACCAAAATCCACCCAATTTTACCACTGTGTACTCTATATTTATGTGACTATTTTCCTCTAGGTGTGTTGTATGATTAGCTTTATTCACAGCAGCTATACTAATGTTTAACATAATGCAAGGATTTATGGGCAAAAAATACACACTGAGGATCATATTCACTTTCATAATGCTTCTGATCCAAGTAGAGTGGCACTGTAGACCTGTAGACCATTTTATGTGGCAAATTTTAATTATTCCATTCTCTCACAAGATTCTGCTAGTATTTAAAGCATATTATTTTAGAATAAAGGTTTCACTTTGCCTAAGCATTAAGACTTTAAAAAACATTTAAGTTTGACATTTCATTTATAGGCATTTTAATTATCTGGATGGTTTCCTTTAAATGGTAGATGTAGGCAGAGGAAATTTGTACTTATATAAAAGAAAGTGCTTCCAGGACTCCCTAATTTTCATGTGTTATGAATTTTAATGCCTTATGTGGGTCAGGTTTTCATAGCCACAAAGAAGGAATACATTGACCTTAAACAATTGTACAGTTGTAAACGTATTTTTAGTCTGTTTGTTATGGGCAGACAGGAGATATATTTTGTTTACGTTTTCCTTTTCAAAAGTTCTTGCTGCAAAAGTAAGAAAGCCTCAGGCATCTAGGAAAGGTCTCACATTTTTGCTATTCATTCTCTCTCTTTCTCTCCATCTTTCTCTGTCTCTCTCACTCTCTATATATGTATGTATGTATGTATGTATGTATGTATGTATGTGTATATGTATTATATATTTTTTTCTTACACAATGAGGTACTACCAAGATAGACTGTATCTGCATGTTTTATAATAAGCAGAGTACTGTCTGGCCAACCAGGGAAGGGCAGCTTGCCTGCAGATGCAGGTCCCTGAAGATAAGATCAGTCATCCATTCAGTGCATGGCAGATAAAACTGGTTATCTTTGATCTCAGCTCCTGTATTCCCTGCTCCTAACTGTGTATCCAGAGTCTCTATTGCTTTTAGATGTTCAGGTATTTTACTGACATCCTCTTCCCGGCCCTTCTACCCAGGTTATCAGTCACTGACTATGTACCTTTTTTTTTTGTACTTTATTCTAACTTATCCAAACTGAACCATGCTTTTCCTTATTCTCTATCAACAATATTGCCCAATAACTAACAAATTTAGAATAACTAATAAGCATGAAATTTAGAATAAACTATTAGCATTAGATACTATCTCAAATACTTTATAAATTATTGCAGATGGTGGCAGGCAGATATGTAGATGGATGGAACAGAAGATGCCAAATCAGTGTTTCATTTGTCATCATCTCCACACAATATATATCCTTCAAGTTTGGCTTCCTGGAGGCATAATATTTCAGCTATAATAAATGAATTCCCTATATTGTATTTCCCAGCAAATAGCAAGTCGACATAGGACATCATATACACAGATATTCAAATGTTTTAAAAATAAATGTCTGTGCTCTGTCACAGTAGCCATGTGATAATTTGTGATAATAAGGCAACAAAAGCCAAATGGTGATTCTACATAAACAACAATAATAATGGGCAATCCAGGTTAGATGCATTTGATATCCAAATATTTTTTTTGAACTCTCAAATTGTCTGTCTGTCAGACAATCTGTCTAGACATTTATTTATATAATGTCCATTGAATTCATTTTATAATCAGCAAAATGCACCTAATGTTCTCCTTGAATTAGCTCATGTAAGTTATATTTTCTTCATGATCCCTTAATAACGCCAGAAAGCTAAGCATGTGACAATCAACTGAACAAACTATCATAAGAAATACTCCTGCACTGGACTTGTGGTTGAAATCCCCTCCCTTGTGCAGACTACTGCCAGCAGACCTGTTATGTCCCTGTGTTTTTTTGTTTTTTGTGGGTTTTTTTTTGCCACTTCTGGGCTTGAGTTCAGGCTTGAGCACTGTCCTTGGGCTTTCTCAAGGCTAGCATTCTATCACTTGAGCTACAGCACTTCTTCTGGCTTTTTCCAAATATGTGGTGCCGAGTGCTAGGCAAGCACTCTAGCACTAGGCCAAACGCCTGGCCCTATGGCCCTATTTTCCTAGAGAATCCACCTAATTGAATTCTCTCCATCTTAATAAAACCATGGAGGACTTTTTCTTTCCTTTAAAGAGGAAGTTAAACTGCATCCCACAAAGTGAAGTAAAATTAAATCTTTGGGAGGTCAGAAAAATCTAGGAAGGCTCTTTCCCTTACTTCCTGAACTGTTTCCTTGGACATAGAAGAGCCATCTGTTGCTCTGGCAGATTTACAGTTCATTCACACTGTGAGTGATAGGAGGAGGAAGTGAACAGAGCTAATCAGAGCTAAGTAGTTAACGAGCAGAGGGCTAACGAGCTGGTGAGTTAACGAGCTAAGCACAGAGCTAATGAGCTGCTGTTTCCCACTATATGCAAGCAAATATATCTTTCAGGTGATTGTTTACCTTTAGCATTCTTAGCAGATGTCCATAACAGCATAGCTAAATCTTTGATGGTTTGCTGAAATATCTCAATTGGGAGCAATGTAGACATATTTTAGTCATAGGTATATCAGTTTCCCCGACACTGATTTGACCTTGAAATGAAGCCACCTTGCTTTTTAACTCAGGCTGATGACCACTCCATCTTGTTATTTTGCATAAATATTATGGTCATTTACATAAAATTAATGAAGATTATCTACTGGGCATTATTCTGTACTAATTAATAGGTATAATACTAATGACAGAGGAGAGTAGCAAAATTTTAAAATTAGTTTGTACCCCTCAAGAGAAGGTCACATAATTAGGATGTGATGTGAAGGACAGTTGAAAGAATAGAGAAAATAGAGGGATTAGGATACATAATGTCTAATGCTCTATAACTCAACACTGAGTGTTCCAGTGTGTGGTATAGCCCTCAGAAGAATGAGAGGGGGTTGACTGAAGGAGGAGATACTTCATCTGTGCCTAGAGACTATATAGGTCATGAATGAAGTGATATACTCTAGAGGTCACATTGTTAAAAAATAATAATAAAGGAGTAGAACATAGCCTAAATCACAACTGGCTAATTATGAGACAATTACCCTGTCTCATTTTGCATCAATTAGATACAAAGTATCCCTCCTGTCAACTGTGACTGAGCTTAATTTGCAGAGGTGGGCTCCTTTGAGGTGATGGAACAGTAGGCCAAGTTGGATAGGGCCTCTCAGCATCTCATCCTGTCATGGTTGTGAGGAGAATGGACTCCTATGTTTCACTGAACTGGTGAGATTGAACTGGCCAATCGTAAATGAACTTTATAGCTACTTTTCCAACAATGAACACACCAATCCCCTACTGCTACTTATCACTTTCAAAGAGTCTCCCTCATTTGTGGGTAAAAATTTGCTTCTCAGGACGTCCTTTGAGCTGATTTAGACACTTTTTTGACTGCTAAAATAAGGATGAAGGAAATAGATATCCAAGAGAGGATCACCTAGACAAGATACAGTAGTGCCAAGAAAACCTTGCCCTAAATCTAATCTTTGAAAAAGACGATTTACCAGTTCCTCATATAACTCACATGTTGAAGCTCTCCTTTTTCCTGTTTTAGACTTATTAATGCCTCCTTTTTTACACCCTCTGAATTTGTCACCATGTCCAATTTTAATCATTTTACTATTAATAAATTATTACTTTCCCTAGATAAAAGCTCCGTGTTTTATGTTAGCAGGAAGAAAATAAAAGACTTTGAGTTGGTATGTTAGGTGTGGATCATACACAAAGATTAAAATTAGAGAAGTGATAGCTACCAATGCAGGCTACTACTATAGAAAGTGACACATGATAATATTTCTTTATATAATTAATTAACTTAAAGATCACATGTAGGCATATTGATTATAGATTAAAACGAGAGACACCTAACTGGTCTTTCTACGTTCTGATATTTCTTCATTCACTCATTCATTTTTCACTAAAAATAGTGATTGTTAATTGAACCAATTCTGTAGCAAGTTACTGTCTAGACACTCCAAATACTTGTGAAGAACAAGTAAAATGGATAGGTTCATGGAAATAATCTTAAATCATAGCTTCAAGAAACAAATAAAAGAATACAGAAGACACTTCCCTAAATGCTAGGACAAAAATGAAGCAGAGTGGGAGGAAAGAAAATTGATTTTGGGAATAGAGAGGAAATGGTTTTAGATAGGGGTTCAGATGGAGAAAATCCCAGGAAAGGGGAAAAATTTACCACAAATTTGAGGTGAAAAGTGTCTTAAAATAATCTAAAGAAAAAATTTCAGGTAATAAAACCTAAAACTCAGGATTGAGTTGCTCACCAGATGCAAGACCACTGGAGATTTAGAACAAGGAGGGAAAGCCAAATCTGAGGATAGGCAGTGAGAAGGATAGCATATAAGATCTTTTCAGTGAAAAAAAGGACATTGGGTTATATTTGAAGTGAAATAATAAATTATTCAAAGAATTCTAGAAGAGTATCATTAAACAATTTCTATTTTAAAACTGTTATAATTGATCCATGCTTTAATAGTATAAAATATTAGAATTACTGAGATTAGAAAGGGTAGGTGAAGAGTAAATTTCTTGGCTGATGAAGTTGGGACTACAATCATGAAGATTATTTGTTTTTCATTTTGTTTCAGTATCAGATACATGACTTCTGTACAAATTGAAGTATTTGGGACTGCAAGCACCCTTCATCGGCATGTTTTATAATTATCTGAGAACTAGAAAGCTAAAACAAACTGTATTTTTTCCTAAACACTCTATAGGTATTTTTAGTCTGTATATTCCTCTTGTTAGCTCTTAGTTCAGCATAGTAAAAAGAACTTCCCATCTCTTCTTGAGAATGGATAGTATGGTAAGCATCCTTTGGCATTATATAACCTCCTCTTCCTCTCAATAATCTACAGTTTTGAGTTATCAATCCTCCTTTTCTTCACTATAACCATTCCATTTTTGTGTGTTCCCTAAGTTTCTTGGAAATGGAATTCCTTACTGCTTTTCCACTGCCACTTATGGAGAACTTAGCTTGGCATCTGGGATATCATTGCTTAATAAGAAATTTCTCAAATGACTAGTCAGGAAAAGCTTCATTGAGAAGAGGGCATTGATGTGAAGCTGACAGATGGGCAGAATTTTGATATGTGGAAAAAAAGAGTGAAGCATTTTTGGGGAAAGAAATTGAAACTCAGATTTGTGGACATAAAATGTGCTTGCAGAGTGGCTAGGGATAACCTTGCTGGAAAGATAGTTCGGCATCAGACTCTATGTGATATTAAATGTTACCTGGAGAAATAGGGAATTTTTATTCTCTTATATTTTCAACTGCCTTGTACTTCAAAATATACTGCCATAACACATCATACTGAAATAAAATAGAATCTGCAGCCAAACACCTTCAAGAAGCTGAAAAAGTTGTCAGTCCAGATAAAATCAGAGACTGTGGATTCAAAATCTTGCCTACAAAAGTAATTCTGGAGGGCTCACAGTAATCTATAGTGAGTGAACATTATATCACTATATTATATCTGAATATCCAATTATGTCCAAATATCATAATTTCTTAATTACTCTGTTATGTAAAGATGACACAGATTTATGACTTGAAAATAAGACTTGGCATGTAAGTATGCATTATTCACTATTATATGGACAGGTACCTCAGAGAGCTTGTCCTGGATATGTGATTGACTCACAGAGAGTATAGAATAATGGTCTAAATTATAATCTTACATGCAGCCTATAAACAATGGCTTAGTTTAATCCATACGTCGTCAAATCATTCCTTTAGAGGAATGTTGTATGTGTCAGATTATTGTTAGTGGAATGATGGTAGAGCTGCTGGTTTTGTTCAGCAGCGTGATGCTTGATTACCATGTTTAACATCAGAGGACTGATTTCATGCACCAAAAAGCAAAGTAGAATACAAAATAAGTTAAATAAAACAATTAAATAAAGTACAGTCGTGAAAACAAGAAACAGGAAAAAGAAAAAACTCCAGGCATAAGTCTTTCTTCCCACGGAATTTATTTTCTAAGCCAAGGCATCTGCTCCATTGAGGTTCTCTATCCAAAAAGAAACATGATTTCAATGAAATATTCTTAGTTGGAAATTAAAGGCCATCTGTAGGAATATCAAGATACAGTTTGATGTCTAGGAAATGAATCCAGTTTGGAGTTGAACTCCAATATGGAGAAAATGAAGTACTCTGAGAGACCTGCCAGGGCAATACCCAACCATTTGCTTTGTATACTGTATGTAGAGGTGGGGAGAGTTTTACTGGACTAATTGAAGTCTGATATGTTTTGTATCCTACTTCCTTCTTAGGATGAATCATTCATTTAGGCAGTTCTATAGGGCTGAAAATAAACAGGGCATAAAGTTTAACTTTTGTGTTCAGTATCAAAATTTACAGAGTGAAAGCACGGCATAATAGTTGTATATGTAATTGGCAGTACATCCATGTTAATCACTTCATAATTACTTAATGAGGTTATATTTGTTTGAGCCTACTTAGCTTTCTAAATAATATTTTATTATCTTTAAGTAATTATACAAAAGGATTACCATTCAATACATTTTTTGGGTGCCAACCATTTTGACCAGTATCATCCCTCCTTTTACTCTCCCCCATTCCAGCAAACCCCAACTTTCCTCTTGATTTCCAATTTCATGGGGTAGTCACTGAATATTATGACTGTACTCACCCTCCTTTTCTTCTTTTCATTCATCTATCCTCTTCCCTTTGACCTTCCCTGCATCTTTTTTATTTTTTTTCTGCCAGTGCTGGCTTGAGCTCAGGGCCTGAGCACTGTCCTTCCTTGGACTTCGTCAAGGCTAGAACTCTACAACTTGAGCCTCAGCACCACTTCTGACTTTATTTTTTTCTATGTGTGTGGTACCAAGGAATTGAACCCAGGTCTTTGTGCATGCTAGGCAAGCACTCCACCACTAGGCCAAACTCCCGGCCCTTCCCTGAACCTTTTAATTATGAGGTTCCTGGTATTTATTTTTGTTGGATTGTGAGTTGTATTTGTAGGGAATTACACCATTTAAATTCTCCCCTCCTAATGTCATACCATGATGTATTTGTTTTACATTTGCATATAATAACATATGTGTTTACTTGTATATTCATAAAGTAGATCTAGCTTCTACATATTAGAGAAAACATGAATGTTTTATCTCTCTTCACCTGACTTCACTTAATTACTTCTAGGTCTATTTTTTTGCAAATGATGTAATATCTTTCTTCTTAGTGGAAGAATATGAATTTTACTCATCCATGAGGAAGAAATATATATATATATATTCCATTTATCCATTCTAAACCCCATTTTTTAAAATCCATCCCACCTTGAAAAGACTTTTGGCAAATCCACTAATTTTTAGCCAATTTTTGTATCCTAAACTGGTTTCACAGTGGTATAACAAAGGTGTACATGTGCATGGACACAGATGTGATTGTGTATGAATGTGAAAATAGTTGGGGCCGGGAGTTTGGCCTAGTGATAGAGTGCTTGCCTAGCATGCACGAGGACCCCGGTTCGATTCCTCGGCACCACATACATAGAAAAAAAAAGCCAGAAATGGTGCTGAAGCTCAAGTGGTAGAGCTCTAGCCTTGAGAAAGTCCAAGTGCAGTGCTCAGGCACTGAGCTCAAGACCAGGACTGGCAAAAAAAAAAAAGAAAATAGTATGAAGTGATTTATTAAAATTTGTAGAATGGCATTCTACACACAGAAACATTCAATTGGTAGCGGTTAGCATATATTTTTAGTAGCGGCAATTAATAGCATAAGGATGGCAGCCTGACTATAAACGTGCTTATTTTAAAGCACTTGCAGAGAAAAAAAAAGATGGCAAGCATACTTTAGCAAACAAGAAATAGGAAGGATAATAGATTTAGGACCAAGCAAAATTTTCATTTCTACAACTGAGATAGTATGATAGTATATAAATTCTCTGACATGTCACAGAGTGCTATTTGCAGAAATGCATAAAAAGACTGTCTCCTGGGTGAGTAGTGACCTGGATATCGATTTGTATGTGATCAATTAAACCAACTGAAATTCAGTTTTCTTATCTGTATAATGAAGATAATATTAAAGGATTCCCACAAGATTATCTTGTGCATGATTAAAATCTCCCACATAAACTTACCTACTGCAGTGCCTAATCCATGAAAAGTGCTCCAAACTTAGGAAACAAGGGAAGACTGGCTCTTGACATACAGAAATTATGATAGTTTTTTTTTTGGCTGGGCCACAAGATCTAGATATTTGTTCAAATATTTCTCACAATGTTTTTGTTTTTAGATGACATTAACTTCAAATTAGAGGATTTGGAGTCAATTCAGTTAGTTGCCCTCTATAGTGTTGACATGGTATTAATTAATCATTATAATACTCAAGAGATAAAATTTTGCAAAGAATTCTGCCAATTGATGCCCTGGGGTTTCAACTAAAGTTCTTTTCTACATCTTCAGTAAAATTTTCCATCTATCCATCCATCCATCTATCTATCTATCTATCTATCTATCTATCTATCTATCATTATATCAGCTATCATGTATCTGTTTATTTACAATGTGTGTCTTTAAATTGACCTATTCATTCATCCACAAACATGCACCCAGATATCCATGTGTATTCTTTATAGACACATATATATCATGTGCTCTTAAAGCTGAATTCAGAAGGACTTAACAAGTAGAAGGTGGTCACCTTTCTTATTTGGACAGGTGTGTGAGTCATAGACCTAGAAATAGCAATGTAACAAAAGGATGACAAGAGCAAAACCAAGTATTGACCAATACTAAGATATAGATGTCTCCTAAGCAATGGGGAATTGCTAAAGACTTGTTGGAAGGTAAGATCCCATAGAATTTCACTGAAAAGATACCTGTATTGCTGCATATATTGTCAATATTTTTTATGACCAGTAGTGAAACACTTGTGCATTCTTTAGTTAAATTTATCTCATAAGTAAGAAACATAGTTAAGAGATCTATTTCAAACATACTTAAAAAATTAAATGCCTCGATTGAATAGAACATGATAGTATTTTACAACTATTTTATTTAAATAAAAATTTAAGCTGCTGCTATGGATGGAATGGTTGTGTCACTTGGGATTTCACACTGTAGCCCTAGTCAAGAAAATGAAAGCACTTAGCAGTTGGGCTTTGGGAACTGGTTATAGTTAGATTAGGTAATCAGTGTGGATCCTCATAATGACATTAATATCTTGATATGTGTACACACTAGTAGGCCTTTGTCATTTTATTCACCATAAGACAACAACGAGATTCTCACTGTGTATTAAGTACTAATCAGGAAGACAGGCTTAACCAGCTACCAACCACACTACTAGCTTCTGAACCTATGGGAAAATCAGTTTCTGTTGTTTAAGCTACCTGTTCAATAGAACTTTGTTATGGCTGTGTAAGATAGTGGATATTATTAAAAAGTAGTGCATTGTCATTAACCATGATGTTTTGAACAATAGCAATTCTTATATAATCATCTTTTCCTTCTTTTCAAATTTTAATGCAATGTTAATAATTATAGGTGAATACTTTTACATGACCACTGTTTAGAAAAAAATTCCATATTTGAGGTAGTTGTCTTTGGGTAAATCAAGTAAGGGTATGCCTTAAATTTATGTCAATCATTTTTAAGTAGAATTTTATGAACCAGTAGATAGATATACCAAATACTAGTAGACACACATTTACTTTCAAATTTAATTTATCTTTTCCCAGTAAAATTTTACTACAACAGATAATAATATGATGAATAATCAAAATAAAAGCTTACCATATATACTTTGGATGGTATATTATGCTAACATTTGCCTAAGTGGTGCATGTTCATCCATTTATATAAATGGTTTACATAAATTGTGACTATTAAGAGCATTAGGTATATTAATTTTTTGTGGTAATTTTAATGGCAACGATTTGCAACTTGTCTCCTTTATAGTAAGGCACATTTTTCCTTTTTGTCGAGGGACAAGACATATTACTTTCAACAAACAGTTCAATGGTGCGAAAAGGACAAAATGTGAACCAGTGCAACAACTATACTCAGAAGACAATATGTTGGAAATGAACTTTACAACTTGGGGTGTATGTAGCTTTCACTCCTCTGTTCATTACCTTGACAGTAAAATTAAACGGGAGAAAACATTTATTATTATGAGAAGCCTCCCTCTCTGCAACAGAAATGTAGAAATGAACAAATGGAATAACTCACTCCCCATGTGTCAAGTAAGTGAGAAGGAGCATACAGCATAATTTCTGGGAAGTCATTGTAGGCCACAATGGCCTTCCTGAGACATTATTACCACTTCAGGCACCCATGACTATACTGCCTGCTGTACACTGAAACTACATGTGGACTGGTCTCTAGACAAGCTAGGTAATATGACAGCTCTTAGTCAAGCTGCTTGTTCTACCTTTAGATTTGATCTGAAGTCTTTATTGCCCTGCTTTGCCTATTTTTTCTTTGCCTATTTTTTTCTTTGCCTATTTTGCCTTTATTGTCTATGCTTTCAAAATGAGTGAAATATCCATGAGGAAGAAATTGGAGAATTCCAGCAGGCAGAGTTGCATGGAAAACATGCACTCTTTCTAAATCTGGCATCAAAGTGTTAAAAGGGCAAGAATTCAGTGTTTGTGTGACAGTCTAGAAAAGGAGTTATATATTTCTATAGAAATTAGGAGAAGATGGAACAGATTTCCTCTCTGAAGGGGTATATGTGTGGATGTATAAGAGAGAAAGACAGAGACAGAGAAAAATATATTACATAACAGAGAAAACTTTTTAAAAAGTAAATTATTCTACTTTGTTTGTTAACATGAAGAAAATAGTAAATGATGAAAAAGAATACATATTTATCTCATGTTATGATTTCCAACAACTTATTTTGTATGATATGTACATTATAATGGCCTATGATTTTTCAGCATTATTTACAGTCAAACCTTACTATGTATATGCATTCCTGGTTTCTAACATTATTATGAAGCTACCTATGGTTGGAAGAGAGAGACAAAGTCAACTAAAATTAAGTTTGAAAAAGTAACTTGGAAAAATCTAAAGAAATGAAGACTGAATAGGTTTGGGAAGGCTTCTGGAGGTCAGAACTTGGGTCTCACATATGCTAGGCAAGCACTGAGGAAAAAAATTCCAGCCCTGTTTTCAATCTTTTCTTTTTTTACATTATATTTCAAATGTCATGTTTAACCAACAAGTGTTCAAGAGGGGAATTTCTATATACAATCACTAGCACATAGATTTTCAATTGCTTTTTTAAGGATATTCTATATATTTAGATATGCACAGAAAAATTACTTCATATATTGTTTTGGTATTTTTCTTTATTTTATTAAATAATTAAAAGGTATTATTAGAACACTTGATAATTTGTAGTGTACAAGGTACCACATAGAAGAAAAGCCTAAAGAATGTATGATTTCCTGCAAGATGGAACTGTACATGTATACATATATATGTATACATGTACCTTGTCAATTGGGAGATATAGATCTATAGCTATAGAATTTTTTCCTTTTTGAGTTTTAAGAGAGAGACTAAAGAAAAGTAGTATTTTTAAAAGGAAGAGTAAAATACTATGATACATCACATGTATGTGAAGAAAACAAAGGCATATTCATATTCATCGTAGTAATTTATAAAAGTTGGTGTTTTTTCTTCTTCTATCATTTGCCTCTTTATATGGTGCTCTTTAGCTCCCATGTGAATGCCTTATTTTTGAAGGTTTTGTAATAACTGCTGAGGTTTCCTCCCCAATTGAAGGATGCATTTGGCAGCACTTGCTGAACACCTGTTCAGAGCACATCCATTCTAAAAGCCATTCTCCGGGGAAGTGATTTCACGCTGCACTTCTCAATGGGAGATTTCCTGCTAAGAATTCTGAAAAATTCTCTTAACATTCAACTGCAGGACACTTGTACTTTGATGATGTTGTTATTATTTTTCTTTGTTCTTAGTAATTTTGCCCCTTATTATTATTAAATCAACCAATGATTGAGACCCAAATGGCCATTATCAAAGCAACCCAACCAAGATAGCTTCAATTTATTTTCAAGACTCTGAAATCGCTTTGAGAAGAAAGTACAAAGGAACATACGTCTGTCTTATTTGTACTTCAACTTTTTAAGGAAAGAAGAGAAAAAGAAAACTATTGAACAGGTCGTTTAATACAGTGTCACCCCAAAGTTACTTTGGACTTCAGCTATCTTATGACCTTCATGCTGAAAGTATACCACCTCCTATCCTAGCTTCTCAGGTTAGTTTCTGTCCAACACTCATCAGCAGAGGAATCACAATTTTTCTGAAACCTATCCTTTTTTGAACTTCAGCCATCACACCTTTCTTGCTCTTTCATCCAAACGCAAACTTGTAGATTCTCCATAGCCTCCAAGCAATGTACAAACATCCTTCCTATTTAATTTCAAACCTTTTATGATCATACCATGAAAGAGTTTCAGGGTAACAATGGTGAATACACATTTGGAACCATAATAATTTGTGGCAAACCCTTATTTTAGTAATTTATAACTATTGCCACATTTAACATGTAATGTTTTTCAGATAAAATATTATATTTGCCACATAGTAAGAGAACTGAAATTTAGAGACTTGGTTATTTAAAATCACTAAGCCATACAATAACAGCAACAGACATGTATCCACAAATCTCCCTTCATGTGTATATTCTGTAATTCTGAGAGCCTGCTTCAATAGGACATGAAATTCTGTGTTCACTGCTGTATGAGTTTGAGCAAGTTAGGCCTGTGCGTGATATTCAGGCATGCAACCACTTGACAAATGTTTCCTGGCAATGTATGATTATTCTGTGGTGAATTTCAGGGTGGCAGTAAGGTAAGTCTGACTTTTTCAGTGATCATTTGACTTGATATGATTCTTGCTATTTTTGGTTTGGGTAAGTGGAAAATAATCTCATGGCTATTCCTATGTAAGAGGCATGGAGAATTAAGAGTTTGACATATGTGAAGGACAATAGAGCTGAAGTATCTATAAACAATTCTCATGACCCACTTAGATCTCTGCTTAAGTGTTTTCTCAAAATGAAACTTGTTTTAGAATGTTTTACTTGACATCAACATTAAGTTTTGCTGCAAGTCTTGAAATTTACCAATTTAGGAAATCTGTTAATAATAATTGAAAATATAGAATTTGGGTTACATGGATTTCTGTGTTATTTGATATCACATTGGTTTTTGTTGTTGTTGTTATGTCTTTTTATTCTTTGTATCAATCATGGGGCTTGAACTCTTGGCCTGGGCACATTCCTGGAGCTCTTTGGGTCAAGACTACCACCTTGCCCCTGTGCCTGGGCATTAGAGGTTGTCCCTGAGCTCTTCAGCTCAAAGCTATAGCCCTACCCTTTGAGCTACAGCATCAGTTCCAGTTTTCTGGTGGTTAAATTGAGATAGGAGTCTCACATTCTTTATATGAGCCACACAAAACTAAGACATGGCACTTGAACAATGGTGATGTGAGGACTTAAACTGCAGCTATAGAGTGAGCTCACACTACATAAGAGTGCTAATGCAGATAATATGGGCCTGGCACTGCAGGTACATGGTCAGTCTAAAAATATATCTCTAGTGCTTCTAGTTTTTTTCTTTCCTTTTCATACTGTATTAGGAAAATATTAAAAATATGAAAATAGTTCTCAAATTCTGACATAACTTCTACAATGTAAAGTGTTGATCCCTTTGAACTTCACTCTGAAGTGAAGCTCTCAGATGCTTGTAAATTTAAGAATAATGATATCACTGCAGAGAAAGAAATAGCTCATTTTGTTTTTTATCAGAGTTAATATTAAACATTTTAATAACTAAATGAATGACACAGTTTTGATAAATATATGTACTTCATCAAATAAGTTTTTAATAGAAATAGGACTAGAAAATTTTAAAGTATGAGACCTAATCTGGGTTCAATATTTATTAACTTGATCACTTCTCAGACAAGTTCCTGAGTCCCGGCAGAGGCAGTTTTCTCATCCCATGAAACATGATGTAAAAAAAGAGTTTCAATCAAGCCATAAAATATAAGTTAAATGTCTTCAATTCTTAGAAATTGCAATGTGAAATTATGTTTGGACACATGGTTGAAAGTGAAATATTATTGGATTTTAGTCATATCAGAGGTAAGGAAGAGTGTCTCTCATATTTGCATGCACTCAGAATTTTTCCAATTTGAATTTAAACAAAAGGTTTCATAGTATCTATGACTGCATCAGAAAACAGGATATATCATTCCAGAACTGTGTTAAAAATTGTTCTGGATGTCAGAGGATATGTCTTATACACTCATGCTTTTCACAGACTATTCATGAAAAAGTCTGAGTAATGTTACCTACAACTTAGGAACATGGTAATGAGTTATTATTAGAAACTATCATTTTACAGTACAGGACCTAAGACTCTTTATGGTCAGACATTGCAATCATTAGGCGTGTAACTCTAAAAATTAGACAGTCTACACTTGTTACATATTCCATAAATTAATCCGAGACTTGGCAGCTGCTTCCAGAGGTGACAATACTGAGCTAATGACTGTGGGAGATAGTCCAATTGATAATATAAAGGTGTTATGGGTGCACAGGTCCCTAACAGTATATTTTCAAAATGACAGAAAATATAAAATAATAGTATATTATAAAAATATTATATTTTTATAAAAATAATAACATTTTTGAGGAGACAGGAAATGTGTGATGCAGAAAATAAAAGAGGACTAAATGATTTGAAAAAATACAATCAATTCAGCTGTTGGTGGCTCATTCCTATAATCCTTGTACTCAGGACACTGAAATAGAGAAGACTGCAATTTAAAACCAGCCACAAAAGTCTGCAAGATGCCATCTCTAAAATAGCCAGAAAAAAAACCCGGAAGGAAGTTGTGGCTTGAATGGTAGAGCACCAACTGAATGGACACAAGATATACCAGAACTGTAAAGAACAAAATATTAAAATGGGATATATGAATTGGAGGAAAGTAACAGTTGAGCTTACAGAAAATATCAGCAACAATCACATTCCAACTTTTCCTGCAACAGAACATTAGATAAATTTTCTTTTGGTTTTAATTTAGCCAAGTTCATAAAACTTCTAGAATCTAATTTGAAGAGGTAATTTTAATAGGAGAGCAAAATCAAAATCAACAAAAATTTAGAAACTGATTGTTAATGACAGTTAAGATTGTCAAGTTTTCTTCTCTAGAGTCCACTAATACTTGAGTGAAGCCTCTGTGAGCTCCATTGTAAGCAATCAAGTTTGGCCTAGTCCCAGTTTATTAATATGATAAGCAACAGAAGTAGGGAACTAATTCCATTCCTAAGAAGGACTCTGGGTCTTTCCAGTTATTTCTGAATATAAGATATGTCCATTCTTTCTAAATTAGTCTCCTTAGATTATTTATGAATATATATTCTCACATCTGAGTCTTTTAACTGATCTTCACTCTGTATAATTTCTGAGATGTATTTTGCTAATATTGTCTTTGCTTTATATATACCACCATCATTTACCTGTTCATCTACATATGATATCATCCATGTTAGCTTTTCACTTCTTTTTATAACAGTTCATTGGGTTTTCCTAACTCACATAAACCTTCATTACTCAAAGACATTTAGAACACCTGATGAAATTTTGTGCCTAATCAATGTTTGCTGAATAACTGATAAGAAAACATTGAATTACATACCCCGTAATTCCCAAAATGATTCAGCCTTTTTTTTGCCAGTCCTTTTTTTGACTCATATTTTCTTTTGATGAGTTATTCAGATTCTTCCCCTGGGAGCTTTTTGGTACAGAATATTATTGTTACCATCTCAAGTTTATCAAAAATGCATATAAAATTCAAGGAATATAGCAAATGCTATTTCTACAATGAGGACAAGGTAAATAGCCCAGTAATTAGAGCCTTGCCAATCTTCAAAACTAAATTACATTGGTTGATACGGATATAACCGACTATAGAAACTTTTTCTACAGCCTCCATAGAGGAGATAGCAGTTTTCCCAACTATAGTTTAGAAGCCAATAAATTCAGACCCACTGATTGTAAACTCCTGGGGACCGGGAATATAACTCCCTTTGATTCTGACATACTTAGTAGTGCATCACAAAAGACAATAAATACAGCAGAAGAGATCAGAAAGAAAGAAAACTTACAGGATAGAGAAGATTTAAAAGAACTGTACATTATTTCTAAAATGCATTCCCAACAGCAGGTTAGGTGAGGAGAATGGCGAATTTGATGCAAGCTCCCCGACAGCCTACTTTTTTATATTTTTCCCCTTTTGTTCAGTCACCAAGAAAAGAGGCCTATCAATGCTGGCTAAGTCTGTGACTACACTATTGATTCTATTCTGAAGTGTCATAAATGACTTGAACCACATTGGCACAGTGAGGAAAAGCACACAGCTATACATAATGAAAAATAAAAAAAAAATTATCACTAAAACTTAACACGTTTAGATTTTTTCTTTATAAATGGCTGTTTGGGAACAATTACAACTCATTTCATATGTTTTTTTTTTCTTTTGAAATAACAAATCTTACAGGAAATTCGAGTAACTCAACTGTCAAAATGTCCCCAATTCCTACTATCGTGAAGACACGACAGTGCAAAAAAGAAAAAAGAGAAAAAGAAATACAACTTTCTTATTAGAAAATGAAAAAAGGAATTATATGATATCCAGGATATGAGAGATTCCCAGAGAGATGTCCGTGTCCTTAATGAGAAATCACAGAGAAGAGCTGCCATCGCTCGCCTGGATGCGTGGGCTTATCAGCAGGTCTCAGAGTTTAGGCCTTTGCGATATTGAGTGAAGATTATAAGCCAGATGGGCCACAAATTCTGTCAAGCCTTCTTGGCAGCTGCTCTCATTACAAAAGCCAGCGAGCCTTTTCCAAAAATAAGAATGTGAAGCAAATTGGGCTTATAGACCCTTATAATGCAATTGCACGCAGAGATAGGGGCCTGAGCGGGCAGGCAGAAATATTATTGATGGCTGGTGAAAACAGGGAATAAGATGTTATTAAGGCAACTCAGAGATAGATATCGATAGCTAATATAAAGCCTTTATTGGTTTACAGGCTCTAGGAAAAAGGGTTCACAGCTTCGACCCTTTACTTTGCTTTTAATTTCACTGGAGGTGCAAAGTTTATGAATAAAACATATCTTCACTCATGATTCTGATATTAGTCAGTACTTTCTGTCTCTTGTTCGCTAGAATCAAGAAACATACACTAGCCACAGGAACCAGAGAGGCTCTTTCTCAAGAAAGGAATTCTGGTGAGGGTTGGCTCGCCTGTGCCTGTGCGAGCGCCTGTCTGCATAACTGTGCTGTAATGACACACACACAAAAAAAAGAATAGTTTTCTTAGGACACAAAATTTCAAGAAAAGAATAAATTCCATTTAATGGAAATAATGAAAAATTATAATATTCAAAATAGCCTTCTTAAAAGATGCATAATCTGAAACTGAGAGCCATGGGAGACGATCACCACAAGTCCAATGAATCGTGCTTATAATGCTTAAGGAAACACTGCTCTGAAATGATATTGACTGGGGAATAAGGGATCAGATGGAAGAATTAATTATTAGCTTTTTCAGACTTTGCGGATTACAAGTGGGGCTGATCTTCAGTTCCCATCTGCCAAACATCACCATGATCGTGACAGTTTTGTTCACTCTCTTCTATTCCAACAAAATTAAAGACTAAAATGAATATAAAACCGACTAATCGGCCACCCATTTAATGGGCTATTATGCAATCATTACACTTCCTTTCAACGAATTTTAAAAATCAAGGTTGATGCAACCCAATTTGCATTAAAATTAGTTTAGAAATGCAGCTCAATTTGCCCCTCTTTCCACTCTCTCCTTGCCATACCGAATTAATGGAGAAAACATGAGCTCTGTCCACAAAGAGCTCATTGGATCAGGGTATACATACAATCAACCCTACGCTATCCCAGAATATCTCATTCTCTGATTTAATCATGTACTTATCGAAAACACTTGGGAGCACAATCGGATTTGTACTGAACATAAGCAAGTTCCGTTTCCTTGATACCTTCACTTCACAAAATATTACAGTATTCACATACCACTGTTATCAGATTTCATATCATAATTACTTAACATATGCACAGATTGTGCAGATAATATGTAAATGCTTCACATGATGTATAAAAATCTAGAGTATGTGTGTATTTTAGTATTTTTATGGTTCATAGAGTAATTCTCTAGGGACACAAAGGGGTGACTGTAAGCAGAGCATATTTACTTGGGGATGTACTTGCCTGTGCTTATTTCGTGGGCAATTTCAAAAATTTAATTCATGTTAAAAATTGTGAGCCTAACCTTCTACACATTTTATGGTTAAATCTTCACCCTTTATGTTCTTGTAAAGATTGACCTAGGGCCGGGAGTTTGGCCTAGTGGTTGAAGTGCTTGCCTAGCATGCATGAAGACCCGGGTTCGATTCCTCGGTACCACATACATAGAAAAAAGTCGGAAGTGGTGCTGAGGCTCAAGTGGTAGAGCTCTAGCCTTGAGAAAGTCCAAGGACAGTGCTCAGGCCCTGAGCACTGGCCCCAGGACTGGCAAAAAAAAAAAAAAGATTGACCTAATATTACATGTCAATAGAATTAATATATATCACTTCTAATAATTACCTGACCAAAATATATCTAGGTATTCTTTTTTCTATTAGCATTTATCTTGGTTTGAATTTCCGAGATACTACTTTTAAATTTCTTTAGAAAAAATATACCGTTTTAAAATAGTGTTCTCTATAATAGTATCTCATATATTTTTCATATATTACAGTTTATATGCCATTAACTTTTTTGAGATCTTTACCTATGCAGAAACTTCTATGACTTATTTTTTTCCCATTTGTTTCTGTCTACAAATATTTGTTTTCTTTTGCTCCAGTTTTAGTCAGGTGTGAGTGATGAAACTGAATGCATTTAAATTAAGTAACATATGATCTGACATGTGTGTGTACTGTAAAATGATTACCCCAGACAAGCTAACATAACAATCATCTTTCATTGTTTTTCTTTCTTTCCTCAAACTCAACAAATTTGAATAATAGGTTATTACTAACTGAATTCTTAATGCTATGTGCTAGAGGTATAGAACTTTTTCATCTCAAAAGTCAGTTTGTACTTGTTGAACAGAACTTTATCCCCCTTTCCCACACACAATACATATTTGCAAGCAATTATCAGTTGAATTTTATTTTAGTCAATGTTTTCAGAATTTATAGATGATTTTACTTACTGTGCCTAACTTATTTTCCTCAGTAAAATCTTTGTTGTTTTTTTGTTTTTTTTTTTTTTCCCGGTGAGTCATGGGATTTAAACTTGGCCTGGGTACTGTCCCTGAGCTCTTCAGCTCAAGATTATGCCCTATACTTGAGCCAAGCCCCACTTCCCATTTTCTAGAGGTCAATTGGAGTCGCAGGTCCTTTTGTTCCCTCTTGAACCACAATCCTCAGATCTCAGCCTGCTGAGTAGCTAGGATTACAGGTATGAGCCACCATGTCCAGGTATAATCTTTTCTTTTTTCTATTTTTTGTTTGATTCATGCATGCTATCACAATTGTATTTTCTTTTTTTATTTTTTATTGTAATTAATAAAAGGGTTACTTGATATTTGCATTAATTCACATACATTGATACCCTTTCACATGTCTTGGTCCCATTTCCCTCCCCCCCACCCACCACCCACCCCCATCTTGGTTTTCCCCCCTTCCCTATCAAATTTCAAATACCCAAATACAAATAAATTCAATATATCAGATAACAAAATGAGATACTGTAACAATATGAGATACCCAAGGGACAGCAAAGGAAATGAGAGATAACATAGTACATTAAGGACAACAATCATTCGTTATATGGCTTTTGTTTCAATATCCTGGAGGTCCTTTCAATTAGCTTCATACTATATGGCCTTATGTATCAAGGTTTTGCTCTATTGCAGATCTCTGCTAGTAGAGCACAAGGTTTCTACTGATTATGACAAATGAGGGAAACCATTGAGCCTAAGTTCCTTTGAGTTTGGCTTACTTCACTTAATATGATTTGTTCTAAGTCTTTCCATTTCCTAACAAATGGGTCGATGTTGTTTTTTCTGACAGCAGCATAGAATTCCATTGTGTACAAATACCATAACTTGTTGATCCACTCATCAACTGAGGGACATCTAGGTTGGTTCCATATCTTTGCTATGTATTTTCTTATGGTCAGATAATTTTGTATTTTTGAAAGTCAGTCAGACAGACAGACATCTGGATTATATATAAATTTTACTTATCTGTCTATACTCTCATGTTGATTCTATATATTCTTTTTGTCATTAATGTTACAATGACTAGAAAGAGGATATTCTTCTTTAATATTTTATCTCCTTTACAGTTGTACTCCACAGGTGGATTATGTTATTATATGGAATCTATTTTTAATTTTTAAGGAATTTTTATACAGATTTTAGTAATGATTGTACTAGTTTACATTTCCTTCCTTTTAACATTTCATTAATATACAGCTTACTGTTTTAACTAGTGAATCTAATATTTGGTAAGTAATTTTTCAATATGCTTTTGAGTTTCAATTATTTGGTGTTGTTTGATCTTGAACATTATTTCAAATATATTTTGCTCAATGGTATCATTTTAAAATTTATTTTTAATAGTTTTTTGGTTTATTTTTGAGTACTGTTTATCTGAAGGATTTGATTTCTATTGGATGTTCTCTTAATGATTGTAATAGCCTATTGTGTTTCTATTCTAGTACTATGTTTCTATCTATCTCTCTTCTGTTAGTATATACTATATATTGAATATTGGACTCATCTTTATAAGTATTCATTGATTGTTTATAATTATGTTATTTTCTTGACTCATGAACTTGAATATTATATAATAATTTTATTTGTCTCCTAGTAGTTTATCAGTGAAATTATCTTTCTTGATATCTGTATAGCTAACTTTCCACTCTTTGGGTTTATATTGTCAGAGTATTTATATATGAATTTCCCTTTTAATTTAAAGTAATATTTTTGTGTTTTGTTTATTTTTCTCTTCATATATATATTTAAATATGCCTTTTCCTTCTGTACTTGGAGTTTATATCAATGCTTCTTACTTACTAGATGGAAGTCATAGTATTGACCGTGAAGCAGAAACCATACCACTAGTAAATTGCCTCCACCAATTTATTATACTGATTATTTGAGGATTAGGGCTTGTTTCCTCTAATGGTACCAGACTGGAACATAATCTACTAATTATAGGTTTCCTGTCATAGCTAGGATGACATGTGTGAATTACCCCACCCAGCGACTACTTAGAAAGAGGTCTCATGAGCATTTTCCCTAGTAGCCTCAGAACACATCTTTCTATTTTTTGAAATTATCTAAGATGATATGTAAGAGGCACAGGTGCCTGATTAAGCTTCCATAAAGTTTTTACTGTTTCCATTAGCATATGTTGGTAGTTGTTTCACAGCTATTTAATAATATTTTCTTATCTCTCCTCTCTACCATTTCTAAGTGTATTAGATATGCTTTAATTTTATTATTATTAATATATTTAACATAAATAATATATTCAACTACTTTGTACTTTTTACTGAAAAACATACTCCATTTACACTTAAAGCAGTTACATACAGGGTTATAGAATGTGTTAGAGAATTCTATTCTTATTGCCTTGAATATTATTTTTTCTTTTCCTTTTTTTTTCTATGATAGGATAACATTCCTAGTGGCTTTTTAAAAGTTCAGTTGAAGATAAGTGTTTCATGGTGTTTTCTACTCTGCCTGGATTCAAATGCAGTCTCAGATCTCATCCTCCTAAGTAGCTAGGATTACAGGCTTGTGCTATTGGGACACAGTCCTAGTAGCATATTTCTATTATTTTTTCCATATATTTTATTGTAATTAATAGAAGGATTACATGATATTTGCCAGATAAATGGTGCATTAATTCCCATATATTGATACCCTTTCACATGTCTTGGTCCCCATTTCCCTCCCCTCCACCGCTTCCCCCGTTCCCTATCCTATTTCAGATAACCAAATACAAATATATCCTCTATATCAGGTAACAAAGTGAGATACTGTAACAATATCAGATAACCAAGGGACAGTAGAAGTGATGAGAGATAACATAGTACCTTAAGAACAACAATCATTCATTATATGGCTTATGTTTACATCATATTTTAAATGACAAGTTTAACAAACAAGTGTTCAATGAGGGAATCTCCAATTACAATTTCTGGGACTTAGTATTTAGAACTTAATCAAAATTAGGCTAAGGGTTTGTATGTCATAGAAACATCAATTTATGAAATAAAACATTATGTCTATAGTCATAGGTATTTATGTCGATAAAGTTATGTTTGTATTTCCATTACCATGTCCATAGCTTTGGGTATGGGTCCTCACTCTTGTACTCTTTGGATTTAATAGCCGCATATTAAGGATACCATGCGCCTTTTGTTCCTTAGGTCTTGACTTGTCTCACTCAACATGATTCGCTCTAGATTCATCCACTTCACTGCGAATGCCATTATTTTATCTTGTCTGTTGGCTATGTAGAATTCCATTGTGTATATATACCACATTTTCTGTATCCATTCATCTGCAGTAGGACATCTGGATTGCTTCCATCACCTGGCTATTGTGAATAGTGCAGAGATGAACATAGCTGAGCAGGTGTCTTTATAATATCCTGGGTCATGATGTTTAGGATAGATGCCCAGAAGTGGTATGGTGGGATCATAGGAAAGGTCTATTTTCAGTTCTTTAAGGAACCTCCACATTGCTTTCCAGAGTGGCTGAACTAGTCTGCATTCCCACCAGCAGTGTAGTAGGGTTCCTTTTTCTCCACAACCTCGCAACTGTCATTGTCTGAGTTCAAAATCGTGGCCATTCTTGTTGGGGTAAGGTGGTATCTTAGGGTTGTTTTTATATGCATTTCCTTGATGACCATAGATGATCAAGATTTTCTCATATGTTTTTCTGCCATTTTAATCTCTTCTTCTGATAGGTCTCTCTTTAGTTCCCTTGCCCATTTAGTGAATGGTTTATTGGGTTTTCGGGGATTAGTTTCTTGAGTTCCCTGTAGATACTAGATATTAAGCATTTGTCAGATGTATTGTTGGTGAATATCTTTTCCCAGTTGGTTGGCTGTCTCCCTACTTTTGCAACTATGTTTTTATCTATACAGAAACTTTTTATTTTTAGGTAGTCCCATTTATCGAGTCTCTCTCCAATCTGTTGTGACCCTGGGATTCTGTTCAGGAATCTTTTACCTGTGCCTATTACTTCCAGAGTCTCTCCTACTTTATCATGTAGCAGTTTCATGGTTTCCGGTCTGACGCTGAGGTCTTTGATCCACTTTGAGTTAATGCTTGTGCATGGCAAAAGGCTAGGGTCAATTTTTAGTTTTCTGCATGTGGCTGCCCAGTTTTGCCAGCACCAATAAGTGAATAGGCTGTGTTTGTTCCACTGTATATCTTTGGCTCCTTTGTCAAATACAAGTTGACTATAGGTATGTGGTTCTATTTCTGGGTCTTCTATTCTGTTCCAATGGTCTTCTGGTCTGTTTTTGTGCCAGTACCAAGCAGTTTTTGTTATTATGGCTCTATAGTAGAGTTTGAAGTCTGGTATTGTAATACCACCAGCATTGCTCTTTTTGCCTAGAATTGTTTTGGCTATTCTAGGTCTTTTCTTGTTCCATATGAATCTTTGGATTATATCTTCAATTTCCGTAAAGAATGTCTTTGGGATTTTGATGGGGATTGCATTGAATTTGTACATCACTTTTGGCAGTATGGCTATTTTCACTATGTTGATTCTCCCTAGCCATGAGCATGGGATGTCTTTCCATTTCCTAGCGTCCTCTTTAATTTCTTTCATTAGGCTTTTATAGTTTTCATTGAATAATTCCTTTATATCTTTGGTTAAGTATATTCCTAAGTATTTTATTCTTTTGAGGGCTATTGTGAATGGGATCATTTTCTTGATTTGGCCTTCTGTTTGTGTATTGTTGGTGTACAAGAAGGCTACTGACTTCTGAAGGTTAATTTTGTATCCTGCCATTTTGCCAAAGTGGTTTATTAATTCTAGACGTTTGGGTGTGGAGTTTGTTGAGTCACTCAAGTAGGGGATCATGTCATCTGCAAATAAAGATAGTTTAATTTCTTCTTTCCCTATGTGGATCCCTTTGATGTCCTTTTGTTGCCTTATTGCTCTGGCTAAAAGTTCCAGCACTATATTGAAGAGAAGTGGAGAGAGTGGGCATACCTGCCTAGTTCCTGATTTTAAGGTGAATGGTTCCAGTCTTTCACCATTTAGTATAATACTGGCTGTAGGTTTTTCATATATGGCTTTCACTATTTTGAGGAATGTACCTCTTATTCCTATTTTTTCTAGTGCTTTCAACATGAATGGATGTTTTATTTTGTCAAATGCCTTCTCTGCATCCAGAGAAATTATCATATGATTCTTATCCTTAACTCTATTGATATGATGTATTACATTGATTGATTTGTGAATGTTAAACCAGCCTTGCATTTGTGGGATGAAGCCCATTTGATCATAGTGTATGATTTTTTTAAATTTGTTTCTGGATTCTGTTGGCTAATATTTTATTGAGGAGTTTTGCGTCTGTGTTCATTAGAGATAGGTCTGTAGTTTTCTTTTTTTGTTGGGTGTTTCCCTGGTTTGGGGATGAGAGTAATGTTAGCTTCATAAAATGAGTTTGGTATTGTTCCTTCTGTTTCTATTTCTTGGAAGAGTTTCAAGAGTATAGGTGTTATTTCATCTTTAAACGTCTTGTAGAATTCCGCAGTGAATCCATCTGGACCTGGGCTTTTTTTGGTTGGCATTTCCCTGATTGCTTCCACAATTTCGTTGTAAGAAATTGGTCTGTTCAATTTGTTTACCTCATCGTTGTTCAGTGTGGGTAGCCTATATTTATTTAAGAAATCATTCATTTCTACTAGATTTTCTTGTTTCTTTGAATATAGGCCCTGGTAGTACCTATTCATTATGGACTGGATTTCTTGGGAATCAGTTGTGATTGTTCTCATGGGGTCTCTAATCTTGTTTATTTGAGTCTCCCCTTTCCTTTTTTTGATTAATCTTGCCAAGGGTCTGTCTATTTTGTTGACTCTTTCAAAGAACCAACTTTTTGATTTATCAATTTTGTGTATAGTAGATCTTATTTCAATCTCTGCAATTTCTGATTTTATTTTTGTTATTTCTGACCTTCTAGCTGTTTTAGAATTAACTTTTTCTTGCTCCTCTAGGTGTTTCAGGTTTTTTTAAGGTTATTTATGTGCTCTTCTTCTGTCTTTTTAATATAGGCTCCTAGTGCGATAAATTTGCCTCTTAGAACTGCCTTTGCTGTGTCCCATAAGTTCCTTTGTGATGTTTCTTGATTGTCATTACATTCAAGGAAGTTTTTAATTTCATTTCTGATCTGATCTGTTACCCAGGAGTTATTCAGAAGTGTGTTGTTCAGTTTCCAAGTGATTAAATGTTTTTTGACTTTGACTGCATTGTTCAGAATTACTCTGACTCCACTGTGGTCTGATAGGATGCATGGGATTATATCAGACCTCTTGTACCTGCTTAAGTTTTCTGTATGAACTATTATATGATCTGTTTTGGAGTGTGTTCCATGTGCTGCTGAGAAAAATGTAAAAAGCCCAGCTAGGCTATGGTGTCATTTAAGTTGATGGTGTCTTTGCTTAACTTTTGTGGAGCTGACCTGTCATTTGTTGAGAGTGGTGTATTGAGGTCTCCCACAATGATTGTGCTTGAGTCTATCTTGTTCTGTAATTCTAAAAGAGTTTGACGAATTTGGGTGCTCCCGTGTTGGGGGAGTAGATGTTTATAACTGTAATATTATGGGCATGGATTGTACCCTTTACTAATATATAATGGCCATCTCTATCTTTATGTACTGATTTTACTGAGAAGTTAATTTTGTTGGAGATTAAGATTGCTACTCCTGCTTTTTTGCATGGTGCACTGAGTGGAAAATTCGTTTCCATCCTTTCACTTGGAATTTGTTTCTGTCTTTGGCAGTGAGGTGGGTCTCTTGTAGGCAACATATGGATGGGTGCTCTATGTCTTTTGATTGGATTGTTCAGCCCGTTCACATTTAGGGAGATTATGGAGAAGTGGTCAGTGTCCATTGTCATTATTTATTTTTACTTGTAGATTTCTTTCTCTTTTTTCCCCTTTTGTGTTTAGTGAATTATTGATGTTTGCTTCTTGATGGGGGTTCTTGATGTTCTACAATTTGTTCTCTATTAGTATTCTTTGTAACGCTGGTTTAGTGTGCACATATTCATAAAGCTTCTCTTTGGAGTGAAATATTCTTGTTTCTCCCTCAAATGTAAATACTAGTTTTGCTGGATATATCAATCTGGGTTGGCAGTTGTTGGTCTTCAGGACATCAATGATGTTTTTCCAAGCTTTTCATGCATTTAGGGTTTGCATGGAGAGATCTTCTATAATTCAAATGCTCTTCCCATTATAATATAGCTCCTTCTTTGTTTTTGCAGCATTTAAGATCAATTCCTTGGTATTTGGGTCTAGTGTCTTTACTATGATATGTCTAGATGAGTTCCTTCTAGGATCTTGCCTGTTTGGGTTCCTGAAACCTTCAAGAGTGTGAGTATTTTCTCTTTTGAAGTTGGGGAAGTTCTCTGCTATGATTTTGGTGAATAAAGGTTGCATACCTTTGTCCTGAAATTCGGCCCCCTCCTCAATCCCTATTATATGAAGATTAGACTTCTTTGCTGCATCTGCCAGTTCCTGCAGCTCTCTCTTTTAGATTCTGACTGATTTTTCCAAGGTGGAGATTCTCTGTTCCAGCTCTTGTGTTTTATCTTCCGTTTCTGATGTTCTATTCTCCATCTCCGTCAATCTGCTGCTAAATGTCTCCATTTTTGCTTGAAGTGTGGACACTGGGCTGCATGTCTGCTCTGAGGGTATTAATCTTTTCTTCCATTTCTCTTTTGAATTCGAGGAGCTCTTTGGTGATTTCCTGCTTATGTTCCTGGAATTGTTTTTGGAGTTCTGTTTTGATCTCTTTAGTCATGTTCACAATCATCTCCTTGAATGGGGTTATGTTTCGTGTCCCTTCAGGTGTCATTTCTTGGGATGGTGACATCTCTCTTGTCCCTTCGCTCTTGTTACCTTTTGGGCTTTGTGTGGGACTTTGATTATTTATGTATGTCATAATTCATCTTTGCGGTCTCCTCGGCATTGAGAACTGTTGTTGCAGCTCGCTCTGTGGTCAGTAGGTAGCGGTATTTACTTGGATTGGGACCGGTGGTTCTGGGAATATGTGGGATGGATCTGCGAGCTTCAGTATCAGCGTGCTGGGGGATGGTTGGTTTTCCTGTGCTGCTTCTATGGAAGGGCCCTGGCCAAGGGTCTGGGGTTTGGGAGTTTCCAGGGGCTCTCAGCAGGACCAGCAGGTGTCTGCTCTGTTCCCAGGGGTGGGGCCCAGCTGAGGACATGGGCTCCAAGGGCGGATCTGTGCCTTTCTGATTCTCAGAAGGCCAGCTTGGCTGGTGGTTGGCCCTTCAGTTCCCTGCTGCTTTGTCAGAGAGTCTGTGACTGTGAGGGGCCCCTCATTGCTGTCTTGCTAAGGATTCCCAGCTGGAGGATGCCCGGCTCAAGATTTAAGGGGGACAAATGCTGGCTCCTATTTTCCCTCACACCCCACCCACTGTTGTAAGGCAGGGTCTCAGCGCCTCCCACTCTCCAGATCCAGTGGCCTGGGGGAGGAACTGATGGGCGGGTGGGAGCTGGGACACCTCCGCCTCCCCTGGTAGGGTGCTGGGTCTTAGCGTAGCCCGCCTGTCAGTCTCCAGTCAGAGGCCTGGGAGAGGAACCTGGTGGGTGGGTGGGAGCTGGGACACCTCCGCCTCTCTTGGTGGGGTGCTGGGTCTTAGTGCTGCCTGCCTGTCAGTTGCCAGTCAATGGCCTGGGGGAGGGGACTGTTGAGGGAAGGGACAGGACTCTAAATTCCTTGCTCCCCTGCTCCTGCCTGTCTTTCTCGGGCGTGGTGGAGGGGTCTGAGTTAAGTTCTATTGCTTGGCACCAGCTCTGCTTTCCCGATGGATTTGGGGACCCGCTGAGCTACTCACGCCTCTGCGTTTGTCTGTGGGTGCTGCACAGTGTTGGAGAATCCTTCACTCCCCTGGGATCTCCGCTGCCGCCTATGGTCAGCATCTGGGTTCCGCTGCTTGCTGTTCTGGTTCCGCGTCTGGGTTCCGCTGCTTCTGCCGCTTGCTGGCCCAGTCCAATGCTCGTTTCTGCAGGTCGGGGCTGGCCAGCCCGGCGCCCTCCTTGGAGGCTTTTCATGGCTTGGAGCCGGCGATGAGGGGTGGGATTGGTCCTCGCATTCCGAATTCTTTGAGAAAGTTGGATGTAAGCTTTATCTGGATTTCTTTTCTGGTTTGAGTTCTTCTCCATTGCTTCTAGAGTTTGTTGTTGTGGATTTCTTAAGGTAATTGACTCGTGGGACTCCCTGGTTCTCTCTTTTTGTGAGAGAGAGCTAGGCAGCGTCCCTATTGTCTCGGCGCCATCTTCCGCTTTGTCTGCTTTAGTTTTTTTAACTATTTATTTATTTATTTTTTTGCCTATCCTGGGGCTTGAGCTCAGGGCCTGAGCACTGTCCTTGGACTTTCTCAAGGCTAGAGCTCTACCACTTGAACCACAGCACCACTTCTGGCTTTTTCTATGTGTGTGGTACTGAGGAATGGAACCCAGGGCTTTGTTCATGCTAGGTCATGCTCCAGCCGTTTTGTGGTCTGTCTATTATTTTTTATCATTTGAATATCTACTATAAGCTTTTCTTTAACTATGGTCTTATATAAAATGCATTGTATTTATAGTAGTCTGTTTCTTTTACCTACTAATTCTTTTAATCATATATAAACGCATCATACTTTTGTTCCTTTTCATGTTGATGTCATGATATATTTCTTTTTATATTTTTATGTATAAACAAAATTGCATATTTACATATACTTACCTTTCAGTACATTTATTTATCCTCATCCTCTCGTTTTACATTTTTGTCTGGATTTGTGTAATTTAGCAGTCTTTCATTTCAGCTTGATAAATTATATTTAGTGTTTCATGAAATGCATATCTTAAAATTTTGTTTTCCAAGAAAAAATTTTGTCTCTCATCTCTTTGAGAAAATATTTGCCATGTGAACTGTACTTGGGAGATAGTTTTTGTACACTACAAATTATGTTAATGTCCGTAGCCTTTTCTATGAATGGTTCTAAGGCACTCATCTTGTTACAGCTGTAGGGTTGGGATGGAGACCTTAAGATTGTATTTATTTTCTCAATCATAAAAAGTGAGACCAGTTTCTAAGACCCTCAAATATTTTCAAAAGAGTCCAATCCCAGATGCTTCCATTTGTTCTTCATCCTAAGCCTGTGGAATTGAGCTAGCTGAATGCATGTGCTCATGAGCTATTTGGTGACATATTATTTGGGGGATGATTACATAGGTACACATCATATGGAATCAATGCATTGTGTCATGAGGTGGGCCACTGGCTAAGGAAACAGTTTCAGGAAACATAATCCAAACCCCTCATGGTGAATACTACAGATCTACTGGTAACAGCCTATTGTCCAGTTCTCTGTCCTAAGTCTTGTATACTAACTCTCCTAACTGTTTCATGTTCTTCTTGTCTTGCAGATATATTATGTCAATAGTATGGGTGACATGAGAAAAGAGTGGACCACTTGGGTAGTATCCTGAATGACTTGGAAAGCTGTATGATGGATAAATTTTCTGCTGTTGATGAAACTATGGGTATTTTTGTGCCATGGAGCTGTAGAGGGATATGAGAGATAAAGTGGATCCATTCATCTTACATTCTTCAATGTGTCTATTCTTGGATTTTTTTCTGTTATTGCTCTGACAGTGTGCTAGAACTGACTTTCTTGATTCCCATAAAGTATGCTCTTTAATGTTATTCAAAATGGTATATTATAGAGAGGTAATGCCAGAAAGTTCCTGTTCTCCCATCTTGCTTATTGTCTTTCTTTAGTGAACAATTATTTAAATAGACGTAGGCACTAGATTAATTTTTCTGACAAGAAAAACTGACGTGAAACCAGTTTCCAAAATGTGTGTGTAAATCATTATATGTAAGAAGCAAATTATTTTTATGAACATTACACAAATCCTGAAATCATTGGTATTCCTGTAACACATAGAAATTTAAGATTTTTTTCATTGTATAGCAATGGCAATAAAACTGTCAGAGAATAGTCCAAAGTCATTTGAGTTTTAATAATAAGGTTATACCAATATCAAAGTCAGAACAATAATTTTTATAACTGATTATCCATCATATTTCTGATAACTAGTTACCCCATAGCATTTATAATTCTTTTTTTTCTCTAAATCTCTTGGTTGGTTGTAAAGTCACAGAACAGAAATGATTCAGAAATTCACATTTCCTAATACCTAATATATTTTATTATCTAATACCTCATACAGAGATAATCTATCATTTACAATAATTATATATTCTCATTTTCATAATGAAAATCCCTACAAGTGACATTTTATCTATTTCCACTCAATTAGTGTTGTCTGTTATTAGAGGGTTCTTCCGTTTTGTCTTTTCCCACTTATTTAGTTACATATTCTTTTTGAAAGAAAATAAATCTCACAAACATAAGCCAGTAACTATCTTTTGTAAGAGCATGGAGTTGTAGTAAAAGCAAGTAAAGTAATTTGAACAATGCATACATCATGTGTACTGTGAAAAGTACCTTTACAAATCATTGTTTAAACAATATAGTACTAGATATGTAGTAACTTTACATTATATGTTACAAAAGCAAATCGATTTTAGCCAAAGAACTAATGACAACTCTTCCTTCTGGTGCATCTGCTTTGACTTGGATAATCTCTACATTTACAGGACCACTGTGGAGCTTAGGAATCCTTTGTTTCTTTGCTGCTCTGCGCTGTCACGTCTCCTTAACATCAAAACTCATGTTGCCTGAGAATTGGCAATTGGAATACAAGAATAAGATCTTGGATGTTCCCAGCAGACAGATTATTGGAACACTGAACGGGAGTGAAGGGACAGGAAATATCTTGTTCTACTATTGCTTGCCAGGATTTTAGAATTCTTTCATCATACTGGAGTCCATATAGATTAGCATACATTCTTTCAATTATTTCATTGAATGAGGAAAGTAAGAAACTTGAGTCAAAGAATGTAAGTCTGACAAAACTACTTAGATGTTCTTTTTTCCCCAACCTGGGGCTTGAACTCAGGGCCTGAGTATTCTCCTTGGCCTTTCTCAAGGCTAGATCTCTGCCACTTGACCCACAGCACCACCACTTCTGGCTTTTGTTCTATGTCTGTGGTACCAAGGAATCAAAGCTGGATCTTCGTGCATGCTTCATGCACTCTACCACTTGGCCAAACTTCCAGTCACTAGATATTCTTTGAATCAGAATGTTGAATAGACTCATGTTACATATGTTACCACGAATTAGATGGTAAACTTTGGGACAATGTAATAGTCTCATGTTCACATTGCTTACTAAATTTTGCAAATGATCCAAATCTCTGATATTCTTGTGTTGCCAAGAAATCACTGACCTTGAACATAAATCAATTTGGGAATTCTTATTATTTTCAAATTTTAAAATTTACAGCTGATTATAAAACATGTTACATTTCCTATGGGCATAATAATAATGTTTGAAGCTTTTAAACATTTAAAAAGAAAGTGAATGCATTTATTAATTCTCAAATATTTTTCTAGACTTGTGTTTGGAAATTATAATATGTAACAGTATACATTATGTTATCTGTTATCTTATTTATATAAATTGAAATACGTAATATATAGTATTGCTTTTGGAGTTCAACACCACCTTGTTCTCGGGAAGTATGTGTGTATATGTGTGTATGGGTATATGCTAGTATTGGAGCCTGAATTCAAGGCCTCATGCCTTTGCATTTTCCCAAATTTACATTATAGATCTTGTAAAACTAACATCTTAATGGAGTATATCTCTCCAAATTACAGAAGATGTCTTGATATCTTAAATTGAAATCTCTTGGTGTAACTACTTAGATGACATAGTTTTAAATTTAAACTTTTTAGAATCACCCTATGATAAAATGTGTACGTTGTACATATATTGTGTATGAAAAGACATTTTTTTATAAATTTGCAAGCTTTGCTTAATATTCTCAGTCCAATTTAATTACATTTTATAGTGAGAAAATAGTCATTTACAAATATTTGTAATCCTGTCTACAGTGTAACTCCATGTAAGTCCTCGACTTGGTTAGAGTATTCATTCCAGAGTGGTGTAATTCACCATTTTGAAACCAGTATCAACAGAACTGTGCCAGAGACCAAGGGATAATGGAAGGATGGATAGATCTTTTAAAATTTCTTTCTATTTGAGCCTCAAAAATAGTTATCATTATACATATGACATACCCATGTGGAGACAATCCTATCACACTCACTTAAAAAAATCCACATCAAAGTCAATGCAAACAGACAGAAAAAATTCACCTTCAAAACTCTTGAACTAAATCACAATCTGCAGGGTGATATGTGAGAACAGTCGTCTATTTATTTCCAATTACCTGAGAATAGCAAGAAAAATTTGTTTCCAATATTCTTGCACCCCAGCTGGCCTTCAGATTTCTGGGAGGTGACATTGAGGGTTATTACAGCCAGAAGCACTTGTTTTCCAGGAGAACAGACTAAATGTTTCACTATGCTGACTGCTCTTGGCTCAGCTGCTGCTTGCTCCGGTTGTACTTCAATTTTTCTTTTCGTTTTAGAATTTGGTATCCCCTTTTTCCATTATACTGAGAAATACATGACTCTGAATGATGTATGTAATGGGAAAATGATGTTATGTGTGTACTTTATTGACACAGATGCCCAGAGAATATCTTAGCCTCCATTTCTTTTTTCATATAATTTTTATTGTAATTAATAGAAGGGTTACATTATATTCACCAGGTAGAAGGTGCAATACTTCTCAAACATTGATACTCTTTCTCATGTTTCCCCCCCACCACTGCTCCTCATCTTGTTTACCCCTCTTCCCTATCCTATTTCAAATAACCAGATAAACGTACATACAATATATCAGATAACAAGGTAAAATGCTGTAACCATATGAGATAACCAAGGGGCAGCAAAAGAGATGAGAGATATAGTGCATTAAGAACAATCACTCATTATTTGGCTTTCAACAAGTGGATTTTTAAAGAAAGGTTGCTCTCAGTTTTCCTTGTTGAATAATATACTAAGACATCATTATGTAACATTTCCCTCTGTCTTTTCATTCACTTCTCCAGAGACTTTCTATCCGTAGCTAGTTGTTCAGAAAAACCCAGCATATTCCACCATAGTGAAAGCTGGGCTCCATATTCTTCTTTTTCTCTGGGCCCCTTTATCATCCTCCAAGAAACCTTATGCCTGGACAAACCGTGAGAGCTCCTGTCATGGACATGATACATGTGCAGAGCCCTATCAAGGTGGCTGCTTTGGGTCAAGCTCCACATCACTCAAAACGCCTGACCTCTGGGTGTTTAGGCTTTTGGGTTCTCCAGCTTTGTATCTGACAGAGCAATCTGAGTTCCTCATCTGAGCCTCAACGAACTGGTTTGGAATGATGAATAACTGGCCCTTCTAACTCAAGGAGTAGGCCAGTTTCTTTTTTGTCAAGGTGACTTTCTGATCTTTGGTGTGGTCTAATGTCGCTGCATTGCCTGATGACAGCCTTACCAGCTGAACAATACTAGTTCAGGGTTTAGCCTCCGTTTCTAAGTAGTGAAATTTATTGTTTCTTATCCACACATGTAAATAGTAAATGATAAAAAGTGCATAATGAATTATAATTTCAACTTTCCCCAAGCACTAATTAAAAAATCCAAGCTGTGGTCACTAAACGAATACATGGTTCTCTTGGAACACCAGACTCTGAGATTTATGTCTCATTTGCAACACAATTGTCCAATAGATATGGGAATCCTTATTTATCTCACAGGAGGAAAAAATGTGTGTTACCATACCCAAGAGTCAAAAGCTGCTACCTGAGGGTAGCACCATCCTTTTTAATATGGAAGCATAGTGGTAAGTTGTTCTTTCATTCAACATGGGAGTTTCTAAGCATCTGATATCAGCCTGTGGTGATGATGAGACTCTGTGAAAAAATAACAAGTGAAATGTTGTGTGAAAGCCATGCTGTGTTTCCAATTTGCAGATATGTGCTATGGTTGATGGACATTAAGTAGTTAATGATCATCAATCCCAATGCCAATTAGAAAAATGATCTTCTGTCTGCCAATTAATAATATTTCATGAAATTATTTGTTTTATGCTTAAATACTTGCATTGGAACATTTAACAAACAATTTAGGTTAAACATCTAATGATCATCTTTGGTAAACAGAACTGTAAAAACAAATATTGCTAACACAGATACTTTGGTGGAGATAGATCAAGTTTCTTGCATACGTAATGGTGACAGAGGGGCAAAAAGTTTTGTAAGGAAGATAAAGAAAAACATTAAGGTATATGGGACTGTCAAGCTACAACTCTGCAGGCTGTTAATAGGTGGAATGTGTTTGATTTACTATTCTCTGCATATGAATTAGCGTTCATAAGGTCATGAGTACATTGCTTCTCCAATAATGTTACCACTTCCCATGATTTTCCCCCACTTTTTCTCTTCTCCATTCCATCCCAAGTTATAAAATTCATTTCCAGGTGATTGTCATGTGGTTCACCCTTTGTGCTTTGTCTTATCATCTAGTTTTTTTTTCTACTTCCATTCCCTAATTCAAATGAACAAATAAATATATATACAATACACTGGGTACCAAAGTCATTTTTAAAGTATTGTTGATTATCCAGAATGATTTTCAATATCTATGTGTCTACATATCCGTATATACATATATATATATATATGTGTGTGTATATATATATGTCCAGTTTCTCTCCCTTCAACAGCCCTTTAATCTGAAAATCATAAAGATTATGAATCACTGAAATTACTCAATCAAGTTCATATATTTAGCATGTAGATCAACTTGTAACTTATTACAGGAATGTACTGAGCTCACAACCTCACTACATATTCTGGTAGCCAACAATGACTCCGAGATGATCTTCTTGAAGCTTGGTATAGGTATTCAGAGCCTGTCTTCTCCAGTTAGCCTATCTACTTTCAGATCCTATCTCTCTTATTTCATCAGTATTTGAACTTCAGCAATTACTTATCAATCACTCCTTTTCTTTCATTGGGAATTTGTATAACAATGGTACCTAATAAATGTAGCTGATCTGAATATTAAATAGTAATTACGAATTTTTTTCAAAGTAAGATAATGTATAAATAGAACAATATTGCAATTTATTAAATAAAGTAGGAAAATATATCTCCTGAGCAAGTATTGCTTTAATGTTTTCCCTCCTCTCAGAGAATTTCTGTGTTCCAGGATAGTAGTCTAGTACTTTGAGACAGAGCTCTACTTCCATGGTGTTTTAATTATAGACAAGGGTCCTACTGACTTCCTGCTTGAGTGAGCTTTGGACTGCAATTTTCAGATCTGAGCCACCTGAGTAGCGAGAATTATAGACATAAGTCACCAGTGACTAGCTTTAAAGTTTTTATTTGTAAGTGGATATAGAAAGTTGATCTTTGTCAACCTTGACTTCAGCAGCTTCATTTGATTAGTAATTTTCTAATATGCAAGATATTAAGTGCCAGCTTATTTTCTTTTAACTTTATTTGATCTCTCAGTTGTGGAGAAACAATTTTGAAACCTAGGGTGACCCAAGTTTATTACTAACATGCATTTAAAACAACTCTAAGATTCCACCTCATTCCAGTTAGAAGAGCCAAGATCAAGAAATCTAATAACAACAGATGCTGGCAGGGATGTGGCCAGAAGGGATCACTGCTACACTGTTATGGAAAGCAGTATGGCAGTTCCACAAAAGACTAAATATAGAGCTCCTCTGTGACCCAGCAATTCCACTACTTGGCATTTACCCAATCGTCCAGAAACAAGGACAGACTAAATCCACTAGCACAATGATGTTCATTGCAGCACTATTTAGCATAGCAAAGATGTAGAACCAACCCAGATGCCCCTCAGTTGATGAGTGGATCAACAAGATGTGGCATTTGTACACAATGGAATTCTATGCTGTTGTCAGAAAGAACAACATTGCCCCATTTGTAAAGAAATGGAATGACTTGGAAAAAAAATCATATTAAGTGAAGTAAGCCAGACTCAAAGGAACTTAAGCTCAATGGTTTCCCTCATTTGTCATAATCAGTAGAAACCTTGGGCTCTCCTAGCAGAGATTTACAATAGAACAAAACCTAGATACATAAGGCCATATAGTATGACACTAAATAAAAGGACCACCAGGCTATAGAAACAAAAGCCATATAATGAGTAATTGTTGTCCTTAATGTACTATGTTATCTCTCATCTCTTTTGCTGTATCTTGCCTATCTCAAGATTGTTATAGTATTTCATCTTGTTATCTGATATATTGTATATATGCATATTGGTTATTTGAAATCAGATAGGGAAGGGGGGAAACAAGATGAGAGGTGGGGGAATGGGAAATGGTGACCAAGACATAAGAAAGGGTATCAATGTGTGTTAAGTAATGCACCTTTTATTTGGTGAATATAATTTAACCCTTCTATTAATTACAAAAAAATATATGGAAAAAAAAACTAACCTGCATGTTTTTCCTTCCCTTGCTGGTCACTGTGGTGTCATTTTTCTCGAAAGCTGCCTTGGGAATGCAAGACCAAGGGAGAAAATAGGAAGCCCTAGAGAAATAAAGTCATTTCATTGCTTGTTTTTATTTCTACTAAACAGGACAAGAAGTCATCCTTTCTCTGGTTAGAGTTGTTTTAGCTCGTCTCTGAAAATTTTATTTTACATTGACTATTGCCACTACTGAGAAACTTGGTTTTTTTTTTCTTTTCTCTCATGCCAGTAAGGATGTATTTGCTAAACTAATCATGACTCTTACTATAAGAAAACAGTAACAAGAATACCTAAGGCAAGCCTAGAGGCAGGGGGTGGATTTAAAACCTGGCAGCCAGGCTCAGGCAGAATTCCAGCAATCTCAGCTTCATTGTGATAACTCAGGATTCCATCAGTTACTTGGATCTGGTGCTCAGTAGACCGTTGAGCCTTAATCATTTGCAAAGCTTAAGCATCCAAGGAGATTGGAAGTATTCCAAAGATCCTGAAAATCTTAACTCGTAATCAGTGTCTTCTAGAAATATGGTGTCCTCCTGGAGTTAGGCAGGTGTCAAAGCAAGGCTGAGACTTCTATACATATCTTCATGCAGTTAGAGTCTTGAATCATTCTCTCCTCTGTGGGCTTTTATTGCTATCTTTTTGTCTCCATGGTGACAGCCATGCAAATAGCAATGTAAGAAGAAAATGTAATCTGTATTAAACTTGCAGGCACCAGCCTCAAACTATAGTGATTCTCTTTGCTATGCTGCCTAATAGCTGAGATGACACGACAAGTGCATATCACTACTCCCAGCTTGTTGGTTATGATGGAACCTCACTTACTTGTTTTTTCTCCAGCCTGACCTTTAATTGTGATCTTTGCCCTCCTATATAGCAAGAATGGCAAACATGAATCTCTACATAGGCACTGTGTGACCAGGTATGTCCGAGATCCAAACTGTGCTTAGAACACTGGAGTTGGAGTCAGAATTCAGGTTGGATCTCACTGAAACAGTTAGAACACACTCAGATACAGAAAAGCAGACAACTAGCACCCATGATAAATTCATACTTAATACTTGCTGATGTTTACAATATGATTGATAATAATTTAGAAGTGTGTTGACCTTAGAAAATAGAGAAGTGTTTTCTAATCCAAGCTTCCTTTACTGACTGGTTTGAATTGAGAAATTTACAGGCCTAGGATTAACCATTTTTATCCCTGTAGTATAATCCAGGAACTATATTAATATAAACTTATTACAGTTGATGTAAGCAGTAGACACCAGTATCTGAAGAGATCACTGCTCAAATGCCTTGTGGTTCAGCTACATGCACAAAGAGAACTAGCTAAACATAAGATCTTGTTCAGATTATTTTTTTGGCCTTATGAAAACTCTAAACGTGCTGATCAATATGCTGTACAGAACTCCTTTCTGAAACTGCTGGATAATTTTTACTGCAGTTATAATTATAACATTTACTCATTTCTTTAGTGTAATTACTGATGCTCGCAGTAGCTCTACTTGAATATTTCAAAATCATTTGAATATTAATTTAAAATGTATTTTTCTGTTTATTCTTCTTCTATTTTTAGCTGTGACTGCAGTTTCTTCCTTTCAAGCAGGAGTCAAAGGAATGGCATTTCTCCCAAGCTACCTTAACTTTTGTCTACAAATACTCATAGACTGTGAATTTTATGATGTTCATCTTTCATTGGGATGTGGGGTAATAATAGGAAATATTTATTTCTTCTTTATTCTGGAATTCTGTTTTTTTTTCTTGGTACTCTTAAAATCCTTTCAATTTCCTGAGACATAGGGGTGATAAAAATTTCTTGTGACATTATTCAGACTTTGTCTCTGATTCTTAGTATAAATATTCTAGAAAGTGAGGGACTTCCCAAGTGATAGGAACTGTCCTCAACTGTTCCTAAGTTTACCCTACTGATTTCATTAGTACAGGATAAAGATGCCATGGAAGAGATATGAATCATGTGGTTAAGAGTCAAAATTTAGAGATGGGGTCGGTGAAGGGAAATGGGGACAAAAATCATGAGACATGACATAAATGTGTGAGAAGTAATGCACCTACTACCTGGTGAATGTAATTGTAACCCCTCTATACATTTCCCTGACAATAAAATATTTTAAAACATGTAAGAAGATAGAACACCAAAAAAAGGGTCAAAATTTAGGGCTGCAAATGTGGCTTAGAAATAGAGTACTTGCCTAGCATGCATGAAATCCTGGAGTCAATTCCTCAGTACCATATATACAGAAAAAGCCTGAAGTGGCACTGTGGCTCAAGTGGTAGAGTGCTTGCCTTTAGCAAAAGAAGCTCAAGGATAGTTCCCAGGCTCTGGGACAAGCCCCAGGATGGGCACACACACACACACACACACACACACACACACACACACACACACATGTAAAAATTCACCCCAATCCTTCCCACACACCTCAGTCAAGAGGAATTGAGAACTTACAATTTATACATAACTTCATCTCCCATTACAACTCTATTTTGTTGCATATTAACATACTTTTATCTTTTTCCTTTTATTTAGTTCCTTTTAATAATACAACATGAAGAATGTGTACTGATTTTGAAATATTAACCAAAGTAGCTTGATGGATTTCCTCGACCATACCATTTACTGCCAACCTAGGACCAAAGCCATTAATGACCATAAACAGGTGCCTCTATGCCATTGACAGACATGTCAAGAAAGGATTCTTGTACCTCAAGCAACATAACTAAAGCTTTATGTACTCCTATGTTTTAAGCTATCTCCAAACATTTATATTTGTCTCTGCTAGCACTTGTCAAATGAGTAATACAGTATCTTGGAAACTATCTTGTGAACATGCCACCTCTTTATATATACAAAACATCTTTCTAACTTCCGGTGCTCACAAGATAAAAAAAAATTCTTCCTCTTCACTTGTATGCACTTCCTGCTGTTGTGTTGGCTTGCTTGAAATACAGCACAATTTTTGTCTGCAGCATTCTGTTAACATCTATTTTTCCCTGCTTCCTTCATAAATAAAGTCTCACTATGCTTTTAAAAAACCCTTCCTTACATTTATCATTCATTAATATAAATGTACTATTCGTCAATTGTACATTCAAGGTGAGTTCAAAACAGTGACTTACAGAAGAACATTATAGTATTTTCCATATCATTCTCAATCATATTCTTGGTTAATTTTTCTGACCCGCATTTCACATTGAAATATGTACAATGATGCATAGATCCTTTTTCTGAGAGGTTACAATGCAGGGTGAAATAAGAATACTTTCTAGTAATATATGACTTGTCACCCAGTGATTTCAAAGCACTTTGTTAACAAAGAAAGATTATTACCATCAATTTAATGGGAAGTGAGACACATAAGTTAAATTACTTTTTCAAAGTTGAACAGAAAGTAAGTTACTACATTATGAACATAATTCATATTCTTGTCATTACAGTGTTTAATTCTACCTACTGGAACACACTTCCTTTCAGACTGTCTTCTATATGACAATTTACTGCCCCCTGGGCAGAGGAGAGTATCAAATTCACGGATATGAGAACCTAGCTCTATCTTAGAAGTGACTAGGTTTATCTATATGGCTTTGACTAGATGGAGAAAGAGTAATCACTTTTCAAGAGCACATCATTTCCCATATACAACAGATCACATTCACAATAGAAACCAGGAGAGAAAATGCTGACCAACAATCAAACTAGGGAGAGAAAAGGAACAAGCATTCAACCTGCAATCTGAAAATCACTACAGTATTGATTTTGATACCTCTCTAGTTCGTTATGGGAACAGAAGATTATGAGCACCTGAAACATTTAGTATAATCTATATAAAATCTGTAGCTTCTGACAGTTTCATATAATATTGTTTTTAAGCACTTTGTATAAAGCAATATTTTTTCTTAGCTATTTTTTTATTTATTGTAAAGATGATGAACAAGGGAGTTATAGTTACAAAAGTAAGGTCACCATCCTGGCCATTCTAACTGGAGTGAGGTGGAATCTTAGAGTTATTTTGATTTGCATTTCTTTTATGACCAGAGATGTTGAGCATTTCTTCATGAGTCTATAGGCCATTTTTGGTTCTTCTTCAGAGAAGACTCTCTTTAATAACAGATGCTGGAGGGGATGTGGCCAGGAGATATCACTACTACACTGTTGGTGGGAGTGCAAACTCATTCAACCACTATGGAAAGCAGTATGGCATTTCCTCAAAAGATTAAACAGAGAGCTCCCCTATGACCCAGCATTTCCACTACTTGGCATTTACCCAACCATCCATAAACAAAGACATACTAAATCCACCAGCACAACAATGTTCACTGCAGCACTATTTACCATAGCAAAGATATGGAACCAACCTAGATGTCCCTCAGTTGATAAGTGGATCAACAAGATGTGGTATTTGTACACAATGGAATTCTATGCTGCTGTCAGAAAGAATGACATTGGCCCATTTGTTAGGAAATGGAAAGACTTAGAAAAAAATCATATTAAGTGAAGTAAGCCAGACTCAAAGGAAGTTAGGCTCAATGGTTTCCCTCATTCGTCATAATCAGTAGAAACCTTGGGCTCTACTAGCAGAGATCTGCAAGAGAGCAAAATCTTGATACATAAGGACATATAGTATGATGCTAATTGAAAGGATCTCTAGGATATAGAAACATAAGCCATATAATGAATGATTGTTGTTCTTAAGGTACTATGTTATCTCTCATCTCGTTTGCTGTCCCTTGGTTATCTCATATTGTTACAGTATCTCACTTTGTTACCTGATATATCGGATATATTTCTATTTGGTTATTTGAAATTGGATAGGGAAGGGGGGAAAACAAGATGAGAGGTGGGGGTGGGAGGGAGGGAAACAGGGACCAAGACATGTGAAAGGGTATCAATGTATGGGAATTAATGCACCTTCTATCTGGCAAATATCATGTAACCCTTCTATTAATTACAATAAAAAATATAACATATCAAAAAATTGCCATAGGTCTAGAAAAAAAAGTAACGTCAAGTGTACATTTCTTTTTAAACTTTTTTACTCCTCCCTCATTTTCTTTTTTTTTTTTTTTACTATTCCTGAATTTTGAATGTGACTATACCAACATGTTATTTCGCTTAAGGTAAATGTGTTTTCATGTATGCAGGCATATACACACATTGTTTTAGATCAGTTTGCTTAATTTTCCATATTACTTATAAATAATTTAAATTTCTACACATCAGTCAATTGATCAACATTGTCCTTTTGAATACTGCCTTTTGTATGATTACACAATGTAATATTCTACTATTATTTAACTCAAATTTTTGTTTGTTTTTACAAAAAAAATGTTTAAGGCTAGCTCATATAGTGTCAAATACTTATATTTCCAGCAATAGGGAAGCAAATGAGGTAATCAGCCTGGATTATGTACCTAAACTTTGACTTAAAATACTCTTTATTTTTAACATATATATTTTTTCATCTAAAGTTGGGATATAGTTCAGTGATAGAGTACTTTTCTACCATTTACGGAGTATTGAGTTCAATGCCCAAGAATACAAAAGGATTCTACTGAGAACATATCGTCATCGTTCTAGAATCATGTAAAACTAAACTTGTAGCACTAGAATCCAGATAGTTTCTGTAACACCTCCCAGTTAATTATAATATACAAATAGTATTGAGATAAACATTTTGTGAAAAAATTTAAATATTACATATATACACATGCATATATATAAATAACTATGTATAAAACAGTTATTTACTTTTCCTTCTTAAAATATTTAATTAACACAAACTTTCTTTTATCATATATTTTCTTCAATGAATTATAAGATTTAGTATATTGTTTTCAGAAAAAATGAGATTTTGTTGTTTTTGTAAAGGTGATGTACAAATAAGTTACAGTAATATAAATCAGGTAATAAGTACATTTCTTATTGAATAGTGTCATTTCTTCAATTGTTTTCTTTTTCAGTCTTTATTTTATTACTGATATTCAATGTATTTAAAAAAACAGACTTCCTCCACTTCTTGGTGGTAAGGCCTTTTGTGATTGATTACTAGAAATTTAATTGGCTTATGCTTTACAGTTTGTTATCTTCATCATCTTAACATTTTAGGTTTCGTTATCTTTTTAGGAGCCTTAGGTTAGGTTGGATTTTGAGAATATTTGTCATCTGACGTGATGTGTGTTCTCTAATGATATGATTCAATGTTTCAAATATGTATTCATGGAATACAGATAAGTTATTACACAGCTTAAATCATCTATATTACTAATTATATTATGTACAGTTGATAAATTCTGGATTAAAAAGAATTTTGTTTTGTTTCCTTTCTTTTATGGATTTCTCTGCTGTGCTGTTTGACACAAACATATATCTGCAAATGTGATAAGCTTAAAATTATACCTGTCTTCATTTCACTTATGTGATGTGTCCTTGTATGTGTTTCATTCACCTCATCAGATTTGAGGAAAAAATGGAACTCATTTATCTTTCTATATAATTCTGTTTTTTTCATATATTTTTTGTCATTAATAGAAGGTTATATTATATTCGCCAGATAGAAGGTGCATTAATTCACATACATTGATACCCTTTCTCATGTCTTGGTCCCCATTTCCCTCCTCCCTTTCCCCACCCCTCATCTTATTTTCCCCCTTCCCTATCCAATTTCAAATAATCAAATACAAATATATCCAATATATCAGATAATAAAGTGAGATGCTGTAACAATATAAAATAACCAAGGGAAGCAAAAGAGCTGAGAGATAACATAGTGTATTAACGACAACAATTACTCATTATATGGCTTTTGTTTCTATATCTTAGAGGTCCTTTCATTTAGCATCATATTGTATGTCCTTATGTATCTAGGTTTTGCTCTGCTATGAGAGCCCAAGGTTTCTACTGATTATGACAAATGAGGGAAACCATTGAGCCTAAGTTCCTTTGAGTCTGGCTTACTTCACTTAACATGATTTTTTCTAGGTCTTTCCATTTCCTAAAAAATGGGGCAATGTCATTCTTTCTGACAGCAGCATAGAATTCCATTGTGTACAAATACCACATCTTGTTGATTCATTCATCAACTGAGGAACATCTAGGTTGGTTCCATATCTTTGCTATGCTAAATAGTGCTGCAATGAACATCATTGTGCTAGTGGATTTAGTATGTCCTTGTTTCTGGATGGTTGGGTAAATGCCAAGTAGTGGAATTGCTGGGTCATAGGGGAGCTCCCTGTTTAGTCTTTTGAGGAACTGCCATACTGCTTTCCATAGTGGTTAAATGAGTTTGCACTCCCACCAACAGTGTAGTAGTGATCCCTCCTGGCCACATCCCCTCCAGCATCTGTTGTTATTCTTTTCTTGATCCTGGCTATTCTCACTGGAGTGAGGTGGAGTCTTAGAGTTGTTTTGATTTGCATTTCTTTTATGCCCAGAGATGTCGAGCATTTCTTCATGTGTCTATAGGCCATTTTTGTTTCTCCTTTAGAGAAGACTCTCAAGTCTTTGGCCCATCTTTAATGGGATGCTTGTTACTTTGGAAATTTGTTTTGGAGTAATTCAATTTTTTTGAGTTGTTTATATATTTTAGATATGAGGCCTTTTTCCGTTGTTTGGTTGGTGAAGCTCTTCTCCCATTATGTTGGCTTCCTAATTAATTTACTAGCTATGTCTTTTGCTATACAAATGTTCTTCAGTTTAATGCAGACCCACTTATCCAGCCTTTCTTTGATTTGTTGTGATGCTTGGTCCTTATTAAGAAAGTTTCGACTTGTGCCAAGGAGGCCTTGTGTATCTCCTATTCCTTCTTGTACTGCCTTCCTCTATGCCAACATTGAGAAGAATGAGGCAACAATCAGCAAAGCAACTCCTTTTGCAATAGCCTCAAAGAAAATAAAGTACCTAGGAATTAGCTTAACTAAGAATGTAAAGGATCTTTTTGATGAAAACTTTAAAACCCTGAAAAAGGAAATTAAAACAGAACTGAGGAAATGGAAAAGCCTCTCATGCTCCTGGATTGGAAGAATCAACATCGTGAAAATGACAATCTTGCCAAGGGCTATCTACAAATTCTACGCAATACCCATCAATATCCAAATGTCATTCTTTAAAGAAATAGAAGAGGCAATCCAAAAGTTCATATGGAATAATAAAGGCCCCTGTATAGCAAAAACACTTCTTAGCAGAAAGAATAGAGCGGGAGTAATTTCAATACCAAACTTTCGACTCTATTACAGAGCTATAATTATTAAAACAGCTTGGTACTGGCACAAGAACAGGCCTGAAGACCAATGGAATAGAAGTGAGGACCCAGATATTAAACCACAGACCTATGGCCACCTAAGATTTGACAAGGGAGTCAAAAAAATAGAATGGAAGAAAGACAACCTCTTCAAAAAGTGGTGCTGGCAGAACTGGTTAGGTATCTGCAGAAAACTAAATTTGGATCCTTCTTTGTCACCCTCCACTAGAATTAACTCCAAATGGATCAAAGACCTCGAGGTAAAAGCCGACACAATAATTTTGTTTTTTTTTCCCCCCAATGGAATTGGTTCTGAAGACATGATATAAGTGCTCTATTTTTTTTTATATTTTTATTGTAATTAATAAAAGGGTTACATAATATTTGCCAGATAGAAGGTCCATTAATTCACATACATTGATACCCTTTCACATGTCTTGGTCCCCATTACCCTCTCCCAACCGCCCCATCTTGTTTCCCCCCCTTCCCTATCCAATTTCAAATAACCAAAGAAATATATCCAATATATCAGATAACAAAGTGAGATACTGTAACAATATGAGATAACCAAGGGACAGCAAAAGAGATGAGAGATAACATATAGTACCTTATTCCACCTCACTCCAGTTAGAATGGCCAGGATCAGGAAAAGTAATAACAACAGATGGTGGAGGTGATGCGGCCAGAGGGATCACTACTACACTGTTGGTGGGAGTGCAAACTCATTCAACCACTATGGCAGTGCCTCAAAAGGCTAAACATTGAGCTCCCCTATGACCCAGCAATTCCACTACTTGGCATTTACCAAACCATCCAGAAACAAGGACATACTAAATCCACTAGCACAACAATGTTCATTGCAGCACTATTTACCATAGCAAAGATATGGAACCAACCTAGATGTCCCTCAGTTGATGAGTGGATCAACAAGATGTGGTATTTGTACACAATGGAATTCTATGCTGCTGTCAGGAAGAATGGCATTGCCCCATTTGTTAGAAAATGGAAAGACTTAGAAAAAAATCATGTTAAGTGAAGTAAGCCAGACTCAAAGGAACTTAGGCTCAATGGTTTCCCTCATTTGTCATAATCAGTAGAAACCTTGGGCTCTACTAGCAGAGATTTGCAATACAGCAAACCCTTGATACAAAAAGCCATATAGTATGAAGCTAATTGAAAGGACCTCCAGGATATTGAAATAAAAGCCATATAATGAATGTTTGTTTATTTTAAAAACCAGTTTTTACTTAGTAATTTTACTTTGGCTGAGTGCTGGTTGCTCAGACTGTAATTCTAGCAACTCAGAGGCTATGATTTTAAGAGTGCTATCCAACCCATACTTCAGTGGTTAGCAGGAGAAAATAAAGGAAATAGTATCACTATTTAAAAAGCAATGCCGTCATCACTTCATTTACTTAACTGTAACTCCCCTGTTCATCACCTTTAAAATAAATAAATAAATAAATGCAAAGCTCCATGCATTAGAAAAGGTTTTGAGACTCTGATCTTCAATTAACTAGCAAGTATTTTGGGGTGGAGCTGTAGCTCAATTGCTAAACAGCTAGCATTTGAGCAGGAAAATCCAAGCAAGAGTTTAAGTGCCTATACTAGCACAAAGTAATAACAATAATTATACGTAAATTAAGTAATATTTTTCTCTGTAATAAACACCAAGTTTTTGTCTTGAGACCCAATCAGATATAATTTATATTTTTTGCTTTTTCTCCCTCCACTATTATGAAATTTGAAAAAAATAATTGATGTTGGTCTATACTTACTGTTCTATAATAGTCTTACTTTCTCTTCTTTACATAGTAAACTTGCTGGTAAATGAGTATAAAGGTAGTCTAATGCAGACAAAAGTATAAAAATCTTAGAACCAATTGTTACAAAATTACTAATGGTTGAAATGTAACAGACTAAAAGAAAGGAAAAAATGACAAGAAAAGAAACAGAAAAACTAAGATGAAAGAACAGAAAATCAAGATAAATGCACCAACCTAGATTAAAAATAGAAAATCCTGAAGAATAAAGTCCAAACTATCAACAAAGATGAAGGAAATATAGAGATAGCCTTTACTATGAAAAACTTGATGGAAAAAGATTATAAAAAAAGAAAGATTCAGAATAATCTGGGCACATAAATACACATCTATACAATAATGAAAAATAATTTTAAGGTATTATAAATAGTGATATATCAGCAACTTTGAAAGCAAGACAAAATATATAAATGTATGGTAAAGGATAAAAACAGTGATACCAAAGGCAGGGAAACAAAAAATTAGATATCTAAAATAGTACAAATAATTGAAATTTTAGCCAAATTATTGCCTCTAATAAAGCCCATTCCCCCAATAATAGGAGTGTTAGATTCAGAGGAATACAGAGATACAGAGATTCAGAGATACAGAGGAATTCAAGCACTTTCAATAAGTCTACAACAGCTTTGCTTACACAATTAAGTAAAGATTATGCAGAAAAGGTGAATTATGAACTTGATTTATTCCTGAATATAGATCTATAAATTCTAAATATTCATTAAATAGATCCATATTAAAACTGCTCCAGAAAGATAAATCATTTTATGTTCCAAAAGAAACATATAACAAAGCCTATATAAACAGATATGTAATAAAAATCTGTAGATATGCACATTTTATGTATACATGTATTTACTTTTATCTAAATATGCATGCACTTTATACATATATATGTAGATTAGTAGTTATAAACACAATTATTAAAATCAACATATAATTGTACTTAATAAGCATTAATATATCCATGAATATACAAGCATAGTGAGTATATTTTAAAAACCTTCCAAGATGGTGAACACTGATGACTGAGTTTAAAATTTAATATAAACATATCCATTGTATCCCTGACTGTTTTACATGTGGGCAGAGAGACAGAGATTTTATGAAGAGAATCACATTATCTAAGGATGATAGTGCTATGTACACAGAAATAAATGGCTTCACTATAATACTTGAGTCTATCAATAAGTCCTGTCATCTATATTAAATTTCTAGACAAGAAGGGATACCTATATAACACATGAGAAAATGGAGTTCCTGGAAATCATATGAACAATTAGTGTATAGACTTTTATGAAGAATATATTGAAATTAAAAATGTAAGAGCCATGAATAAATCCAGTTATAAAAGACATTAATAAATATGAGTACTTAAAATCATAAAAAATTTCCTGTAAATATTATGTTCTTCCTAAGACTAACATTTGATTTTGAAAAAATTTGAGAAGTTAATACCAAAGTTTATGTATTAAAAATTCCATGGAGAGCTAAGTAAATATTTGAAAAAAAAGTAAAAGTGGTACAATTCATTATATTGTATATACAAGGCCAAAAGATTATTCCTATCTAATACAAAACATAGATATAGATAACATGCATTATGTAGGTTGATATATTAGAAATTAATATCCTAGTATGCATAGAAAAATTAATATAGTCATTCTTTTCCATTTATCAATATCAAATTAACTTTAATTAAATCCTAGACCCAAAAGTTGTAGCTTGAAAAATATTAGGAAATACAGATAGAATATCTCTTAGATTTTGGAATCAATAAGGCCATAAATCAAATAATAAAGAATGAGGGAGAAAAATCAATGAATTTAAAATGATATCATATATAATGACTTAGGAGTTATGATATTCAGAGTTAACAGACAATTGATAGACTGAATGGAATTATTTTTATTGCTTAGAATCAACAAGGAATTAATGTCTAAAAGTATAATGCAAAGCTCAGAGAAACCGCAAAGAAGGATGAAAATAATATAGGAAGGTCAAAACTGTTGAAAAAGTAATTGCCATAAAGAAATCACAGCATTGAAGGATATAGGCACTCTTACCAATAACCTGAGAAATAGACATTACTGCAATGAGATATGTTAAAACAGTCTTCGTAATGTTCAAAATGGCGTTCCCATATCATATTCAGTAAGGAAACTTATGGAAAGCAGGGAAATCTCATATGTAATACAATGCTTCTGTTTATGCGAGCAATCCCGTCTTAGTGAAAATAAATTATACCTATCATTCTACTTTGCTCTGTGGAAATGTCCTTAAGGATTCTTCTCCCAGGGGTATATGTGGAGAATGTGATCATTAGTATTCTATTAGTCCTAGAGAGATTATAAAAATGTCAGTGATGGATGCCAGAGTAGGAGATATCCATGACATTAGGCACATGCATGGTGCATTATTTGGATAGATGTGTACACTTTTAATGAAATATCATTCATTAGTCTGCTAGGGTTGGCATAATGAAACATCACAAAACAAATGAATGTTACTCTTTCATGTTTCTGAGGATGGAATTTTCAGATCAAAAACTGTCACTTAAGGGTAATTTCTCTGTGGCATGATCTCCAATGATAATCTTCTTCCTGTTCCCTCAGACTCTTTATGCTTTTGTCTAGCTGCTCTAGTATTTCAACATCATTTTAGAAATATAGCATTCATACTGGAATGTAACCCAATCCTGATTGTCCCATTTTAATTTAATCATCTCTTTAAAAATGTGTGTACAAACAAGAGGATGTTCTGAGGTATTGGAGAAGGAGGAGGAGTAAGAGGAGGAGGAGGAGGAGGAGGAGGCATTGACATTGCAATGTTTACATCTTGGAGAGCAGGATACAATTCAATCCACATCCCACAGCAGTCATAATGAATAGTCAAACGCGCACTTGACACTCAACACAATATGGAAATTACTGACAGAAAATATTTCAATCTTGTGAAACTTTCCAAGTTTGTAAGCATGGAACAATAGTTAGCAGTTTTAGAACTTATGTATTATTGAAGGATATAAGAAGACTTAATAGGAAACAAGAGCTGTAATTAATTCCAAACACAGGAAAGAGTAATGAGCAAGGAATGTGGGTAAAGAAGGGGCTTCTTTATTTTTGCATGAAGCAAATTGTTCCTTCCTTCATCTTGAACTTTTGGTTATTCCTGCTCTGAAACTTAGTCAAAACCTCTCATATTTAGACTTTCAGAGACTCTAGAGTCTGACTGGTGTGGTAGAAAGAAAATGGATGTAGAAATCAAATCCTGTTTCGAATTCTAAACTCACATTATCACACTGTGAACAGGGAGTTATAACTTCATTTTGGTTGTTTTCCAGTTGCACTCTATTTGAAAGGGGTAATATATATATTTTACCTTGCATATATAAGAATCAGATAAGAAGAAAGAATTTATAGGCTATAGATGCAGTGATGTAAAACATGATACTTATGTAAGTCTATTTATACTTCGTCCATTACCATGTGATCTTTGGAATTTTACAGTGAAATGAGAATGTGAACACTTCCTTTTCTTTTATCCCATTAAGAATCCAAATACTTGCCAAGAACCAAGACTGGCTTCACTTGCATCTATGGCTGTTCCTCTCAATTATGTTTTGGCTATGTTCCCTGTTGTTTTCAATTTATGATTACTTTTCTGCATTGTTTACACAAAGTTTTCTTGTTATGAGGCATTGTGTTTTGAATTATTGAACTTTATAATTACAACAGTCTATTTTTCACTAATTCAATGACACTATTAGTAATGAGATGCATCATTATTTTATGTTGTACTGACAAACAAAATTAGAACTCCAAGCTACCTTGAGCTTAGGGTGTCTTTCAGTGATAGAGGGTTATTAGAGCAAAAATTAATTTTAAAAAATATCCAGCCCAACTCAATCCTGGTTTTAGAATTGCTAAAATATCAAGGAATATTTTGTGGCAAGTTGTGGCTTGAATTTGTGGAATTATTACTAAAATTATTTTTAGGGGTGAAAACAGAGCACTTGTGATTATACATGAGTTCAGTGTTCAATTCCCAGCACCACAAGAATTATGTGCTGGTACATAGTATCTCCAACCACCACCAAAAATATAATTAATTATTTTGATCAATATATGTGGAATGATAATTTACAAAATACAAGTTATTGGTTCATATTTAGGAACCAATGACATAATAGTCTAAGAAACATCTTCATAACAGGTTTTAAAGTGAAATAGTAGGAGGATTAAAAAAAGCTTAAGAGCTATAAAATCTTGAAGATAGCAGGGATAAATTGAGATTCTGGACCACTTTCTCCATTAACACAAAAGTCTTTTCTACTTAGTAGTTTTTTTTTGCCAGCTTATACTGAGCAAAGTTTGTTTGACTTGACCACTTTGTGTGACCCAGTAAATAGAGATATTTAGGATGCTATCATTCAAAAGACGTTAGAGAATGCTAGTGGAAACATACAAGCACATCAATAATTCAGGTCTACCCTACTTAGGCATAATTTCTACTACATGGAAACATTAAGCAAAAGAAAGATAGTAATATAGTAACGAAATGCTATTCAAGATATGAAGAATTGAACCCATGCCATGTATGGTGGCATATGACTGCAATCACTGCTCTACAGGAATCTGAGATGTGAGGATGTGGTTGTGGATAACCAGGCCTAAATTTGTGGAGACTCTGCCTAAGAATATACATACATGCCTGTCATTCCACCCAGCTGGGAGGCAGAGGTTGAAAAACCATGCACTTGGGCTACACAACGTAAAAAATCATGACATATTTTCTGAAAAATAAAATGGCTTGAGACATGGCTCAAGTAGAGGAACTTGTTTGCCTAGCATATACTATGCCTTAGTTCAAACTCAAATTACATATATTTTTTAAAAGATGAGAAAGCATCATCTAAAAACATGAACACAAAAGCATTTTGTAAAGGAAATAACCTCAACCCGTTTGTATTTTGGTCACAGAAAAATTCTTATTGTAAGTCTTATTTCCTTACAAATGAGGTGTTGTCGTTCTTTTGCCAGACTCAAAGGACCATAGGCCCAATAGTCTCCCTCATTTGTCATAATCAGTAGAAACCTTGGGCTCTCCTAGCAGAGATTTACAATAGAACAAAATCTAGAGACATAAGGCCAAATAGTATGACACTAAATGTAAGGACCTCCAGGATAAGGAAACAAAAGCCATATAATGAGTGATTATTGTCCTTAATGTACTATGTTGTCTCTCATCTCTTTTGCTATTCCTTGGTTATCTCATATTGTTACAATATTTCACCTTGTTATCTGATATATTTTATATGTCCTTAATTGTTTACTTGAAATTGGATAGGGAAGGGGGAAAATCAAGATGAGTGGGACGGGGGTGGGGGGGAATGGGGACCATGTCATGAGAAAGGATATCAATGTTTGTGAAGTTATGCACATTCTATCTGGGGAATATAATGTAACCCTTCTATTAATTACAATAAAAATATATGGAAAAAATTCTTATTGTACTCAATCATTGATTTCACTTCCAATACTAACATTGATTAAGCCTTTATAATGGATACCATATTTGTTATATAGTCTGACACTACTGGAAGAATTTTAGGTAATCAGTGATAATTTTGCATATTCCAAAGACTTATTCCATCTAAATATTTCATAAATATTAAATACAAAAAGAGATTAGAGTATTTCTGCTGTAGCACAAACAGATACACAGTGTCTAGTTGTAAGCCCAATTCTCCATGAAACAACCTGCGGAAATTCTCCTAAGAAATCTAAGACTCAGTTATCATGTTGAAGCCAACAATATGTTGGATTTGTGTTTATTGGACTCATTATTGGAATGACCGATATCGATCACATTACTGGAATTCTGAAACAGATGCCTGACTTCTATACACACACAGAGACACAGGAAAGGGCAAAGAAAATGCAATCAAAAGAGATAAAGCATTCATTAGAACTAGACTCGGTTTTGGAACAACATTAGAATGATATGGGATTACATTTTAATGATAATATGTTAAATAGTAGAAAGTTGAACCTTCCCTGTCAAATGAGTGATGAGTGAGGAAACTGGAAAGATTAAGACTATGAAAATTAATTAAAATGTACCAAATCAGAAATAATAGAATGGTGGAAAATTATTTTTGAGTAAGCTTATCAACTGTCTCATCACAGTGAAAGAATTAGTAAAGATGAATATGAATAAATAAAGAATAGATTCAAATTAAAACTTAGAGAAAGATAGGCTAAATATACTAGAATTTTCTGCTCAAGACCAGGCTGATAATATCACATGCCCAGACACATACCTAATTGAAACCAGAAGGTAAAGTATGACAACGAGCAGAAGAATAAGTTGTAAAATGACAACCTAAAGACTTAGGTTGACTAAGTGTAGATAATAAAACAGAGGACCCAAGGTGCTCAGCAAACATTAAACAAGGTAGAAATGACAATCAAATAATTAACCCAAAGTAAAGAAAGAAATCTAGGAGAAACAGTGCTATCAAATGTAAACTGCCTAAAGAAAATCTTAGAAACAGAGGCAAGAAATATATATAAAATATTATACATAAACCAGTACAATAAGAATTACATCAAATTTTCTGATGGAAGTTATTCAAACCAAATCTGACAAAATTATGTCTTTAAAATCTTTTTTTTTTCCTTCTCGTGGGTCATGGGCCTTGAACTCTGGGCCTTGGCACTGTCCTGAGTTCTTCAGCTTAAGGCTACCACCATACTGCTTGAGTCACAGGCCTAATTCCCCTTTTCTAGTGATTAATTGGAAATAAAATTTTTATGGACTTTAGTGCTTAGGCTGGCTTTGAACTGTGATCCTCAGATCTCAGCCTCCTGAGTACCTAGGGTTACAGGCATGAGCCACTGGGCCCAACCATTTTCAAATTCTTTTTTTTTTTTTTTTTTTTGCCAGTCCTGGGCTTGAGCTCAGGGCCTGAGCACTGTCCTTGGACTTTCTCAAGGCTAGAGCTCTACCACTTGAGCCTCAGCACCACTTCTGGCTTTTCTTCTATGTATGTGGTACCAAGGAATCGAACCTGGGTCTTCATGCATGCTAGGCAAGCACTCTACCACTAGGCCAAACTCCCAGCCCCCATTTTCAAATTCTTAAAAAAGAACAGAAAAGAAATACCCCAACTCAGTCTAGAATTATGAAAGTATCAAAAATTTATTTGGTTATTTGAAATTGGATAGGGAAGGGGGGGAAAACAAGATGAGGGGTGGGGGTGGGGGGAGGGAAATGGGGACCAAGACAGTTGGAAGGGAATCAATGTATGTGAATTAATGCACTTTCTATCTGGCAAATATCATGTAACCCTTCTATTAATTACAATAAAAATATATGAAAAAAAACTTAGGACAAAATAAAAATTTTAATTTCTTGTTTTCTTACACCAATAAACATCCCAGGACAAAAAAAATCCATGACAGCTGCTAGAATCTCATATTGGCACTAAATAATAATATAAAATTGAAGGGCCAAGGTGGAAGTTCAATGGTAGACAGCTTGCTTAGCATACATGAAAGAGGCAGTATTATATATTGAAGGGTTTGTTCTACTCTGGACCATTACTTCGTCATCCTGTATATAAATCCTTTGAAATTATTATTTTGACCATGTGTAGTTAAGTACTAGCAAGCCTCCAAATCACCAATGCTTCTAACTTCAGTGTATTTGCCCTTCTTTAATTGTGAATTTTTAAATTAAAGGTTTATAATAGGAATGAGGCCTTTGTACCATTTTCTTGAACCTGAGAGATACAGTATATGTAAGGACATGATTTACTGCCTAAGTAAACAGCCAAGGAAGTCTATAATGAACTGCTACTATCCAGCCAAGGTGTAATGGAGATGTGAATTAGTGCCTCACTCTTGCCTTGAGAACAGTATTGGTTCTGTGTTCCAAAGAGAAAGAGGAGTGTGAATTACTCTGGTTATTTTAAATGGAGTTATGATAAAGATTGGAATTGGAATTTGACATAGAAATTATTCTGAATTCTTTAATGAAAATTCTTGGCATATATCTCCTTCAAGTTTATTGAGTATCTGAAAGTGTTTCACTGATGTATTAAAGTCATTCAGAAAGTAGGTAAAGGAAAAAAAAATCCTTTCCACTTTCAATGTCATTTTCTAATAATCTGACTGTAAGACATTTAGACACTCAAGACTGAGTGTCAATTGACTGGAAAGAGCTTCTTTTTGGTCAGGGAAAAATAATTCATCTATCAATGTTATTTTAAGTGATTCCTTTCAATGATGATATGTAACCACCTGGGAAAAAAGATGTGAACTCTATCCGAGTGTGCACACATTTATAACTGTATCTAGAGAGCTGAGCCTGAGTACAAATGGTATATCCCTTAGAGAAATTATTTAAACTTTTCTGTAAGTAACCTAATGCAATAACAACATTTCAGGCCCTTTTAAAGTGCTCTACAACCAGGAATATGAATAGGAAATACTTTTCTTTTAAATTTTCAAATTACTTAGATGTTACCAGTGTGACAGTAACAAGAAGCCCACAGTCTTTTTTTTTTTTATGTTTGTTCCCTTCTCTGGGTTTTCAACTATATCATTCACTATGTTTGCAGATTGAACACTGACTCATTGATACCTATGAGTGTTAACCTAAGTATGTTGGTAGAAATAATGGCAGACACACTTTGGAAATGTTAAATTTCAAAGTTTCACATTTCCATTAGAGGCAAATGATGTCACAACCATGTGACCACTGGTTGTGTTTAGAAGAAATATTCTATCTCTAGCTCTTCTGTGTTTCTCTGTGCTATCTACCCCCCCTCTCTCTTTCCCTCCCTCCCTCCCTCCCTCCCTCCCTCCCTCCCTCCCTCCCTCCCTCCCTCCCTCCCTCCCTCCCTCCCTCCCTCTCTCTCTCTCTCTCTCTCTCTCTCTCTCTCTCTCTCTCTCTCTCTCTCTCTCTCTCTCTCTCTCTCTCTCTCTCTCTCTCTCTCTCTCTCCCCCCACTTATTACAAATAGGCTACTCAATCATAGTTAAAATATCAATTACCAGAATGTATACTTTTCTTCTTGCCTGTTAAGTATTTGATAGTCTCTATATTTATTTCCATCAGCACATTTGACTAACTTATTTGTGTGTGGCTGTGTACCCATTTCTGAGCAAATATATAAAGTTGAGCAAATGTAGTAATGTTTACCTTGTTCAGGTCAGTGCCCTCTGATGTGCCATCAAGACCAAACAGACAAAAATTGGGGACCATTATCCAGAAAAGCCCTGAATTCAACTACCAGTACCAGCACACACACTCAGATACACACACACACACACACACACACACACATACACACACACACACACACACACACACACACACACACACCAATAAATCCTAAAAAGTGGATTTCTTCCCTTTACTGGTGGCTCATGCCTGAAATCTTAACTACTCAGGAAGCTGAGATCTCAGGATCATGGTTTAAAGTCAGCTCAGGCAGGAAAGTCTGTGAGAATCTTTCCTCAAATTTACCAGAAAATCAGTAGTAGTGTTATGCATAAAAGTGGTTGAATACTAGCCTTGAGCAAAATGCCCAGGCCCTGAATTCAAGCCCCATGATTTTTTTTCTTTACAATTTTCAAACATTTGACGGTTCACATTTTACTCCATGATATCTTGAAGATAACCATGTTTTTGTATTAACCATATACTTAAAAGAAAACGAAGGCCCGATTACATTAAGCCTTTTGTTTTCTGAAGTTACATGAATAGCATGAAGAAGAACTAAGTTTCAGAGGCTAGTATTTCCAACTTTTAATGGAGTACATTTTGTTATATTTTTCTTTAGAGCTCTTATCAGTTGTCTATGCCTGGGGAAAATGTCAGGTGGGTAGGAGGCCTATGTTAGGTACTGACACCTTTCTATGTAGTGGTTAGTAATTGGTATGCGCTGTCTGCTGGATACTTTAGAATTCTCCCAGATGATACTGCTATAAAAATCATGGCATTCTCTCCAGAGTGGGCAAAAACTTAGTTAATGGAAAAAATGATTAGAGGTAGAAAGCTGCTCAGCAGCTCTAATGGTCTCAATTTTGTTCACAAAATAACTTATAAACCATTCATAGTATTCTACCAGTACCTCCTTCTCTTGATTTATAATCTCTTTTTTATGGGTTCAGAATGGAATCAATGGTCTGGAAGAGCACAGGAGTGTAATGTTTCCCAGAAGAGATGATATTAGAAAAAAAATATGCTGCCCTTGCAGCTTTATACAAACTCTCTCATTGGCACATAGGTTGTTTTCTGCCTCCACTATGATCTGGACGTGTACAACCAGAGGATCTCAATAAATGCTCCAGTGTGTGACCGGCTAATTTTATTAACATCAGTTTTCTCTGAAATTATACTGCATTTACTTGGTAACAGAAGGAGGTGGTATGAATGAGGAGGCTGTGGTTATGACTGAAAGGAAGAAAGTGCTGGCTCTGAAGAAGGGGCTTCCAGGTTCCACATTTCTCTCTGAATTAAATCTCAATCGGATTAAACTACATAATATCAATCTTCCTTTGAAGTGCTTCATTGAAGAAAATACCCTCAATCTTTTTGTTAGCTTTCATTTGTAAATTCTTTCCTTTCAGATGTTGTGTTTACCAGTGCTTTTTTAATGAGAAAAAAATTATTTATTTACTTTCATTCTGAGCCTCTTTTTGACTTTTCCTTTGCACTAGTGAAATGCATTTTCAATCACTTCATTGGGATTAGAAATGCTTCTGTAAATTTCCTCAAAATAAAAATAGCTTTAATCTTCTGAACATTACATAAGCAAGTATCTGTTTATTCTAAACAGCCTCTCATCTACTAATTTAGCCGATTAGAAATATGATTATGTGAATTTGGAAAATCTTCCCAATACTTTTACCAAGACCAATATCCCAGATTTCACTTGCAAATTGCTGTCTCCCTTTGTCAAGGCAGTTATTTTCTCACAACAAAGAAGAGCCTTAACTTTCCTGTAAACAGTGGGACTACTTGTCAATCTCCACTTTGTACCTGTTACATCCTCTGGGTGACATACAGATAGAAATGAAACATGGTTTCAAATGCAATGTACATCTGGTTTTGCTTCGGGTTAATTCAAAAAATTATGTTAAAAATAAAGCTAAATTTTTATTTGACGTTTGGCTACTAGTTATAATTTTAAGGATAAATTGATTATTTGGTAAATGTCTATTATGTGCCATGATTGTGTGCTGAGTATTTTTATTTCTTGGTGAATTCTTAAAGCAAAATTAAAACTCAATCCTTATATTCCAGTTTCCAATACTGACATAGACTTTTGATTGTTCTGTTTGAAGCATGCCTTGTAAAGCCAAGGTGAAAAGAGAACACCAACCTCACAACAATTTGCATGGGAAAGGAACATTGCAGAAGCCTGTAGAATGGTCAGGGTAGGGAGTAACTTCTCTATTGATTGAAACTAATCCTGCTCTGCTCCAGGGACCACCACCAAATGCAGTCAGAAGTATCTATTGTATTATTTCAGGAAGAAGAACAAATTCACACTTGACCAAGCAAAAGCACAACGAGATCCATAAATCAATGTGAGTCAGGTTTCTGTTCTTCCACCATGCAGGCACAGCTCACTGGCAACTCTCATGTCTATGGAAGCCATCCTTTTGTGCTACCTATTAGTGTAGGGAAACAGATTTTCATTAACTGCCTGAGGATATGAACATCTCTTTTCCTGCCTGTCCCACTGTGTTCTCCACCACAGCATCTGAAGTCATAGAAGATTAAACCTGCCTGCCTTCCAGAATCTAACATACTACTCAGCTGAGGCTGTCTGCAAAGTGACTGTTAATCTGTATTTATGTACTTTCTCTATTGAAAGAAACCATAGCTTCATGATTTCAGCTATTTGCTAAACAGCACTATTAAGATATAGTTAACACCTAAAAATGCACATACCTATAAAAGCATACTATGTGCTGAGTGTGAACACAGACATACCCAAGAAACCATGGTAATAAAGATGTTAGAGTATCATTACCTCCTCAATTATGATTTTTAGTGTCCATATAATATGGACAAAACTTCACAGGTTTAAGCTCTTTGGAGAGAGTAACACATGGTAGTAGCGTTTCCACCTTCATTTAGCACTGGTCAGGGTCAGTTTTTTGTCCACTTCTCAATATATTAAAATAAGATGATTTGGAAATCCTTATAAAGTTATCCCAGTGGGGCTGTACCCATGAGTAACAGCTCATTTCTTTTAAATAACATTTTAAAATAAGACTCATCCAGAAACAAGGACATACTAAATCCACTAGCACAACAATGTTCACTGCAGCACTACTTACCATAGTAAAGACATGGAACCAACCTAGATGTCCCTCAGTTGATGAATGGATCAACAAGATGTGGTATTTGTACACAATGGAATTCTATGCTGCTGTCAGAAAAAACGACATCACCCCATTTGTTAGGAAATGGAAAGACTTAGAAAAAATCATATTAAGTGAAGTAAGCCAGACTCAAAGGAACTTAGGCTCAATGGTTTCCCTCATTTGTCATAATCAGTAGAAACCTTGGGCTCTCCTAGCAGAGATTTGCAATAGAGAAAAACCTTGATAAATAAGGCCATATAGTATGATGCTAATTGAAAGGATCTCTAGGATATTGAAACAAAAGCCATATAATGAATGATTGTTGTCCTTAATGTACTATGTTATCTCTCAGCTCTTTTGCTGTCCCTTGGTTATCTCATATTGTTACAGTATCTTACTTTGTTATCTGATATATCGGATATATTTGTATTTACTTATTTGAAATTGTATAGGGAAGGGGGGAATACAAGATGAGGGGTGGGGGTTGGGGGGAGGGAAATGGGGACCAAAACATGTGAAAGGGTATCAATGTATGTGAATTAATGCACCTTCTATCTGGCGAATATCATGTAACCCTTCTATTAATTACAATAAAAAAATCTTAAATAAAAAAATAAGATTCATTTAAATACATTAGAAATTGAGTATACTGTCTTTCCGTAGTCTGCAAAGCTGCAATCATAGACATGTGATAGTAGGAAATATCACCAATTAAATTATTCAGTTAATCAACTAGTACATGACTTTTTGTTTATAGTCATATAGCAAGCCCTGTGATAAACAACTGTGCCGCCTTTTAATAAAAATCTTGTTGCATGAGTGATCGTGTGCCAAATCCAAGGTCAGTGTTGAGACTTCTTTTTATTTCACTCTTTGGGGCTTCTTTGCTTAGCTACTCTTGTATGTTTGAAATAGATTTTTGGGTGGAGGGGCATATTATTTATTACCATATGCTAGCTATACAGGGGAGGATATTATGATACCATTTCTACAATGTATACAACGTCTACTAATGAATCTCAACTCCCTTTACCACCCTGAGTTAACCTTTTCCTCCTTCCTAATACAAATTCAAGGATTCTTATGGTCAATTTTCATACTTGTCAAAAATCAATTTCAAAGACACCTATAATCTTTCACAGTCTTCCTTAGCCCAACTACCCTTGCTAGTACCCACTCTTTTCAGAGCATGTTTCTCTTTCTCTTTTCCTCCTCCCCCATCCACCTATACTTCTCTTTGACATTCTTTATTCTGTGTTTATATAGCTGCCATGTAACTCAAAATTATTCACCAATCATGTTTCTTCTCCAAATTCTTCTTCTTAGAAGGTTTATTTAAGCCCATGTTTATGCACACACACGTATGTGTGAGTCCCTTGCTGAGACTCAGGTATATATGTTATATACCCAAATTTTATATACACATATGTGTGTAGTGTGTGCGTGTGCATGCATGTGTGTGTGTGTGTGTGTGTGTGTCTGTGTCTGTGTAGGGGGGTGTATAATATATGTTCATATAAATGAGTATGTTCACCATATAGGTATAGCTTCCACAAGTTAATGAAAATAAGGATACATATTTTAACATGGCATATTTTGCCCAGTATGATATCCTTCATTTATGTCATTTTTCCTACAAATGACATGATTTTGTTTTTCTTTATCATGGCATATTATTACATAGTGTATTTATATCACCATCTCTTCTTTATAAATTTTTCTGCCTTGAGGCACTTTAGCTGTTTTCCTCCTTAGGTTGTTATACTGCTAGCATAGATATACGGGTGACTTTCATGTATATTAATTTAATCTCCTTTGGATTTAAGTCACTGATAGAGCAAGAGCACTTGGTAATTCTAGTTTTCCATTTTAGATGGAACTTCCATAATCATTGTCATAGTGGTTGCATTACTGGGAAGACCTAAGAGTATAAAAGGTTTCTTTGTCTTCAAAAAATAAAAGACTTTCTCCACCGCTGAAAGAATTCACCTTGTTTTTCTTCTAATCACTAGCCAGTCTTAGGTAATCTTGCAGCTAGAGTTTATTCTGAACTCTATATACTTTGCCAAAATACTGTTCCCATGAGAACTCATCCAGCTCCAAGATTTGTTTCCAATATACAAATTTGGATTGTCCACTCTTCTCTTTCCTCAGCTCTATAATAGCAAGGTCAACCACTGCTCTTAATTGGATTGAAATTTCCCAAGCTCTGTGTGTAAGTTATTAAATCAAAAGCATATTTCTTCAAAGTACACAATACACAGAATATACACAAACAGAAGTCTATCCTTTATATTTTAAATATTCATGTAAACTTTAGTGGTTTATTCACAAAATTTCTTAAATTGGAAGTAAGCTAAAAGTTATTTACTTGTTAAGTGGATAAATGTTGCTATACCTCAATGGTGATACACTATTCAGCACTTTTTTAGAAAGGGATTCACACAAGAATGTGCCTGAATCTTTCAATGCAATCAGTACTCAATAAATAATCAAAATTAATTGGGGTTTGTAGTCATTGCTTTCTGTTTACTTTGTACACTATTGTGCCTCTATGGTAAATTTTTCAGACAGTAGATAGATTGTTTTTAGTACTTAAGATCATGCTGTTTCCATACTTCAAATTTTATTTATTCTAGTAAGTCAGAGAATAAATTAAACCTTCTTACATGGTCTTTATTTAAGTCAATGTAGTATTTTATTCTTGCCTTTTTCTACAGTATCCTTTCTAAGCTGTTTCCTTTCATATTCTAGCCCAAATACAATCTTTAATTTTCTTAGACTTTTGAAACCCATTTCTATTCCAGATAATTTTGTTGAGTATGGTCTCAGTATTGAAAGCTTGTTTTCCCAGGTATTGTAAGTGGCCTCAAGGTCACTCCTAAAAGGAAACCAATCCAGTGGCCCCAGCAACAATTAGAAAGAAGGGCGCTGAGGTTGGAGTCTGCAAGGCAGGCATGTACTTTACACTGCTATACCATCAATAACAGGTTTGATATATGTATTTGGACTGGTTTTGGAATCGATTTGAAATATGTACACTTGCATGACAGATGAGGAAGTAAGTACTTGAGTAAAGCCTGATACAGTCAGCTATCATTGTGATACATGAGCATCAGTTCTAATTCCAAGGTGTACCACTTTTCAAATCAAGTATTTATGGACAGGGGAATCATTAAAATTAGCAAATATCACTCCTTCAATTTGCTTTGTAAATCTATTCTAAAATGTTTTTCTTTTCTCAACATAATGAAATAAGATTCCTTTGCATCTCAAATACTTCTAGAAATTTGTGGTGAGATCTTAAGGTTATAGGATCAGATAAGATCTCACTTTGAGAAGATATTATAATACAAGGGCTTGAGATGACTTGATAAATCATGTTACAGGATGGCAAAGGAAATGTTTTGAAGAGTAGGTCATTGGTTTGATATTAAGGAATGAGGTAGTGGATGCCCTTTGAAGAACTGTAACCTAACCAAGCAGCTCACACATAGTGGTTTTCATTAAAAACTGGCCATTTATCTTATCATGGTGAGTTTATCTTACCGTGAGCTGTCATTGAAATGATAGAGAAGAACTATGAATAAATTCAGCACAGCAGATATCAAAAATCTAAAATAAAAGACAGATGGTAACTTTTTAATGAGATACAATGTTCTCCAGAGTGTATTCACATATAGAATCAGAAGCTGAACCATTAGTGCTAACTTCTGGGATATACCTGAAAGGAAACATAATAAAGTGATTTTAGTTTAGTATTAGAATCTGGAAATTGTGGAGAAAAACCTGGATTCTTTTGAAAAGTGTCCTTCATTTTACTGGGAAAAATGAGCATGATGTATTTGAATATTTTAATCCTAGCTTTTAAAGTCCTACAAAATGTACCTGAGGAATTATGATTTTACTTATTATTTTAAGTCCTGTGATGCTGAGCCATTAATGCTTCAAAACCACCTTTTTCTCTGTGTATCATGCTTTCATCTATAGGACAGGAAGTGTTCTCAAGATGTAAAGCTCTATATGAACAAGTCAGAAACATGAGAACCTGAATGAGTGTCAGCATTGTGTGTGGGTGGGGGTTGTATGTGTATGTGTGGGTGTGTGTGGGTGGGTAGTAAATAATGAAATGCACTTTTCTTGGTTTTATAGTCAGTAAATCTGATCTACTTCCCCAGACAAATGGAGATAATTAAGAAAGTCTATTCTTAAAGCAGGCTTTAAATTTTGTATACATACATGAATTTAAATCTTATCATAAGAGGTTCCTAATGCCCATTGTTCCCTTAAGTGATGAATGCCCACATGAAGAGAACTTTCATACACCCCTAGCTTTCCCAGTTAGGCTGGTTCATGAGAATATCCATTTTTCGTTGTCATTGAGAGAATGACAATGATAGTTATTTGGTCCTTTCTCATACATTGAGTTTTATTGACTTGTAAAAGAGTTATTTTAGGAGGGAGTCACAAAGGTACAATATCCAAGAGTACTTCATATGGATATAAATTAATGTACATACTGAAACAAACCCCAAAGGTATGGAAACAAAGGACATTTTCTGTATTTTTTTTCTTTTTCTGATGACTCTGTATTCCTTACCATATATACAGTGTATATGTGAACTTCTGTGAGAAGGTGGGGAGAGGGCACAGAATCTAAGGAAAAAGCGTGAAAAGGTGCAGCAGCAGAGCACAATGGACTTTGAAGCGAGTAAACCAGAAAACCTGGGGTGAAGATAGAAGGGATGGAATGGGAAGAGAATGAGGGGACAGAAAACACTGTATGCAAGGAAATTTACTTATTACCAGATGTGTGTAAATGTAACTGCACTATATATCACCTCTAAAATAACAATAAGGTAAAATACTTTAAAAAGAATCATTTTTGATCATCAACTGATGATTGGATCAAGAAGATGTGATACTTATACACAATGGAATTCTATGCTTCCAGCAGAAAGAGCGACATCGCTCCATTTGTAAGGAAATGGAAAGTCTTAGAAAAAATCATATTAAGTCAGCCAGACTCAAAGGAACATTGGCTCAATAGTTTCCCTCATTTGTCATTATTAGTATAAACCTTGGACTCTCCTAGCAGAGGATTACAACTGGGAAAAACCTAGATACAAAAGGCTATATAGGATGAGGCTAACTGAAAGGACCTTCAGGACATGGAAACAAGAGTCATATAATGTGATTGTTGTTCTTAATGTGCTATGTTATTTCTCATCTCTTTTGTTGTCCCTTGGTTATCTCATATTGTTACAGTATCTTACCATGTTATCTGATATATTGTATATATGCTAATTTGGTTATTTGAAATAGGATAGGGAAAGGGGGAAAACAAGATGAGGGGAGAGGGTGGGGGAAGAAAATGGGAATATAAACATGAGAAGGGGAAGCAATGTTTGTTAAGTAATGCACCTTCTATCTGGTCAGTATTAATTCCAGTACAAATATATTTTAAAAAGAATCATTTTCTCTTAGACTTGGAAATGTGGCTTATGTCTGTAATGCCGACTACTCGGGAGGTAGAAATGACAGGAATCTTAGTTTGAATCCAACCCAGAAGAAAGTTAGTGCGGTTTCATCTCAATAAACTAGATAGAGTGAGTTTAGCCCTTTGGTACCAGTCACACAGAAGACTATAGGAAGTCATAAGAAGTTATAAGAAGACCATTATAGTGTGTGGTCTGCCTGGGTAAAAATGTGAAGAACCTAATCACCAAATATAAAAGCCCTGGTTGGAGATTTATTCCACATAGAAGAGTGGCTGCCTAGCAAAGATGAGATCTTACATTTTCTTCACTGAACCCTGGGTTCACAATCTGCTGAATAGCGAATCTGATCAGTCATGTTAGACTTTATTCCAGTTGAGCCTGCCTTCTCTAATTCTAGCTACTCCTATTCAGGAGGGTGAGATCTCAAGGATCCATGTTTCATGCCTAGCCCATTAGATAAGGACAATAAATGACTTACCCAATCATAAATTTTGTACTAAGTATTCCATATTTATCTACTCAAGGCACAGTCCAGATGCAAAAGTTTCCTAGATTCCATCTTCAAAGCAACCAAGAAAATAGAGTACTGGAAGTGTGGTTCAAGTGAAAGAGCTTCAGTAAACAACTAGTCTGAGAAAAATCCAGGCCCTCTAATCAAACACCAATACTGCAGAAAAAGCTAAAGACAACCTTTATTCTAAGGTTACTATCATTGAATATTATTTCATAAATTTGGACATTTTTGGGACTCTTTCCTAATTTCAATACATTTCACAAAATTGGTATAATATTTTTCTAACCATATGTAATAGGATTGGTCATAGTCCTCACAACTTGAAACAAAGGGGAAAAATAGCCATCAGAGTATGGCTACTCTCTGCTGGATTAGAAACAGAATAATCCTGGAAATACTAAAAACCGTGAAAGTCTTTTCGTGCCAGGTTGCTTTTAATTCCTTTCAGTATTTCCTTCCTTCTTTCAGTTCCGTTCTTTATTTCTCCATTTATCAGATGCTTAAAAACTCTGAAGAATGAAGTTAACTAATTGTCCATTAGATGCCATGGATCCTTTATCTACTTAAGGATGCATTCTTGATGCAATTCTTCTCATTAGACAGAGCTGTGTGCTTTGCTGAGCACTGGCAGACAGGATCCTGTCTTCTATAGCAGTGGGCACTTAAACTCCAGGAAGCCCTGTTTAGACAGGGATGCTTTAATAGAGCAGTCCACAGCCAACCTCTCACTCTTGCCTAAGTACCTGCTGGTGATGATCGCTTTGCTTCCTGCTGCTCTAAGTGGAGTCATTAAAAGAAATGCAACTTTCAGCACGATTGGGAGAGGGTGGAAGCTTCTTTCTTCATCAGAAGGTCACTTCATCAAATGTTTATCCGTGTCCAGCTCCATCCATTTAATCATTATGAGAAAATCAGATAACCTCTGTCCTTAAACAGTATGAAGACTTTAGTCTCTCTCAGTCCCTTTCTCTCTCTCTCCCTATCTTCATCTCTCTCTCTCTCTCTCTCTCTCTCTCTCTCTCTCTCTCTCTCTCTCTCTCTCTCTCTCTCTATATATATATATATATATATATATATATATTTCTCTTAACAGCAGGGGTAGGAAGCAGAAAAGTATAAAAATTTAACAGCCTCCTTAATTTACATTTTTAGACAGAGATGAGAAGAATATATTATTTTCAAGAATGTATTTCAGCATTTGATATAATGAATTTTTGAGGATAATCTGTGATATTAAGACCTCAGTTCAATGTTGGCAACAGTAGAAAGGACAGTGATTGCTTGCTAGCTAGCTTCAGACTATCATGATTAAGAAAATAATTTTAGAAATGAAGCTTTACAGGTTACTGAATAAGAAAAAGTAAATTCTATGGCCAATACTCAAATTTCATGAAAGTCTTTTAAGTTTACCAATAGGTTTCTAGTTAATCCCTCAAGTAATTTTCAAGTAGATTTAAGAATGAGCTTGTTATTTCCTGAGGGATATATCAAAGAATCACCTGATATGATACTGAATTCTGAAATTTACTTGGTTAAGAGACAGAAACATATATAAACATAAAATTTCCATTTAAATAGGGAATGGAGGAAATTGTAAAGCAGTATGAAGGTAGGCACTACATTTACTATAATTGAGCATGAAAATAGAGCATAAAGCTTATATTTGCAACATATAGGTGTATAGTCAAGAGAGTATGATTATTTAGGTTAATGCCTCATAGGGTATTTTGACTGAAATGAATTTTGAAGGATCAAGAAACAAATAAAGGGTGGGAGAATACGATTGAACAGTGGCTGAAATAATTCCTTAACCCAGAGATTCTAATTCACATACTCATCGTGGAAGAATGCTACCTTTTTATATAGCTCTTGAAGGACTTTATCAATTTAAATGATTATCCACATGCTTTCTATGCCTGTCTGTTTTATTTTTTATTTCAATTGTATATTTATAAAATTTCACCCTCCACTTTCAATAGCCTCAGGGCACAAGTACCAATAAAATTCCCATTGATTAAAGTATTAAAATACATAAAAAGAAACAATAGCCAGCAGCAATAATGATTAAACACGTTAACTATCAAACAAAACAAAATTGCATTAAAAACAACAGGCTCCTCAAATCTATCCTCTAGAATGGAGCAGTCAAGCTTAGAATGGAAGAAAAAAATTAGGTGAATTGGGACTAGGTGCAAGTCTGAATGGAAAACATAGTGAAAATCTCCTGCTATTGTTGGACTTAGTTACTGAGCATGACTGGTCACATTATCAATTCTTTCTGTGTGCCTTTGTTTCTTTAGCTATCAAATGGGAGAAACGCTTATAATAAGAAAATACTGCAACCATAGGGATATTGTAAGGAAGAATAAAATCTGGAAACTAATTAGGCTAATATGGCCTGTTTCTTGTATTATCTATCATTATAATATTTCAAAATAGATATGTCCTTCCTGTTTCCTTACTCTGATAAGGAAATCTCTAGAGTTTTATCCTGTGACAAATATCATAAATAGAGTATATAAATGATTATGGCTTTACTCTTTTGTAAATATCTGCATATGATGATAATGACACATTTTACAATTTATCTGGAACATTTCTAAAGATTTCATCCAAATTATTGAACTGGAATTGTACATATTTTAAGATAAGAACTCAAGATCCACCAAGACCTACCTATCTGGCCATTTTGCTATCTAGACTTGTAAACACAACTGTATAAATGACTCTATCTGCCAAGGAGAACACTATGCCTGTTTGCTTTTAAGCTTTCATTTTTGGGTTAAACCCTAGAGGGCTTCTTACTTGTATTACTTACAAAGTCTATTTAAAAACTTAGCAGACACTCAAATGCACACATGTGTAGAATTTGCCTTGTGCTTCTTAGATATTGTGTCCTCACTTCCACTTTCTGGGAAAGAATAAACTTGGTTCTCAGCTTCATTACAAAAGCATGATGGATCCATAATGGTCTGGAAATAAGACCAAGAAAATGGCAAGTTAACAATAATAATGAGAATGAAAAGGTAAACTTTCCATGTATGATTTTAGCATGGGAGCAGGAGCTGAGTTATTCCTTTGTTGAGAACTGGTAAGATGGTTCTCATACAATTGCAACATGTAGAAATGTCTATACTCAATTAAACAGAATGTCATAGGAAGAGGTATTCTTCAAGAGAATGCATGACAAGCTAATGCATATCTTTACCAGTAATTAATAATTTATTATGAATCCATATCTTCTGGCTAAAAATTTCAATTTCCTATAATTCTAACAATATGTTTGGATTTGTTACCAGCAAGGCATTTTAGAAAAACAAATATTAGAAAGTCAGATGATAGCTATATATTTTACATATACATATAATACATTTTTGCACATGAATATAAATTTCTGAATTTCCTTAGACATTGACAAATCTTTCTAAACTATGATTACTTATAGTAGATGAGTACATTACTGCAAAAAGAGAGAGGTCAAGCGTATGTAAATTTAAAGTAAGCCTACATTCATATAAAGCAAGCAGACTGTCACATGAAGAATATTTGTAGATTCTATTGGTTATATAACTAGATTTTCTCCCACACTAATAAAAACTAAGATGATAAGTTTTTTTTAATACATAGAGTAAGCCCATTTGAGTTATGATTATTTTTGTAATGGGATAAACCTATCTTATATATTTAATTCAACAGATATTTATTGAATTCTCTCTCACAGAATTCTATATTGTAGAATGGGAGTTAGGCAATAAACAAAGGGATAAAATACACAAATTTGGGAAGAAAAATAAACAGAGAGAAATATATAAAATATATCAGATATAGAAGGTGAGGGATAAAGCAGAACTTAGGGGAGAAATTGAGAACAATGGAAGGGGAGGAAGAAAATCAGGTTAGTCAGACAGGTGCTACTTTGTTCAGACACTCAAGGAATTGAGCAGTTTCAAGTATTCCTAAGATGTCTTTCTAAAGTGAATAACAGAACAGTGTTGATCTGAGTAAATAATATGTATGATTTCAATGTATTTTTTGTTGCATTGTTTTATTTTGTTTTTTGGTTTGGTTTTTTGCCAGACCTGGGGTTTGAACTCAGGGCCTGGCCACTGTCCCTGAGCTTATTTTGTTCAAGGTGAGCACTCTACCACTTGAGCCACAGCATCACTTAAGTCATTTTCTGTGTATATGGTAGGGAGGAATTAAACCCAGGGCTTCATATGTCCTAGACAACCATTCTCCAACGAGACCACACTTCCTACATTCATTGTAATTTTTTACAGAGTTTATTTTTTAATTTGTTTTCATCTCATTGATTTTTTGTAACAATACAAAGTAGTACATGTTATAAGTATTCTTTAGTCTAAGATTAATTTATTAATTGAAGCTACTTTGGGAATTGATATTTAAAACCCCAAATTGACTTTATTAAACTGAAAGGGAGTGGTGTGTTCAAGTGTTCTAAATTTTTTTTGTTTAGAATGACCTAATTATACTTGGAAGATATATGAGAATTTAGAAGACATTCCAAAATAGAATACCCTAAGAAGTAGGAATCTTGTCACATAGAGTAAACATTAGGAAGAACTCAAAGAAACCACAGGAAATAAGGATAATAACACAAATCTTCAGAAAATAACATCTTAGTTGAGGTATTTGGATGACTTACACCTAAGAAAGCTTAACTGGATGATTAGCTCAGGAACTACTAGAAAGCTAGGAAACTGTGTGATGGAAAGTACCTATGGCCTATAATAATATTTACATGGAAGAGTCCTCTTTCAGTGACACACACAACTCAAATGCTGAATGACAAGAGACTCTGCATCGAGAAGATGTCCTGAAACGGATGCAAGAGCAACACAATTGGAAACACAATTAGTTACTCCATTCTATCTGTGTTCAGAGGAAGATAGACGATTAACAGCCCAATCAATTGCCACCAATGCATCCACAATGACAATACTATCTGCACTTTTTCCCTGAGTCCGCCAGGACCAGACATTAGCAAGCAGAGTTATCTTATAGCTAAATACATAATGGACTGTATTTGTGTGTTTCAACACTAGCCTTAGATATGAATTTGGGCATACATGAACACTCACACAATATGTGCACATTTTCTTCCCTCTGTCTCTACTAGCAGAAGATGTAAGATGGTGAGTATTGTGTTAAGTCCCATTTTGCATTAGCCTTGCAAACAGTTCCACAAGTGTGAAGCTACTTTGTGTCCAAATAAATTAAATTAAAATGTCCTTGTATAGATAAAGGGATGTGTACCTGTTTGAATGTTTTTGGAAACTCTATAATAAATGTATGCTTATGAAGGAGTGTCTCTTTGCTCTTCGGTGAATACATAGCTCTGTTCCTTTAGGCAATGTTCTAAAAGGTGGGGTGAGAGGAAATGCTTTTTCTGATGAAATATGCTTCGCTGAACAAATCCAAGAAACTTTGGAGAAGATTATATACTCCTGACAGCCCAAATGTGATAAGTATATCAAGATTTAGTGTCCCTTTATTAGTTTCTCTTACAAGAGAACACCACAGCTGCCAAATCTGAATCATTACCCTCATTTTTCCTGATATAATCAGTATGAAAATGGTGACTACTTGGATATTGACTCAATGTGAGCTTTTCTAACCGAATAAGGTGGGATCAACCTTATTGTATCGCTCACTGATTAGAGTTCTGATTAATGCTTCTTCTTTTATTTTCATTTCCCAGGTTGAGATAATGCATATGCCCCTGAATTACCAGGCCTGGCACCTGTCTCTGAATCAGATCTTTTCTAATATATTTGCTGAGAGTTTGGGAAACCCACAGGCTTCTGGGAAAGTTTAATTACTGTCAGAGTCTGCCTTTTCATCTCTTTTTCATTTACCACAACTTTAGACTAAAGTAAAAATTCCCTAAAGCAGTGTGGTGTGTTTATTTCATTATAGCAGGCAATGTCCAGTTCGAAACAGCATTGGTCTGGCAGCTCTAAATACAGACACTTTACATTCTCTGTTGAAAGACCTTTAAAGAAAGAAGACAGAAAGTATTGAAATTCACTGACCTCCCCCCAAGTTCAACTGACAGAAAATCTTTTACTGTTACCTGAAAAGATTTGGCATTAAGTATAAAGACAATAGAGCTGGGTTGAGAAAATAATAGGTGACTTTCCTGTTGTTCCCTTCTTCCCTAAGGAGAGGCAGTCTGGTCCCCCGGATATCAAACGGGAGGGAAAATGGCTCTCCCAGAAACCTAGGAAATACAACAGAGAACAAAGCAGCTTTTTTGTCCACTATAAGAGCACTGTTATTTTAATGGACCGATTACTTTCCTCTTACACAGGCACAGTAATGTTTTTCTCTCACACCTATTATACTACAGCATCTAGATGAACAAGAGCAGGAAAGTAGAGCAGGAGTGCAGGCTGAGGGATGGCAGAGAACCTGCTGAGAATGATAGACTTTCCTTGAATAAGCCAATGAAAGTTTTTGCCTTGACGATTTCTTTTGTCTACAAATAACAGCCACAATTCTAAAGAAATGAAAACAGAGAATGTCAAAGGTTAACTAGAACTTGATGACCTAAGAACACTCTTCTTAGGAATAGTTTATTGTAACATGGCTATCTTTGTGACTTTACCTGCACCTGTGTCCATTACAATAGCTGAGATGAATAGTGGAGACTCCTTCTTCCTCAAACCTAGAGATGAGTTGGGATGGAAAGGGAGAATACTGGAACTGTTGGTGTCTAGAAAGATACATTTTACTTACAACCTGTCTGTTGAGGGTCTCACGGCTTTGTGCAAGAAAAACAGTATTTTTTAAGTTAACTATGATATGATCCTTTCCAGGCTTCATTTTTTTCAGTTTTTTTCATATTTTTCCTTCTTATATAAATAAAATTTCCAAAGATTAGTTGAAATTAGCACATTTAGAACTCAGACAGGACCTGACTAGAAATGTATTCCTCTTTCTCTGTCTGTCTGTCTGTCTGTCTGTCTGTCTGTCTGTCTGTCTGTCTGTCTCTCTCTCTCTCTCTCTCTCTCTCTCTCTCTCTCTCTCTCTCTCTCTCTCTCTCTCTCTCTCTCTCTCTCTTTCTCTCTCCTCTCTCGCTCTCTGTCTCTGTCTCTCCCTGTGTCTCTGTCTCTGTCTGTCTGTCTGTCTGTCTTTGTCTCTCTCTCTCTCTCCCTTCTCCCTCTCTCCGACTCTTCCTCCCTCCCCCCCCCCCTTTATCATAGCACCTTATTCTAAACCCTTGAGTAGGGATCAACTATCCACCCCCAAGTTGACAAGGTGGTTTAACAGATTGCTTGAATTATGCTTTCATGTTAGCAACACTGGCAGTGAAGCACACCTTTTATTTATTTATTTATTTTTTTGTGGGTGATCAGATTTGAACTATGTGCCTGGGTCCTGTCCCTGAGCTCTTCAGCTCAAGGCTACCACTCTATTCCTGAAGCCACATCACCACTTCCCTTTTTTTAGTGGTTATCTGGAGATAAAATTTTCATGTACTTTAATGCCCGGACTGGTTTTGAACTGCGGTCCTCAGATCTCAGCTTCCTGAGTCTATATATAACAGGTGCAAGTCATGGCACCTGTCTGCGAAGCACTTCTTTTACGTATCCATGGCAGAAGTCTTGGAGTCTTTGGCTTTGATGCCAGTGACATCAATCAATTCTGAGGTTAGGCAGGACTAAAATACATATATACTATGTGGGAACTGGGCAACTTGATTCAAATCCATGGTCTGAATATGACCGTTATGAATTTGTAGAAGAGCAATGAGTGGATCAAGGAGAAATGAGGCAAATATAAACATCTCAGTGGTAATGGGGTGCAATACAAGAAGGCCAATAAGTCCTAGGGTCTTAGGGGTTGAGGTTCTGCTGCATATGGAATGTGGAACAGATGTTTAATGCTGAGAGCTGAAATGAACTGTGTTCCTGTTGTCAGTGAAGCTTCACACCAGGATCAAAATAAACCATGTATATATTTTAAATTGTAAACAAATTATTTTCATTGACAGACCCAATGTCTATATTTTTTCTGTTAATTTCATATTTTCAAGAAAAAGTAATCATTGTGACCTTATTATGTTTGAGTCATGCACTCTTTTAGATTTGGATGTAAGAAGGTGAGAAGACACTAAGAAACACATCATATGATTGTAGACAGATTTCTAAGGATTTTATAATGACTCATAATTATCTAACACAATGAAGTTAATTCTAAATTCTGTTACAATGCAAACAATATCCATTCCAAAGTATCAAAATAAGAACATGGTACTGTTTGAAACATCGTACCACGGTGGCAGCATTAAAAGTAAGTAGTCTTTTGGATGTATATGCACATAACTAATAAAAGAATTTAACTGGGAATGTTTTGTCCATCTGTCCTCCCTACAAAGAAATAAATAAATACAGCTCTATCCCCTCTGAAGATGTACCATCAAAGTACCTTCTTAGAAGAAGGTAACCAGGCTTCTGTCACAGAGAGTACTTGGGACTTTTTCTTGTATTTAGCCTTTAGAGCTGTGAAAAATGTATTTCTATTGTTTCTAAGTTATGTATGTAGTTGTTATAGCAACAAAAGAAGACAAAGGCTATTTATGATTTGCTAGTGTTACCATTGTGACACTATGCTACAAGAATATATCAAATAGAGGGAAGTAGACACTCATGAACAAAATAGACAACAGCATAATCATCAGATTTAGGAAGGCAAATGAATAAATGTGATGATGAGACGCTAATATGAAAATAAAGATAGTTTTGTATATTATTAACAATAAAAATGGGGACATTACCAAACTTAGGACTTTCCACATGTTTGGGTTATTTAATTTCACAAAGCTAACAAAATTGGGTAAATTAATTTACAAAGGTAAGTACCAGTTTTGATAGATAAGATTATATGCATGAGTTACAAATCTATTATATATAATAACATTTATATGGTGTTAAGTATAGCACATGAACAGAAAAGGGCTAGAGGTCAAGAGAGTTCAAGGGATCACTTATCTAGCATATACAAGGCTTTGTTCTAATCCCTAGACAGCAAAATAAACTAAAATGAAAATAAGAAAATAGTTAATATATAATACTAAAACATAATATAACATAATTTGTGGGAAGTAGCAAACCGTTTATAATGAATTAAGGCATTTTGGTATTCTATTTTTGCCAATCCATGGACTTGAATTCTGGTCATTATCCCTGAGATTTTATGTTCAAGGCTAGAACTCTACTAGTTGAAACATAGCTCCACTTCCTGGCTTTCTTTTAAAATTTAGTGACAATAAGTCTCGTGGACTTTCTTACCTCAGCTGCCTTTGAACTATGATCTTCAGATCTCAGACTCTTGAGAAGCTAGGATGACAAGCTTGAACCACAAGTGCCTAGATAAAATGGAATCTCATAGCACATATTCTAAGCTTCCAATCTGAGAAGAGACAATGAATACCACAAATTAACAAAAGCCTATATTTTAATGTTAAGCAATGATTGCACAGGATGCACAGGATGAGTGATAAAGGCCAGAAGGAATGAAGTGGGACAATCCAAAACAAAACAGGGGTATTATGATGTCATTTCAGAAAGATAAAATTCAATTACTCTCTACAAAATACCTGAAACATTATTTTAAGTCTTTATTTCTCTAAAATTTGCTGCTGGCTCACAAAGCTGTCAAGGTAATTCAAGGTAAAGTTCTATTAAAACTAGGATTCTTTATGAAAGAAAACAATAATGAACATCATTAATTTACCTGAAAATATGTACAAATATTAATGTGAAATTAATAAAAGATGTACAAAAACATCACCACTAAACCTTTATATTTCTTTAAGTATAGAAGTATGCAATATAACATTGGAGTAAGTGAAGATCATTGTAGATAAGAAATAGTAAATCACTACTTTATACAAGAACATAATAAACTAGTTCATATCAGGATTAAATGTCCTTCACTTCCAAATGACAGACCCTAATGGCGAATCAAAGTGTCCCTAAGTTAACTTATGAGGGACTTTTATCAGAGTATATTATGAAACCACAAATCATATATAAAAATGCAACACAATTCCATACTTCAAAAGATAGGTAAAACTTTACCCAAATAACCATTTTTTGTCAGTTGTTGTGTTTGAACTTAGGGTCTGGGGCACTGTCCCTGTGCCTCTTTGCACTCAAGGCTAATTCTCTACCCCTTGAGCCATAGTGCCACTTCTTGTTTTTGTGTGGTTAATTGGAGATAAGATTTTCACCAAGACTTTTCTGGTTGGACTGTCTTTGAACTATAATCCTCAGATCTAAGGCTCCTGAGTAGCTAGGATTATAGGTGTGAGCCACCAGTGTCTGGTCCAAATAAATACATTTTAAAAAGGACCCTGACATCACTGGATGTAAACCTCACCATGTCACTTTATAGCTAGTAACAGATGGATTGAAATAAATACTCCATGTCAACTGTTCTTGTAGTAATAGAAAAATTTAAAACTCACTATTTGTTAGTAAATATTAATGTTAAAAACAATTTTAAATCAGTCTAACAGGGTTTTGATCTATTTATTTGATCAACAATTCACTTAATAAATTGCTTGCTCATTCTACTAATGGTTAATTTATAATATATATCTTAAGTGAGCCTTTATTCATAATGATTTTTTAAATTTAAAGAAATATTACTACCCATCAACAGGAAAACAATAGAAGAAAAATTATCATATTAAGGAAAAATGAACTATGGGTAAATGTAACTAAATATATGAATATAAATTTGTATATTAAAGAAATACAAAATGTACATGTTTAGTTAGAAACTATGCTAGTTTTAATCTAAGCAGTGAATGAAAGAACTCAATTACTTAATACTAAATGATTAAAATCCACTTATTTTAATTTGCACAATATTTACAAAAATATTTAAACTAATAATTGGTAATTAAATGAAAAAAATAAATGATCTAAGGCTGGTAATTCTCTCCTTCTAGAAAATAATACTCTAGACCAAAAAAAAGAAAAGAAAAGCAAACTGACACTTTGCAAGTTATTCCTGCAATGAAACAAAGTAATCTTAATTATAAGGGTACAGTATTAAAAGTCCTTATGTATTTCTATCATCATTTGACATTAATTAAATATAAAATATAATGTGAACTAAAGCTTGGTGGCAAATACCTGTAGCCCTAACTACCCAGATGGTGAGTATGGAAAGACTGATACAATGCCATTCTAAACCAAAAACATTTCCTTAACAAAATAATGAAAATGTGAAATGATTGTCTTCATAAACAATGATTAAATGACATAGAATGGTTCTACATTAAGACACATGAGTAAAATGAGAAAGGGGAACAATGCAGTCCTAATAGTCAGTACATATTCTGTTAAGAAATTTGGAGGAAAGGAATGAGATGGGAGGGACAGGGATGAATGATGAAAAGATTGACACTGAACAAACTGTATTATATTCATGAACTGATTTTTTGAATCATAACTTATTTGTGTAAATACTTAAAGATAATTTTAAAAAATTGTAAAAGACCAGTACAGTGACCAAGACACAGCTGAGCTGTTACCTGTAACCTGGGCTACTCAGGGGGCTGAGATTTGAGGTAGCTATTTCAAAGTTAGACATACAGACAAGGATCAATGTCCATCAAATATTTTTTTTATTTAGTAACAAATAGAAAAAGAAAACAAATGATGGCCAATCTTGAAAATAGTCAATTTCTGAGAACATTCTAATATGTATTATATGATACTAACATAAAAATTATGTATTTTGCATTGAATTGTTAAAAGTGCCAATGTTTAGCTGCTGTTGATTGAAAGATGAAAACATTTATCACAGTGTTTTCTTTCGTTTATTTTTTAACAATAATTAGCTACACATGCCAGGCATGGTTCTTATGCCTATAATCCTAGCTTCTCAGAAGGCCAAGATCTAAGGATCAAGGTTCAAAGCCAGCCCTGGACCAAAAAGATCTGAGACTCTTATCTCCAATTGACCTCTAGAAAATGAGAAGTGGGGCTTGGCTCACGGGATAGGGCAGTAGCCTTAACTAAAGAGATCATGGACAATGCCCATATCCAGGGGTAGGGTGGTAGCTCAGAGTCAGTGCCAGACCAAGTTCCATCTGCATGACTTCTCACTCAAAAAAAGAATCTGTTGTACAAGTAGATTTTTTCCACAATGTGCACAAGAATATATAATGTACCTTGGTCAAACTCATCACTCATCTTCTGTGCTAGTTTTGTTCAAAAGTGATACTTTCATTTTGTTTCTGTATGAAAAGAGATTATTAAAGGCATAGAAATACAGTCTTAAGATAGTCCTAGAATTTCGAATTGTTAACATTGGTAATGTAATTTAAGATATTTATCCTTTTTTTAAAAAAAATGTACCTTATCATTATATAATAATGTCTTCTAAACCTGTATACACATATTCTATACCATCACTATAAATCATAGTACTACTCACACATAATATATCCATAAAATGCATAAAGTCGATTCAATAATTTATATGCTTTCCTAACTAAGCATGTTTCCTTGGTAAATTCCATGAGGATTCAAAATATAGTCATGGAGTCTAATAATTGGCTAAGACAGATTGAAATGTACAACTGTGAAACACTGGATTAATAATGTGTATTCTATATATTTTCACATTAAGCTAAAACTTATCTATAATAGTGATAAAATTTATAATTAAGGAATAGATCATTATTGACATTTTACTGAATGCAGGATTTTAATTTGTCCTAGATGGAAAAATAGAATTTAGAAAGTTTCCTAACAGAGAAGTATTTGGTTAGTTTCTTCAGGAAATAGGGAAGATAACATGCAATCTAGGTAAATTCCAGTCTGTAGTTTCTATGCTTTGCCAATGGTGGATAGGCAGAATCATCTTTTGCTGTGAAAGATGGCATAGTAATTGTGGGCCCTTCAATAAGCAACAACATAAAATGCAATCATGAAGAAACCTCCAGAACCACTCAGCTGGAAATGCTGAGATGTATTCTGCACCAGAAAATAGCAGCTGTCTTAAAAACAGTTTCTTATTGATTAGAGCACAGGGCAGGCCATTTTTAAGGCTCACTTTCTGGAAACTTCACCAAGTTGTTTGTCATCATGAAAATGCGTATATTTTCTTCCAGAAAAAAAAAATCCCGTAACTATGGAAGAAATTTTAGAATAAAGAATTGAACTGGCTTTTCTTCCTTTTCTGTATCAACCATAAAGTTATTTTATGTTACCCTCTAGGTCTTCCTAGGTATATTTCCTGTGTGGGCTACAAAAATCACTTAAATGGTGAAGATTCCAAAATGTTCATTTCCATTCTCTTACTATAGTGACTTACTATGTCATCAGAACAGCTTCTATTTAATACATTCTTAAAATTCTTTAATACACCCAAGAGATAGCTCTGCACTGGTGGTTGTGCTCATAACACTGATCCTCAAGTACTTTTCAATGCAACAAACAAACACATGTCAAAATCAAAATCAGAACCTTTCAGTCTTATAACAAATCCATTATGTAATCCCATTGTTTGCATCCAGCTCCTTCTGTTACCATCATATCCAACTGTTACCTAATAGATTGAAATTACTTTCTCTTTATTTTCCTTTTGTCTACCTCCTACTTTTCAAAATCCATAAACTGTTCTTTTAAAGAAAACTCAAATCACATGGTCATGTAAGGTAGTTAATAGCTTCCAGTTACACTCAAGAAAAACAATGGATGAATCTGGCAAAAATCTTTTTCCCCCCAAAAATCTTAATTCTACTTCCAACATTATCTTAAACCAATTCCTCATAATTATTGAACTTTTAGTGTTACGGTATTCTTTGAATTTTTCCAGCTATTTTTCCACTTAACATTAGCAGGGTTTAATACTCAGACAAGCTCTAACTCTGTGTATGTGAAGACTGATTTTCAAAGCCCTGCTCTATTCGGCAGTATTTAACAACAGTGGCCATTATCATTCCTAGGATAACACTATGAAAGCCTATAGAAAATATTCTGTTCTTTCCTTGCTATCCCATCCTTAATGGCCTTCCATTACATAAAAAAATGAACTCAATATGGGAAGTTCTCAGAGCTGTAGCTGTTAAGTGGTTTCAAATGGCCCAATTTCTGTTGAATAAGAACCTTGAGAAATAATCTTTTACATAGTATACTACTATTCATATAGCTTTTCTTGAATAGTGTATCACAATAATTTTGGACACTTACATGTTCTCTTATTCAACCTCACTCCAGTTAGAATGGTCACTCTCAAGGCATCTAATAACAACAGATGCTGGTGGGGATGTGGCCATAGGGATGACTACACACTGTTGGTGGCCATATACACTTGTTCAACTACTGTGGTGATTCCGCAAAATAATAAACACAGAGCTCCCCTATGACCCAGCAATCCCACTTCTTATGTCCAGAAAAAAGGCCATACTAAAGCCACTAGCACAATGATGTTCACTGCAGCATTATTTATCATTTCTAAGATATGGAACCAACCCACATGCCCCTCAGCAGATAAATGGGTCAAGATGTAGTATGTATACACAATGGAATTCTATGCTGCCTCAGAAAGAATGACATCGCCCCATTCATAAGGAAATGGAAAGACTTGGAAAAAATCATATTAAGTGAAGTAAACCAATTCCAAAGAATATAGGTGCATTGCTTTCCCTCATTTGTAATAATTGCTGCAATCTAGGATTCTTTTAGGAGAGTATCACAATCGCTCAGAGGCTATGTACATGTGGCCAAATAGGATTAGACTAAATGAAACAAACTCTTGGGTATGGAAACAAGAGGTATATCTTTGTGATTGTCTTTCTTAAGGTACTATCTGATGTTAATTCTTTTCTCTTTTTTTCTCCCCTTTTGGTTTATCTCATGTTGTTACTGTATCTCTCTTCATTACTTGTATATCATATATATATATATATGTTTGTTTATTTGAAATAGGAAAAAGAAGGGGTATAAGAATATGATTGGAACCCCTTCCAATTTTCCCTAGGGGTAGGGAAAGTGAGATGGAAGCATGAGAAGTGGTATTAATATTCAAGAATTAATGTACCCACTAACTGACCAATGTAACTCTAAACCCTCTTCATGTTACCTGGACAGTAAATACAATTTTAAAAAAAGTTCTCTTGTTTCCTCGTTAAAGCCAATATAAGCCTGACTCCAACTCAACCATCTTACACAACCCCAATCCCCAAGAGAAAGTTGTTTACCCCTCATTGTTCCTCACCATATATATATATAGATAGATATATATATAATTATATCTTGCTGTTTCATGCTTTATTTAGTTTCTACTTTAAACAATGTCTTAACCTAGTATAAAACACATGTATATTATCAAAATTAGTACCTTTTTATCTCCATAATCCAGGAGTATATATATATATATTATATGTCTAAAAATATAATTCAGTCTCTGTCTCTCTCATCTGTCAATAACTTCATAGACAGATAAACACATAAATAGATGGATAGATAGATCACATAAATGTATGTGATACTTTTATATGTGTATACTCTTTCACACATTAGACTTGGTAAAAGAAACTTACATTTTGTTTTATTATTTATTCTTATATTGTTAATCATAAATTAACACATAGAAAGTGAACAAAACACTTCTTGTGATATTCAGGAAATTTGCAACTACTAACTTTTCTTGTTTTTATATGAAAGCTTCTTTCATTCTGATTCCTATTTTTGTGTAATGTCAGAGTAATGAATAAATACAATTAGAAAGTCAATAATTATCTTCAGGGTAAACTCAACTTGTTTCTGGTGAAAATGAAAAATTATACTTAAATGGTGCAGTCATATATTTCATGTGCATTATTTAAACCTTAATTTTTATTGAAAAAAAGTATTCTCCCAGAGGTGCTTACATAAGCAATACAGTATAATCATCTTGATATTTGAATAATAATATAAGAACAGCTTTTTATAAGTCACAGCAAGTATTTCCATAAATAAAAGCATATTATGCATGTGCCTTATGTGTATGGTGCCTGAAGGTACCTTAAAGGCAATACTACAAAAAAAGCATAGAATTTCTGAAGGCTTTCTATTTCTTAGAGCAGTCAAGGCAAACATCAGAGATAAAGATCATTTGAGCTATGTTTGTCTGCCTTATGGTGTTAATTAAATGCCAATATTTTTTTTCTCTTGAGAAGCTCAGAATTAGATTCATGCTGTCCTTTGAGAAAGACAAGATAATAAAGTATGCTTGTCATATGGTATAGACTTCCCATCCTTATGGAAAATCCCCAGGAGGTATTTTCAGTTTACATACTTCTCAACTATTATTTAAAGTTGTAATCTTTTGGAAGCACTCTATATATTTCATCAGAGTGGTAAATCTTCCAGTTTCATATACTGAAAATTGATGTAGTTAGGGTCAGATATCATTTAATGTTATTTGATATAACAATAAAATTTAATCTATATCTTTCAACAGTAATAAAACTAGATTTATTTATGGAGGACATTCTATGTACTAATAAAAAAAGGAGCCAGGTGTAATAGATAACAGGAAAACATTTTAATGCAAAATCTCAATAATGAAAGCCATTCATGGCTCTAGAGCATAGAGTTCACAGTAAAAGTCCACCAGGTGTGGGGTTGTGGAGGTGGTGAAGTATGCATGCCTGTATATTCAAGGATTATTCTGGAAGCATTATAGTTCTAAGGATGTCTTTAATAATTATTACGATTTATTGAGATGAAATTCCAAATATATGTCAAGAATTCTAAGAGGTTACAGGTAATAATCCTAGCAGGAGTTGAGGTTATTCTAAAAAATGCAAATATAAAACTTCTCCCAAAGGAATGAAATGTGCTTTGCTGCTGCTGCTGCTGTTGTTGTTGTTGTTGTTGCTGTTGTTGTTGTTGTTGTTATTGTTCTTCTTCTTCTTCTTCTTCTTCTTCTTCTTCTTCTTCTTCTTCTTCTTCTTCTTCTTCTTCCTCTCTTCCTCCTCCTCCTCCTCCTCCTCCTCCTCCTTCTTCTTCTTCTTCTTCTTCTTTTTCCTCTTCTGCCTCTTCCTCCTCTTCCTCCTTATCCTCCTAGTCTTCTTCTTCTTCGTCCTCATCTTCTTCTTCTTCTTCTTCTTCTTCTTCTTCTTCTTCTTCTTCTTCTTCTTCTTCTTCTTCATTTTTAAATAGAAATGATATCAGATATTAATATATAGACTTCTTTCTCTGATGAAGAAGAAAAATCAGCCAAATATTACCTTATTTACTCTTCCCTAAATTAGAAAAGAATTGGACAAAAATGTTTTCCCAGAAGTTATTATTTACTTTTAATGTTACATTAAATAAATAACATTTGCACACAAGATAAAATTATCAGATTTTTATCCACATACATTGCAGGAGGTCCATCAATTATTTAAAATTTTAAATCAAGCTACTTCATAGGAAAAAAATACCTTAAATGTTTACAACCTTAATTATTCTTCCATAAATAATTTCATTTCTTCATTGGAGAATGCAGACAGTTTTAAAATCAACGAGATACAAAAATGATTCATGAAAGATGGAAAAAACGTGTAGTCCTATATTTATTCCTCAATCACTGTGGTAGGAGACTTTCTAGGCTGCATTAGCCAGATCATCATCACACGTGTAAAAGGCATTTCTAATTGCCCAGGAAGTCCAAATCTAGAGTCATGTAGATTACCTGAGAGAAAAGAGTGAGCTATAAAAGCAGTTCAGCATCCATGAGTGTGCAGTATGACAATTCATCTTAGTACCATGTCCTCTGAGTGAGGTAAAGATCCACTAGAAAGACCTAGATGATGACACTGCAAGGACTTTTCTTATCACAAAGATAGGAAAACCTCATAATACATGAGATTTACTCATAAAAGGGGTCTTACCTCAGTACAGTGAAATAATTAGATTTCAAGTCAGCTGTTTTTAAAAACTGACATAAATAAAACCTATATCCATCCATCTTTATGCAAGAAAGATAAAAAGAATCCATCATATGAAAGGTATAATTCATAATAGCTGGATGTCTAATAAAAAATCACCAGACATGAAAATAAAAGAAAAATAGGATCCAAGGTGAAAATAGAATCAATCAAAAGTAATTCTAACTAGAATTTAGCAATAGAAATGAAATAATATGATTATGATACATCAATTAAAATTCTAAGTAGGATTGCATAAAGAATTCTTAAGAGATAAAATTGAATTTCTGGAAAAACTACAATAGCTAATAAAAAGGAAACTCCATAGCTTAGTTATAAATTATATATTACAAATAAAGATGAGTGGATATGATGGTAATGCTGTTAAACAGAATTAATATAAGAAAGAAGCAACAACGATCCCTGAAATAATTTGAAGCACTACAACGTGTCTAACTGGAATATAAAGACAAAGAGAAAGAAAAAGATATTCTACTAAATGTGGACAAATGTTTTTATATTTAATATAAATATAAAAGTTTAAGAAGTTCAACAAATACCAATGAGACCAAAAGAGACTATTCTTAGTAGAGAAACATAAAGTTTGGCTGGGAATTTGGCCTAGTGGTAGAGTGCCTGCCTAGCATGCACGATAATCCAGGTTCGATTCCTCGGTGCCACATACAAAGAAAAAAGCCGGAAGTGGTGCTGTGGCTCAAGTGGTAGATTTCTAGCCTTGAGAAAGCCCAAGGACAGTGCTCAGTCCCCAGGACTGGGGAAAAAAAAGAAACCATAAAGTTGTATACCTACATGCCTCTTCATACAAAATAATATACATAGTAAAACAAACTCCAAAATATGAAAGCTAAAGGCTTATTTTTTTAAGTTTTCACTTTTTGATGATTCTGTCTTCTTTAACATTATATGTGGTGTAGTCACATGTATATCTTTGGGAGGGTGGAGTAGGAGGGACAGAACTCAAAGGAAAAATGTGCAGCGGTGGAGTTCACTGGACATTGAGGAAAGTGAACTATACAACTCGTGATTGGAGCATGGAGCAGGAGAGTTCAAGTAGTAGAGAATAAAGGAACAGAAGTCACTATATAAAAGGAAAGGTACTCATTATGTGACTTATGCAATTTGAATCACCTCTCTAATAATAATAAAGAAAATCATTATTTTTTAGTCTGAAAGTGAAGCTATGGCTCAAGTGATATAGCACTAGTCTTGAGTGAAAGAGCTCAGGGATAGTGTCCAGGATGTGAGTTCAAGCCCAAGGACATGTACCAAACTTGAAGTACAGAATGTATCTTCCACAGAATGTAAATCTTCAAAAATAATATCAATATATTTCAATTCTCAATTTTCATAGCAGTAAAATATAATTGCTAAATATTAATGATATACTCTAGATCTGATAGACATTAAGTGACAGTAAGATACACTATAGAGAGGAAATGAATATTTATAGACATGAAATCTAAACCCATTTTAAGAAATTGTCTATCATTATACTAGAAAGTAGAATATGATAAACTAAAAACATACACTATAAACCATAAAGAAACATTAAAATTAAAATGGTATAACTCATAAGCTAATAAACAAGAGAAACAGAAAAGACCATTAACAAGAGAAAATTAAAAAAGAAGGGAACAAATAATAGCTGAGACAATTAGAAACCCATAAAAAGATGAGAGATTTAAATGTAAATATAATCACAATACATCGAAATAACCTAAAGATGGTATTACACCAAATTGAAATGGCAAAATTCAAATGCTATATGCTCACGGCAGAATTGTGTTATACTTATAAGCCATTTCAGGTTAAAATAAAATAAAGTGATGGGGAAATCATGGCACCCTGATATCAAACAAATAAATTAAGAGTGCCTACACTCATAGTTTACAAAATAGGAGGGACCCCAAAAGTATGCAATAATAAAAGGGTCATGATAAAAATAGCATTCATCAACAATACTAAATCTATATGCATCTGAAAGCATAATTTCAAATGCTATAAGTAACATAATTTCTAATACAATAGCCCACAGTGCAATGATGAGCCATGGGCTGGCCCAATCTGCCTAGAATAGGTTACATTTTAGAGCTTCTAATTTCAGGAGGGAGAGGAATAGCTGAAAAAGTGTGCTTTTGTGAGGAGCTTCAATTTGTGCTTTTGACTATAAGAATTATCTATTTTTCCTCTGTGTGGATCAAAATATCAAGAATATCAAAATGTCAATATGATTTGCAAGTTGTACTTATATGTTTAAAAAAAACACCTGAATAGTTGATTGACCTATGAAAGTCCAAAAGATCTAAATAATATTAGCTTGACTTAATTGATATATAGACCATTCCATCAAGTTACAATAGAATATACACAAAAACCTTTTGTAGGGTATCAAAAAGAATGAATAATATAGTGAAAACATTAAATTTGCACAGTATGTTTAAAGGGTTTAATGTCATGTTTATGGGGCTTGGAATCAAGCTCAGTGGTAACTTGGTTGATTAGTATTCTCAAAACTAGAGTTGGATCAGGTGCTGGTGGCTCACTCCTAGCTGCTCAGAAGGCTAAGGTCTGAGAACAATGGTTCAAACCAGCCCAGGCAGGAAAGCCTGTGATAGTCTTAGCTCCTCTAAACTATCAAACAAAGCTAGAAGTGGACCTGTGTCAAAAGAAGCTTAGGGATAAGCAATCAGGCTCTGACTTCAAGCCCCACAACCAGAACAAAAAAAAAGAAACAATAGAAAACAGAAACAATAGAAACAAGAGCCTTATAATATGTGATTGTTGTTCTTTTTTCATATATTTTATTGTAATTAATAGAAGGGTTACATGATATTTGCCAAATAGAAGGTGCATTAATTCACATACATTGATACCCTGTTGTCCTTAATGTATTATTTTACTTCTCTTTTGCTGTCCCTTGGTTATCTCATATTGTTGTAGTAACTGACCTTGTTATCTGGTATATTGTATATAAGTTTACTTGTTTATTTGAAACAGAGTAGGGAAGGGAGGAAAGTAAGATGAGGGGAGGGGGAAGAAGAGGGAAATGGGGACCAGCACATGAGAAAGGGTAGCAATGTTTGTGAAGTAATGCATCTTCTATCAGGCGTATATAATGTAACCCTTCTATTAATTATAATAAAAATATTGAAAGAGAAAGAAAGAAATGGAAATAAAGAATAAAGCAAGTTTATCATAAAACAGAAGCTAAAAGTTAAATTATTTGATGAAAACAAAACTAATTTGACAATCAATAGTATAATATTTCCAGAGATTGTTTTTTTTTAATATTTGGAAAGAGAAATAGAATGGATCATAGGAACAAAACAACAGCAAAATGAAATAGAAATATCAATGAAGTTCTTTAGAAGATTTTACTAATACAATTAACAAATGCAACCTAATTAAGTCTGACATAGACAAAGCAAATGAAAGTACTAAATTGTATCTTTATTTTAAATGCATATGGTTGTCTGCAAGAATTACCAGATGTCGCTTTATAGAGTCAATACTCTTTTTAAACAATTGAATATTTTCATACTGTAATATCTTACCACAGAAAAAATTAAAACAGAAATCAGTAACAAAAATAATCTAGGTGATAATTATTTTTCAGCTAAGACAAAATGTAAAAATAACTGTGAAATGAAAAAGAAAATTCTGTCTAAAATGGTAAAAAAAATAATTTGGTTATGATCTATTGCTTAGAAAGTAAATGGCATCTTATTAAAATATATAATTATTAATATAAAATATTTACTCTTTTTGGCTTATGCTTTTAATATATTTTAATATATTTATTTTCAGAGACGCAATGCAGTTATGTTACTAATGAATATATCACCACTTTCATTCTACCTTATTATTTTGGTTGGTGGTTTCATACATTTTTCATACTGTAAGCTTACCATTTGTGAGTATCCAATTCTCTATTTTTTTGCCAGTCCTGAGGCTTGAGCAAAGGGCCTGAGCATTGTCCTTGGGTTTTCCCAAGGCTAGAGCTCTTCTACTTGAGCTACAACACCATTTCTGGATTTTTTTCTATTTATGTGGTACCATGTGGAATCGAACCCAGATCTTCATGCATGCTAGGCAATCACTCTTACCACTAGGCCAAATTCCCAGCCCCCAATTCACCTTTTTGACAAGAGTATATTTTCATATACATACAGTATATTGCCAAATTATCAGATCTATCATGACAAAAATGTTCCCGTGTTACCCTTGTAAGCAATCTTCACTTTTACTCAAATCCCCAACAAATACTCTTATTCTTCCTTTTATAGAGTATCATATAGTCCAAATCATGTAGAAATTTTCAGTCTGCTTCTTTCCACTAGGTAAACTCTTCTTTTATTACTGATTTCATGATTGTTTGAATTTGGGACCATGATTTTAGTGCTGTCTTTGCTTATACCTATTTCTGTTCTTAAATATCTAAATTCTTTTATTTAAAGCCCTCTTTAAAGACAAGCTTCTGTTAAGGAAACATATTGCAATCTTTTAAAATGAGTTTATGAAAACATGTAGCAATTCCTTGTTTAATTTCATAATTTTTCTAAGAAATGTTTTATTAGGCAAGTTTATCATTGTGCTAACATCATAGACACAGAGTAAGGCATCTATGATATCACAAGGTAATAAAGTTTATGGGACTGCTATTGTCAGTGCAGCAAGTGCTTAGACAGAATGTCATTATGTAGCTCATAACTACACACATTTTATTACCTGCATTCTCAGGTGACAATTCAAACAACCAAGCTTGATGCTTGAGTGAGTGATTTTTGTTCCTGATGTGACTTAAACATAATAGTATTCTTGGCATGTGTTTTTCTTCTCTGGTTCTCAGTTAATTCATGGATAAAATGAAGTTTATAAAAAATGGTCTTCTCCAGGTTCAGGTTCTTCTATTGTAGTACTTTATTGGGCTATAATTTGCTGTCTATATTATCACACATCGAATGTGGCCCATTTGACCTAAGATCTCTTTTTGCTCCATAAGATCTATGCAAGCTGTGAGAGAAATAATGTATATAAAAGGCTCCTATAAAGGACTTATGTAAAATGAAAGGACACTTGATAAGAATAAAGCCTTTTAGATAAACATATAACAATATCCCAAATTTTATTTACATGCTTTATAATTGTCACTTTAATTATCAGTACACTGTTGCTTCAGTTTGTTAAAAAATTGAAAAACTATTGGTGAACAGATTGAACAGTTCTAATCAACATATTTTGTATGTATATTTAAGTTTCTATGTATGTATCTTTAAGCTAAGTGGTCTCATAAACTTCCACTCAGTCAAAATCAAAGTACATAGGTTCTAAAAAAAAACTATGATAAACATTTTTGTTATGGAGGTACTAAGAACTGTGCTCAGTTTGTGAAAACTGAATCTAGTCTAATCCAGTGAGATTATATGTAGAGAAGAGCTGGTTAAAAATATACATTCCATCACATATTATAACCATTAAGATTTATTAAGATAAATTGGAGACATGTATTGAGAGTCAGAAAAAGTAAAGTAATCCAGTTCAACTATCTGAGGGTGTACTCTGAGTTGGATATTTTCCATGTTCTGGCTATTTTTGACATCATGTAGCCTCAGACTTAAAACCTTTCTGTAAGGTACTACAAGGAAATAAAATTTTATACTATGCCCAGGTGAAGTTCCATTTCCGATTTAGACAGCAGACAGGATGGAGTCACTCTATGACTCTGTTTTTCTTTAAAGCAAATTATTCCCTAATGGGTAGATCCTCACCTTCCTCCCCTTCCCTGGGAGAGAACAGTCTGTGGCATTTTAGAAATATGTGCTGTAAATTGACAGGCACAAGCACCCTAAAAGACTATAAAATAAACATGAACCTCTTTGAAAAAAAACTTTATATTTTCATCACATCTCTTGTAAGCTAAAGCACTGCACTGTTTACAGTCTTCCACGACAATATATTTTGAAACGATTACCTTATTCTGAGTCATTTGTGTCATAATGTTCTCCATTGGTACCCATAAAATGAAAATGTAAGCCGTTTTTATTGGCTGCACTACATCTTAATTGAAAATATTAAAGGGGATTGCTCTCCGACTGATTTTTCCCTTCATTTAATTGGCTAATCATATGATATTTCTAATGGAATAATTGTGAAAGAAAATATGAATCTAATTTAAATTCAAACTGGATTTGGGATATTTAAGAGATTATCCCAGAGTAGCAGAGGGTACATGAGGCAATAAACATCTGTTCATCCTGACCACTAGCCTTGCTGTTTATGAGCTCAGGGGATATTTATTTCCAGGAGACATGACTCTCTACATTTGAGCTTCAGATGTTTTACTGCCATGTTTTTAGTGACTTTTCTAAAAAAAAAATCAGCAGATTTTGTCTACAGTTTTTCACCCCTTTCTTTACACTTATAGACAAATGCTATTCTGACAAATGGGAAATTGTCTCCAATCCACTGTGCCTTACTAAAAAGGAGAATTCAGCCCCTTATTTGTAATTGGCTTGAGCCTACTATAAAGTGGTAAAAGAAGATATGTAATAGCAACTAACGTTGGCAATGTATAACACTGTCACAGCTTTGCTGATAGAAAATGAAATATTTTATATATTGTTTGTACAGAGTGGAAACTCCTCTAATCAGACGAAGTAAGGTAAGTTTTGTGAACTTCAGGGAGTTTGTAGTTCAGGGAAGAAGACAGTCTTCCATTGTGAAGAACATCCCTGTAATTAAAACAAAGTGTAAGGCACAAATACAAGCAATGATACCTAGCTCTATTAGTTCCTTAAGTAATAATTCAAGTTTTTTAAGTAATAGTTTTGATATGCAAATTCAAAGATCAGAGAGAAACAGTAATGTGCTCAACAAGCCAAGAATGTATTCACTGTACAAGATCAGCTTTTGATTCTAGGACAGGGAAAATCATCCAGGATGCTTATGAAAGGAAATCAAAGAGCAGCTATGGGGATTGTAAGCTCCAATGATTGATGACGTCTATTGTCGGAGGTTCTTGAGTCTAGCCATCACCTTCTCTTAAAGTTTCAGGGAAAGTGATTATGAAAAGCCAAATCTATGAGTGTTCCAAGTACATCCATAGTACAAACTTCACTTTTGAGTTAGGTAAAATGGAGATTACCACTTTCCCCTTTTCATGATAGCTGCTTAGAGGAATTTCAGGAAGTCATTTTGTGAAACTACTGTCTTAGGTTTCTGATAACTTCTAACATAAAGCTCACGAAGACTCAGGCTTCAGGGCCATACGTTCATCTGTAGCATTGTTTTTTTTTTTTCTTTGTTCCCCTCATTTAGCTCATTTGAGTAGATCTCTTCCCTTTCTGTTAATTCTATCAGGAAAATTCTAGAAAACATGGTTTTATTTAGAACCTTCTATAAAGGCAATTAGTCCTGTGGTTTACCACAACCATGGCATTAACATATATACTTCATGGGCTCAATGCAATATCTCAGCAAGGAAATAAGTCATTCACAGGTAATAAGCATACTGAACTTATAGTGTGATACCAGAAATATTCTCACAATATATCCTTCATATATAAACTTAGTTACAAAACATGGAATCCAAATCTGACCCCTTTGTGGGTGTCCAAATTATTTTCAGAGAGGCTAGGAAAGACTTTCAGAGCCTGGCTTTCAGATTAGTGTTTGGTTTGAGAAAAAACCATGTGATTTTAAATAGCATTCAAGAGCCACAGGGAGAATAGAAAGGGAATGTTGAAATTCTACATTACTCAATTACATAACAAATACTGTGCCTTTGTATTTGATCTGTTACTGTAAAGATAAGATGAACTGGACAGGGATTTTAGCGACCAAGTTGTTATTGTCAGTAGTTCAGATGATAATCTTTCATTATAGACCAGAACAAATTTTTTCTCAAGGGGAATGTCTCACCAAACAACCATTTGCTTTAATGTGGAACCAAGATTTCAGATCCACCTTTGCTTAGAAATCAGAAAGAAACTTTAGAAAAAATGCTATGTTGGATGAGGGTTCAGAGTTAGGTTAACTGTATCATGACACAGAAATGAGGAAGTAAATGTGGTCAATGACCTCATAATACTGTTTCTGTTCTGATATATATATAAGGCCTTTTATTTAAATCACTCTATAAAGCCAAATCTTTGGGAAGGAAAATATTATAATCTTCTAAAATGGATTTATGTAAATATATTGCAGTTTCTTGCTTAATTATATAATTTTTCTGAGTAATGTGTTGTTAGGCAAATTTATCATTTGCTAACATCATAGACACAGAGTAAGGCATCTATGATATTACTAGGTAATAAAGTTTATGGGATTACAATTGTAAGTGCAGCAAGTGCTTAGACAAAATGTCATTATGAAGCTGATAACTAAACACACTTTATTACCTTCATTCTCAGGTGATAATCAACCAAGCTTGATGCTTGGATGTATGATACTTTTTTTCCTGGTGCAACTTAAATATGGTATGTTATTCTATACAGGTGTTTCCTCTTTCTGGTTCTACATTTATTTAAAATTTGTGTTCCCAACATTCTTCTACTCTAGTATTCTATCGCCCTGTAATTTGCTGTTTCAATTATCATGTGATGGATGAGATCCACTTCAACTGAGTTGGGTTTCTGCCCTACAAGGGCTATGTAAAATAGGACAGCCAAAAATCAATTTTTCTTTCTCTTTCTCTCTGTCTCTGTCTTTCTGTCTTTCTCCTATCTCCCACTTTCTTTCTTCCATTTGCTGGTCCTTAGCTTAACCTCAGAGATTGCTTATGTGCATGAGCTTTTTTTGCTCAATGCTAATGCTTTAAAATTAGAGCTATAGCTCCATTTCCAGCTTTTTTAAAAAAAATAATCTTAGTAAAACCAGAGTATTACAGACTTTCCTGTCCAGGCTGGCTTTGAAACATAATCCTCAGAGCTCGGCATCCTGAGTAGCGAAGATTATTGATATGAGCCACCAGTGCCAAACCAGAACCTAGAAATATCTACCGCAAAAATGTTTGGCTCTACTGTCCTTTTTTGGTGTATGCCTGGAGTTTTCTGGTCTGAAATAACTTACTTATCTGTTTGGAATGACTTTAAGGGAAGTTGAGTTTTTTTCTTTATCAATGATACCTTAAAACCTAAGACTCCCTTAACCGATTGCTCTACATATTGGACTTTTGAATTTTTGGGGGGAGGGGATCATAGTGCAATGAACCTGAGCTCTTCACCTCAAGGCTACCGCTCTAATCTTGAGCAAAGCCATCTTTTTTCTAGAGGTTAACTGGAAATAAGAGTCTCAGAACCTGCTAAATGGAAGGACCTCCAGGATATAGAAACAAAAGCCATATAATGAGTGATTGTTGTCCTTAATGTACTATGTTATCTCTCATCTCTTTTGCTGTCACTTGGTTATCTCATATTGTTGCAATATTTCACCTTGTTATCTAATATATTTTATATATGCTTATTTGGTTATTTGAAATAGGAGAGGGAAGGGGGGAAATCAAGATGTGCAGGGGGAGGGGGGGAAGGAAATGGGGACCAAGACATGAGAAAGGGTATCAATATTTGTGAAGTACTGCACCTTCTATCTGGTGAATGTAATGTAACCCTTCTATTAATTACAATAAAAATATATGAAAAAAAGTCTCAGGTCCTTTTGTGCCTGGGCTGGCTTTGAACCTTGATCCTCAGATCTCAGCCTCCTGAGTAGACAGCATTACAAGGGTGATCACTGTACCCGGCTCCCTTTTTGAATTTTAAGCTGCATTGTGCTTACTATTTGGTACTATATTGAAGACTAAATAAACCTTAGTGTTTATATATTAGGACTAATGTATTTTTTTCTAGCTTTTTAATGATGGTCAAAATAAAAGATTCCTATTTTCAAAAACTCATGAAACTGAAATGACAACCACAGAAGAGTAGTAATTCCATTTATCTCTTCATGTAAATTTTAAAATATTATTTTGAGATTTCAGAAAGAATGGAAATATAATTTATAAACCTTCCTGGCACTTCTTTTTAAAATTGTATTAGTATGTAATTATAATTTTCATAAGTACATATTAATTGTACTAGAATAATAATCTTTGTGATATTTTATACATGCAAATAATTTGATCTATTTTTAACTCTCCCCTCCCTTAGCATCTCAATTGTTTCCTTTAACAATTCTCTTTAAATTTCAGTTCTTTTTGTTGTAGTTTTTCACTGCATTACACATATGAGAAAAAAATATGTCAGGTGATATATGCTTTGTTCAGTCTGACTTATTTTGCTTAAGATGTTGGTCACTCAAACCTCAAAAATTTTAGATGCGAGGCTCATTTCTTAGCTGTTATGTTTAAAATCATATTTCATGTTCACTGTAGTATGAGTCTAAATAATATCTTCCCTTATAAGCACTATTCTAAATTTGGACATTTATATATGTATACACACACCCACCCATCCACACACACACACACACACAACTTACATATGCACACAGTTTTCTAGATACCAGATAAGAATGCTAATAGGAGGTAAATTACCTACTTTCATGCCAAGTGTCTGTAATTCAGGTGAAAAGAAACTTAATAGATGACTATGTGAACAAGTCTTGCTGCTTTAGAGTATAACCTTGACTCTCACTGGGAAACAAGTGGAACTCTATGAAAAAAATGATTTGTTTTTGTTATCTGTGTTGGGTTTCATTCTGAAAATCCTTGTGGTTATCCTACTGTATCACTATTGGTGAAGTAATTTTGCTCAAACATAACATGTGACCGCTTTTAAATATTATATGACATATCTATTTAAGTCATATATTTTATTTTATCAGTCCCCAAATACTTCTCTAGTCTCCATTTCCTGAGACTGACCTTCTAATTTGTGCACATACATGAAGTATCCTAAAAGAAGACTAAGACAAAGGTCCCAGAAGAAAGTAAAGAACACCATGCGAGGTGAGTTTTTTATTTAATAGTTATAATAATTAGATAGAATGAAAGTGTACAGATTAGAATGGTTATGTAAAGAGAACAAGTAAACCTTATATTATTATAGGTCATTTCACAAAAACAAAAAAATAGAAATTGTCAAAGATTATAGATAGCAAAATGGGATACACAGAAAAATAGCATGCAGAGGAGTTTGGAGGAAATTGTTTTCATTAAAAATTGTGAAAATCTGTGGTATATTTCATTTCCTATCCTATCATCCCCAAATAGGCATAGCAGGCACATATAGATAGGATTGGTAACTACCTGTTGAAATGAAAAAATAACAGTTATCTGTATGCTAAATCATCATTCTTTCCCTCATTGGAATGCACTGATGACTTCATGATATAACTCATGAAATTTTCTTTTCTTTTTTAAAAAATTGTGTTTTATTGTCAGGATAATGTATAGATGTATAGTTACATTTATCAGGTAATGGGTATATTACTTCTCAAACCTTGATACCCTTTCTCATATTTTGTCCCCCTTAGAATTAATCCTGATATGTTCTGGGTAAATATTAAAATTTGGTGCCATCGTATGCATTTCTCAGGCAATATCTTTTCATAACTTCTTTTTAATAGAAGACACCGCCTCTTGGCCTATTATTTTAATTCTCACATGCAAATTACTCATCTTTTGATGCTTATTACTCTATTGAAACTTTATAGGACATGAAGTGACATAGAAAATTTAGAGTCCCCCACCGTCATTATGATCACATTAATTAAGTAATAAGACCCAGAAGTGCAGGAATTATATTGTGTTAATTCATATCTTGGGATAAATGTTCGATGTGCTGCTTGGGAATGAAGCCACAGGACTCCCATTAATGTCATGAGGCTATGTAGATTAATGCTGGACACCTGCTTCTCACCCTGCTATTGGCTGCTAACAATGGGTACTCACTTATCATAACCTTTGCAGAAATGTTATTGTTCCCCACATCTCTTTTCATTCTCCCTAAGGGAGACACTGGATTAATTTATTCATGTTAAAAATATGACTAAATTTTAGGTGTGTAGTTGAAAAACCAGGGCAATTTATGAATATGTGTTATTGTTTCATGGCATATAAGCTACAATTACTAATACCATGGTAATACATAATTATAAACAAAACAGAGCTTTAATAGATGTCTATTCATGATATACTTGGAAGATACTTTAGGTTTGCGTTTTTTTCAGTTTTTGTAAAAAATTATATTTTTGTCTTTAAGTACTTGTCCAACATACCATTGAACAAATCAGTCTATAAGTATCTTGATTTATGTCACTCCTTTCTGGAATCAAGTCTTCCCATTTCCTTACAAATGGAGCAATGTCATTCTTTTTGATGAAAGCATAGAACTCCATTGTGCATACATACCACATTTTCGTGATCCGTTCATCTACTGAGGGTTAGTTCTGTATCTTATCTATGGTACATAATGTTGCAATGAACATAGTTGTCCTGGTAGCCTTAGTATGTCCTTCTTTGTGGCCATTGTGGTAAATGGACAGGAGTGGCATTGCTGGATCTTAGAGGAGCTCCATGCTTAGCCTTATGAGGAACATCCATATTGCTTTCCAGAATTTTCACTCCCACCAACCATGTACTATCATCCCCTTTGGGCCATATTCCTGACAGAATTTGTTATTAGAATTCTTGATAATTATTATTCTAACTCGGGTGAGGTAGAATCTCTATGTTGTTTTGATCTGTATTTCTTTTTTTCATATATTTTTATTTTAATTAATAGAAGGGTTACATGATATTTGCCAGATAGATGGTGCATTAATTCTCATACATTGATACCCTTTTACATATCTTGGTCCCCATTTCCCTCCCCCCACCCCCACCCCTCATCTTGTTTTCCTCCATTCCCTATCCAATTTCAAATAATGGCCAGAGATGTTGCACATTTCTTCATGTGTGTATTGACCATTCTTATTTCATCTTCAGAGAAGTCTTTAAGTCTTTAGTTCACCTTTTAATGATGAAGTTGTTTCTTTGAAAATATGTTTTTGGAGGATTTAATTATTTGAATTTTAATTATATTTTAGATATGAGGCCCTTGTATGTGTACAGCTAGTGAAGATCTTCTCCCAATCTGTGGGCTTTCATTTATCTTACTAGCTATGTCTTTCACTGTACAGAAGCCCTGCATTTTAATTTGTCCCATTTGTACAACCTTTCTTTGATTTCTGGTGTTCCTGTGTCATAATTAAGAATGTTTTCACTTGTGCCAAGGAGCCCTAGTGTTTTCTTATTACTTCCTTAATATTTTCAGGATATCTGCTTTTACACTGAGGTCTTTGAGCCATTAGAGTTGATTCTGATACAGGATGATATATACTAAAATTTTGGCAAAGAGCATAAGATTAATATGGAAAAATCAATGGCTTTTCTGTATGGCAACAATGAGAAGAGTGAGACTGAAATCAGGAAAACAACTTCTTTCTAACAGCTTCAAAATTTATGAATTAACTTAAGCAAAAAAAGCAAAAGACCTGTACGAACAAAACTTTCAAAACCTTAAAAAGGAAATTTGAAAAGAATTGAGGAAGTAGATAAACTCCCCATGCTCCTGGAATAGGAGGATTAACATCATGAAAATAGCAATACTGTCACAGGCTAACCACAAGTTCTATGTAATGCCCAAGAATATTCCTACATTATTCTTTAATGAATAGAAGAAAAAAATCCAAAAATTCATATGAAATAATAAAAGACCCTGAATAGCAAAAAAAAACAATGCTTAGAAGAAAGAAGAGTGCTGGAGGAATATCAATGCCAAACTTCAAACTCTATTAAAAAGACATAGTAATAAAAACAGCTTGGTATTGGCACAAGAACAGGCCTGAGGACAAATGCAATAGAAATGAAGACCTAGAAACCAATCTGCAGACCTATGACCACCTAATCTTTGATAAGGGAACCTCAAAAGAGATAGCCTCTTCAACAAATGGTACTTTAAGAATTGGTTAAATACTGGTAGAATATTATAGGTTTTAATAAGAATATAGAGCTCTAAAACCTGGGAGTTACTACAAATTTTAATATGGTGGTATCTTTTAGATTTCAAACATTTACTTATATCATATCTACTTATGACAGCTACAGATGATTTCTGATTGGAAAGTTTTTGGTAAGGAAGAGGTATGTGATTACAATTTGACGAATGGAAAAAAATACACATAAATTTTTGTGTGTGTCCAAAGTGCATGCTCAACATGGTTTGCTTTATCAGAGAAAGATATTTAAATCAAATAGATCAGATAACCTGGTCTTTGGATGTCAGTCATTTTCTCAAGTAATTTCTGCCACAGCCCAACTGGATTATGAAGAAAGTATCTATCAGGCATAAAATTATGCACAGACTCATTAGCATGGGACTTATCAAAGTCAGTCTGGCTGTGGCTACTGAGGAATGTCTGATGTGCTTTCTTCAGAGACCAAGAACCTGTCACGATTCACTGGGGTGATCAGGTTGTTGGTTCAGTTTCTCCAACACCTAAGATTCACAGGCCAATTAATCAAAGTGTGAAAACAGGATGCTTTCAAACTCATCATTGCCTTCATACACAATAAGAAAAAGTTTGTTTACTGTTTCCGTGAACACATTTTCTGCTGGTTTAGTGGTCTTACTTCCACATGGAGGAATGTTTCTAGAGGATAAGGAAAAATATTTTATTAGCATGAATACTGTCATTTCTGCCCAACCATTTTACATGTTTCATGCCTCAGAATCAAGTAAAAGAATGTTAGTGGCTAGGTTATTTGATGGCATCTATCAAGTCGGAATGTAACTAGTGGCCCACTTTGGAGACAAGAAATAGTATCTATATGTACAATGTGTAAGACCCTTCATCATGTATATTAGTATTGACTCGTTCTATCATTAAAATCAATGTGACATTAATAGTCTTGCCCTAAACCGGGGGGGACTACTAAAGCCCAAACTTGAACAAACTGGATGAAGCCTACACACATATAAGATGACAATCTGCTTTACTTAGACTGCCAATTCAAATGTTAATTCATCTAAAACCTACTATAGACATGACCAGAAATTTTATTTTGCTCATTATATGGGTACTCTCAAGGAAGTATAATATATTTGCTAAAGACAAAGGGAATGTGGTATGAATTGGTTATGGGAAAAATGCTTATACATAACAGATATAAATATATTTGTCCATGTATATACATATGTGTGTGTAGATATTAAGCAAATAATTCTTCTTCCCTTACCATGTAACAGAAGATATGTTAATTTTATTTCATAATATTAAAGCTTGTTTATTTTATGTGATAGTTATGTAAATATTGAACATTACTCATACTTTTCATTTAGAGAAAATGTTTATGCATTTCAAGTTACACACTGGATTGTTATATTCTGATAATCAAACTGGTTACCTTTATTTCTTTTGTGATTTAAGTATTACTTAAGGACTGGGAGCCAAGAGGTCCCCCCACCTTTGCTAGAGTAGATAGTGGCTGTATATTTGGTTATATGTTATTTTTGGGTGTGTCTATGAGGAGAATTTGGATGAGATTTACATCATAAATGAGATTAAAACAGCTTGTCATCTCAAATGTATCTCATCCAATATATTGAAGGCCAAGAGAGGAAGGGGGTAACATATGAATTATTTTTTTATCTAATTTTATGGGTGTTTTTTTTGCCAATCCTGGTGTTTGAACTCAGGTCCTATGCACAAACCTTGAGCTTTTTCAAGGCTAGTGCCTAGTCTACCACTTGAGCCACAACACCACTTCTGGCTTTTTCTGTGAATGTAGTACCAAAGAATCAATCACAGGGCTTCATGCATACTACACAAATATTCTACCATGAGGCCACACTCCTATCCCCTGCCTAATTGTTTTTGAAGCTGAGATGTTTGCTCTTTTTATCTTCTTAAGTTTGAACAAAGACTTTTGGCCAACACATTTCTGATCCTCAGGTATTTATGCTGAGATTGGAAGTATATTAGTTATATTCCTCAATCTTTAGAGTATAAACTGCTAATCTTGGACTTTTCTGATTCTGAAATTGTGAAAGCCAGCTTCTTAGAGTAATGCTTTGCTTTCTATTAAATACATATATGCACACTTGTAGACTGCAATTATATTTGTATTGTATACTTTAAAGTTAAATGCTTAATTTGTCAAAGTTAGTTGCAAAGGTAACCTTATAAGTGGTTTTTAATCAAATCTATTGATTTATAATTTTCATTAGAGTATAGCAGAAAAAGAAATTTCCTTTCCAATGTTGGACAATTAGATATTGGACTGAGCTAAAAGCTGTCGAATGATATTTTATTTTCTTTCCTTTTTGTATCAATTTCTCATGGAAGAAATAATAAAATACACATTTGGTTATAACCTGTAAAAATATTATTTTCAATTATTGTTCAATATAAATGTATAATATCAATGAAATTTTCTCCCATTTATTACATAAGTACAGACATACATGTACTTTGTAATCCTGCCAATATCCTACAAAATATATCTCATTTATAAGTATATATACTGAAGTTGAGTTAAAGATAGATTCTTTGTTAAAAAATTGAAAATAAACTTGGTTCCTGTTCATCTTTGGTTTTTTAACCAAACTGGGATAGCTTAACAGTTCAAGAAAAATATCACCAGGGTTTTTGTTGCTGTTTCATTTTTTTTCTTTAACTTACTTTGAACTGAAATTCTTAGGATGAATGGAGAAAGAGCAATTGTTGCTAAACAGTCTACACAGGAAATATACTAGCCTGCTCTATATCCACACATGAAATCCACATGTATCTTCAGAGTTAGAAAACACCCTGTGTATCTTCTGAGAAGTACATTTTTGTTTACCATTTTTTTTCTCCCAAATGATTAATCATTAAAAACTTGACAGCATGGTCACATGGTGATAGATTTGAAGAAAATACAGCATGGAGCAGTATTAACTGAGGTATTACAAAACAGAAAAAGCTAGAAATGGTGCTGTGGCTCAAGTGGTAGAGTTTTAGCCTTGAGAAAGCAAACATGATTATTTCCACATATAAATGCTCTGAGTTCTTATTCTCTTTCTTTCTTTTTCTTTCTGTCCTTCCTCCTCCTCCTCCTCTTTCTTCCTATTTTTTTGCCAGTCCTGGGGCTTGAACACAAGGCCTGGACACTGTCCTTTAGCTTTCTCAAGGCTAAAACTCTACCACTTGAGCCACAGCACCACTTTTAGATTTTTCTGTTTATGGGGAACCAAGGAATCGAATCCAGGGCTTGGTGCATGCTAGGGAAGCAGTCTACCACTTAGCCACACCCCCTGAGTATTTTCATTTAGGTAAATGTAATGAGACAAAAATCTATTATGAATTTTCTGAAAGCTAAATTTTTCCTGGGGTTGGAGTGAATTGATGTATGAATTAAAGAATAATTACTTGGCCCTCTGGATTTCCAAAGGAATGAAGTAGAACAAACATCTAAAGCAAGAAAAAAAATATCACAAGCATTTCACCTCTCCTCACATTTATCTTGAACCACAGCTCTGGGGTATAACTCAAGATTTGATAGTAAAGTGTTTCATTTGCAAGCAATTAGGTCTAGGATTAGATTCCGTGGCCTACTTGTCTATCAGGACAATAGTGAGATTTCCAGCAACCGTATTCCCACTCCTTTACCCCCTCACACATCTCTTCAGAATCATCACTGCCTTCATCAAAACAATTCCATTTGTACTTCTGAAAGCATTGGAACGGGTAAGCAGAGGTGTGGAACAAGCTTAACCACTGTAGCTTTTTCCCGTCTGAATATCACGAATCTTGTATCTCACTGTGGTGTAAGGTCTCTGATTACATCAACCTCTCAAAATTATGCTGAAATGAAGGCCATTCAATTTGCTACAATCAGTAACTTTCGACAGAGCCCACATAATTGATTTCACCGTAATATAGGCATAGGTGACTGAGAGCCTCCGCTTCATTTAGACAATGTTTTCTTTCATTCCGAAGCACTGTATTCAATAGAAATCAAATCCCCTCCCCCCCAACAGTTGGCAGTAGCTAAGCTCTGGCACACATAAAGCGTTTCTTTCTTTCTTTCTTTCTTTCTTTCTTTCTTTCTTTCTTTCTTTCTTTCTTTCTTTCTTTTTCCTTCTTTTTTTTCCTGTAGTGCAGAAACATGAAAATTGAAACTAATGCTCAGAGTGATCTAATAGAAGTCGACAGGCTTTAGGTGAAATAACTTCTTTTTGGAGCTTGCCTTGATGAGGATTTCAGCCAGCAGGCAAGGAGCCATTCTGAACACCATTCAGAACTCCAGCAGCATTTTCTACTGAGATTGGTCCTATGCAGTCAACCAGCGGAGAGGTCGGTGTGCATGAAGCTAATATGTCAAACTGAGGGGCTCTGATTTCCATTTCTTGCTGACCTTTCACTGTGGATGATCTCAACAACTTCTAGATCACACTTTGAATTAGTTTAGCTTCCTTCTTTGACGTTGTGATGAAGAACAGTGGTGAATTCCTATTTTTACTGTCCAGAATGGGAACTGGATGAAAGCAAAGAAGGAAGAATCAGGCTTTGATACAATACACACACAAAGAGCCTATGGTCATATGATCATAATCCATTTGCATACCTGTTTGTGAGTTACGTAGTTTATGCAATTTTCACTTCATAATTTTTAGTTATTTGAGTAAAAGGAAATATGTCCTAGCTCCAAAAGCTATTAGCATCAGATTCAAATCTCAGCCGTACTTCTGTATGCATTATCAATCTTAGGAAAGTGACTTTTCTCTGATTTCAGTTCACTCAGTTATAATAATTTGAACATATCCTCATTGACAACTGACAGCCATTACCTCAGTTTCTTTACTGTAACAAAAAGCATGTCTTGGGGGATCAAGTTAAGTAATGTCTGTGGAGGGTTTACAACCATATGTCACTAATCATGAAAGATTTCATAGCTATTTTGGTTCAAAATTGAATTTTATTCTACCAAAGGCCTTTGTTTGGAGAAATATAGCGATTATTTATAAGTATGAAGTCATGTTATAGGCTCAAAATTTACAGGTCAAACATAACATGCACCATCATTTTAATGCAAACATAAAAAAGAGAAAATATTCATCTTATTCTAAAACATTATAAAGCATAATCATTGAAGAGTTTTTATTCTTTGGAAAATAAGGAGCAATTCAAATAACTTAGGCATTGTTGAAATTATGGTTGGCTCTAAAGCATCAGAATGAAGAGACACAATGATGGAAGAAGAAAAATATTAAAATTTTAAAAAGATAAGGAGGAAAACGTGGACTGTGGGTCAATATTTGCCACAGAGTGGGCTATATACAACAATGGAATGCTCGTGCACTTACTATTCCTAGGTCCAACCTTGCTTTGATGTACCAACAGAGTTTAACACATGCACTACCTTAAAATAGACCATGATTTCATTTTGTTCTTGTTGTTTTGTCTTGGACTTTTATTCCACTATTCTAGTATCCATTAGTATATAAGAGCACATTCATTTTTATATGAGAGTAAGAACATGATTATTATTATTAAAAACTTTTAAGTAGAATTAGTATAATCAGATTGACCCTCTAAAAGATATGAATTGGCTATATTTGCTAACTAATCATGGCAATGAATGCAAAGAGACCTGGATTTTAAAGAGTAGAGTCTAATATGACTATTTTAAAGATAAGCAAACCGAAAACAACACTTTTGGCTCTTCTGTATTTAGTGAAAGATGAAAAGGAAAATATGCTCATTGCATCAGATTACTCTATAGCAAGTAATTATGGTATGTGTACTAATGTATTTTTTAAATAAGTGATATTATAGTAATCATGAATAAATTCATTCACCTATCTGGCCATAAAATAAATGTAAACCAAAACAACTCTGAGATTCCACCTCACTCCAGTTAGAATAGCCATAATCAAGAAATCTAATAACAACAGACGCTGTGGAGAGGATGTGGCCAGGAGGGATCACTACTACACTGTTGGTGGAATGCAAACTCGTTCAACCACTATGGAAAGCAGTATGGCAGTTCCTCAAAAGACTAAACATAGAGCTCCCCTATGACCCAGCAATTCCACTACTTGGCATTTACCCAATCATCTAGAAACAAGGACATATTAAACCCACTAGCACAATGATGTTCATTGCAGCAGTGTTTACCATAGCAAATATATTGAACCAACCCAGATGCCCCTCAGTAGATGAGTGGATCAACAAGATGTGGTATTTATACACAATGAAATTCTATGCTGCCATCAGAAAGAATGACATCACCTCATTTATAAGGAAATGGAAAGACTTGGAAAAAATCATATTAAGTGAAGTAAGCCAGGCCCAAAGGAACATAGACTCCATGGTTTCCTTCATTTGGAATAATTAGTACAAATTTTGGACTCTCCTAGCAGAGGATTACAATCGCTCAAAACCTAGATAGATGGCACCATATAAGATGATGACACTAAATGAAATGGCCTCCAGGATATGGAAACAAGAGCTACATAATGTGTGATTGTTGTTCTTAATGCACTATATTATTTCTCATCTCTTTTGTTGTCCCTTGGTTATTCTCACATTGTTACAGTATCTTACCTTGTTCTCGGTATATTGTATGTACTTTTATTTGTTTATTTGGAATAGGAAAGGGAATGGGGGAAACAAGTTGACAGGAGGGGTGAGGGGAGGCAAATGGGGACCAAAACATAAGAAGGGGTATCAATGTGTGTGAAGTAATGTACCTTCTATATGCAAATATAATGTAATCTTTCTATTAATTACAATAAAAATAATAAATAAATAAATTCATTTATTAGAAATATTATTTTAGCTAATAGCTATAACATAAAATATTGTGTAAGTTACATGGAACATCAGTAGATGGAAACCCAAGAGTGAGATACCTGGATGTTAAAAAAGCAGAACTTACAATGGTGTATAAACAAGATGATTATGTACAAAAGACTAGTACTTTACTGAAACGAATTCTCTGCCCCACCCCACAATTCATTCTTTATGGTTTCATTTGTATATTCATACAACAAAATTCATTTAAAAAATCTCCTTGGGAGAGCTTGATTGGAGGTTCTAGCAGGGGAGCGCAGCTACTCATATATGCTTTACCAAAGACCTGTCCTCCTCTATCAGGGATGGTTGTCCTCTTCCACTGAGTGCGCAGCTTTGGGAGGGACGCACATGGAGCGGTGAGGGAGGAAGGGGACAACCACCTAGCCAGCCAGATCAGCCGAATCAACCCTGGCAATCATTTGGGTGACAGATGTCACAGCCAGATCTCCCTCACAAGGCCATATAGTATGACACTAAATGAAAGAACTTCTAGGATATAGAAACAAAAGCCATATAATGAATGATTGTTGTCCTTAATGTACTATGTTATCTCTCATCTCTTTTGCTGTCCCTTGGTTATCTCATATATTTACAGTATCTCACTTTGCTATCTGATATATCAGATATATTTGATTTGGGTTATTTAAAATTGGATAGGGAAGGGGGAAAACAAGATGAGTGGTGGGGGTGGGAGGAGGGAAATGGGGACCAAGACATGTGAAAGGATATCAATGTATGTGAATTAATGCATCTTCTATCTGTCAAATATCATATAACCCTTCTATTAATTACAATAAAAATATATGAAAAAAAGAGAAAAAATCTCCTTGGGAAGGAAACTCAGGGTTTGAAAAATTAGTTCAAAAATTGTTTTCCCCACTTCTCTACCCAATTTCAAATAACCAAATATGCATTTATCCAATATATCAGATAACAAACTGTAACAATAAGGGAAATGGGGACCAAGACATGAGAAAGGGTATTAATATATGTGAAATAATGCACCTTCTATCTGGTGAATATAATGTAACCCTTCTATTAAGTATAATAAAAAAATCCCCAAATAATAAAGTGGCTTTTCCAAAGCTACTAAAAAAAATTGTACTTAACCACATATATGTGCATGGTTCAAAAATATGTTTAGCTTCAAAATAAAAAGAAAAGAGTCCATAATAAAGATCAATATCAAATTTTAAAAATTATAATTTCAATTAAACACTAAATAAAATATTGACATTTTGAAATGTATATTTTCTAATTGCTAATGTTTCAAAAAGTTGTGTCCTAACCTCAGCTATTCACTCATTAGTTATTTGCTATTCTTTTCTTTTCCCTCCTAGACACAATCTTTATTCTTTATTTATTTTTTGTCAGTCCTGGGGCTTAAATTCTGGTCCTGGACACTGTCACTGAACTCTTCAGCTCAAAGATAACACCTTACTTCTTGAGGAACAATACCACTTCCTGTTTCTACTGGTTAATTGGTGATAAGAGTTTCATGGTCTTTAGTGTCCAGGCTGATTTGGAACTGCGATCCTCCGATCTCCATCTCTTGAGTAGCTAGGATTCCTGAGCCACTGCTCTTGGCTTTGCACTGCTTCACTGTGTTTTGTAAGCTAACAGACCAATCTTCATGAATGAAAAGAAAGGAAACCTTTCCTCTGGCTTCCACTAGATTTAAATTAAAGAACTCATTGACAAAAGATGAAAAGTAGAATGTTGACTTGGAAAATTCAATCTTGTTTTTCTTACTTGAACAATATCCCCAGAATACCTGTGCCCTCTCTCTCTGAAGTCACAAACTTTGCTCATTGTTCCTCCTTTATAACATTATTTTCCAGGTTCTTGTAGCCACTTATTCCTCTTGCCCATGGAGTAGGTGGTAGTAGTACCAGGAGACACTGCCTCATCTCTTATTGGTGTCTCTTACTCCCAATTGTATTTTGCAGTTAGTCCTTTTCTTTATCTCCCCATCATTACTCATTTCAGTACACTATTTATGGGTTAGTGAGACACTGAAAAATGACCTATGGTAAAAGATGCTGGCTTAATATTGAGACGTAGCCTTCCTCAGGTTGTCTAATCAGCTGGTCTACATTATCATTTAGAGATGCAAAATTGAGAGGGTAGAAAAGCAAAATGAATAAATGTTTTTCTTGAGGAAGTCCTAGAGTGGGAAGATTGGCCAAGAGAAAAAGCTATGACAGATTGGTATCCCATATGCACATAACCAGGCATCATTAGAATAGCAATTTTGTGTCTTGCTTCTTCACTTAACACATGATTTAATCATTTTTGTCATAGTCCTACATTCATTGTAAATATCATTCCTGGTCCATAAGATTCAAATGATGAGCCGGGCTTCTCAGATACATAATCTCTTCAAGTCTAAGAAATGTTTCACCTAATAATATTTGTTGCTTTTTTTCTCCCATTCCTACTATTCCTACTGCTTTTCTCTCTCTCTCTCTCTCTCTCTCTCTCTCTCTCTCTCTCTCTCTCTCTCTCTCTCTCTCTCTCTCTCTCGCTCTCGCTCTCTCTTTCTCTCTCTCTCTCTCTCTCTCTCTCTCTCTCTCTCTCTCTCTCTCTCTCTCTCTCTCTCTCTTTCTGTTTGCCTTTGTGATTGTCTCTATTCCTGTCTGACTCTCACATACACATACACATACACATACACCTACACATACACATACACATACACATTCACATACACATACACATACACTGAATGAATGGCTGAATGAATACCCATACTAAAATTTTCTCCAGGGATACTTGTATTCATCTTAATCATATTCCCTTTCTTGACTCAATTGCTTCATGGTAAATATAATCCATTAATTTAGTCATATATCTTAAAGAAGGTTCCTATGACTTAGCTCGCAGGAGTGAACAGTGGAAAGAGTTCCAATCACAATGACAGATAGAAGTGAACAGATGTTCTGAAAGATTTCACAGCATATTGAAGGATATTCCAAACTCATGCCAAAAAAGAAATAAATTCTATGTGTAATAGAAATGCCATTTAAGCCTGTGTCTACTCTAGTAATTGATCTCTTAGATCTTTAGTAGAGATCTAGAGATTTCTATGAAACACTATGGAGTTTAACCTTGGAGGCAACACTCATGGTAAATATCTTCATTGAACTCTGAAGAAATACACATCCAATAATCAAAGTGGAGGTAATTTGGGTTAATAGAAAAAATAAACAGAGGATGTACAGGACAGAAAATATTATCTCATTATTATTAATGGTCAGAATTATTTATTCATGTGGCTTAAGAACTTTCTGGATATAAAGTATGCTACCCCTTGTTCTCACTTCTTAGTCTGGAATCAGCAATATATTTCCCTGAAATGTTCCCTCTTTAGTCATTGCCCATCTCCAACCAGATATACAGAGAGCACACATAACAATCAGACCTTGTGCCATTCTTCCCATTCCTTTTGGATGTGCAAATTTATGAACAGAGATCAGACTTGTTTCGCATGAGACTCATTTTTATTAAGATTTATTTAACATTGTTGAAATAAGCAGCCCATCCTTTAGTCTAGATACTTTGATTTAAAGACAGTGAATTTATTTAAAAAAAATCTTGTTGTGGAAATTAATTCCACATTCTACTTACATTCCAGAAATATTTCCTGTCCTGGGCATTAGCCTAGGAAAGACACCATTTAAGAGATGTTCATTGTTGTTGTTGTTTGTTGTTGTTGTTTGCATGCTTTAAACATCAAAGTTCAGTTATAAAATAGCCAGGAGATGTACTTCAACAGAGAAAACTTGAGCAACATTAAAGTTTATGCTGCTTAAATCACTTCAGATCGTGGGATATTCAGATCTCTGAATTTTATGATAATGTCAAGAGAGCCTCTAGTGAGTCACATTAATTTTTTGGTATTGTTTAATTTTACATGAGTAAATATAATTACTCCTTTTGTCATGAAGAGCAAGTTCTAATACCAATTTATAATTCATGGAGCTAATTATGTTAACGAGGAGGCAATTGTTCCTCAGCTATCTCCCCTGTAATTTTAAAGGATTTTGATTTTTCCCCTTCCCTCTACAATTTCTCTTCCAGCTATGAAAAGGAAGTGTACACAATTCATGTGTGATATAATTATTTACCATGGCAACTCTTTGTGAATGGGATTGGGAAGTTGCACAAAAAGAGAAAGAAGCTTAAGGGGAACAGCTTTAAAAAAAATCCTTTCAAGACAAGTGAAGAGGCCTTTTCAGGTGGGAAAGATTTTTGTTTTCCCTACATTCTAAGGAGGGGCTCTGGTTTTCAGAACATTGTAAGAACTGTTGTTGATCCCAAAATAAAAAGAGTCTGTTTTCTACAGTTGCATTTCAGAAAATCACCTTGATTAAGAGGGTGGCAGAAAATGCAAACTGACATTTTCCCCCTGGCATTTGAATTAACAGCCCCTCGGAAGTCAGAAAGACTGTGCTGTCTGCTGTATCTTCAGAGAACATTGTATAGGAACCATGAGCAAAAGGAATTTTCCTCCTTCCTGAGCTCAATAATAATCCTGAACTTTGGCAACAAGCATCTTTCCCTTAGCATGATTACAGATTCCAAAGATGGTAAAGAAAATCTATCCTAATCCAGTGGCCCAATCCTTGAGCTTCACCTGCGGCTGCCAAACAGGTCTCTCTGATTTCTCCTGTTCAATGGCAAATTGATTATCTTCATTCCTGTAATGCCAATCAAAGTAATCAATGTATTTCCAAAGACTACCACCTGACTTGCTCTAATAGAAATATCACAATACAAGCTACCATCTTCTGAGTGATGTTACTTCTAGTCTTCTTTTCATTCAGTGTTCACCCATGACTTTCATAGACCATTTGCTGAAGTATTCTAGCTTACAAAAGGAAGCTACTTATGCTCAATATCCTAGTTTTCTAATTATATCAAGTACTGTTGGTAAAGTTTACAAGTAAGAGTTATACTTGTAGAAAACTCCAGAATGCTTGATCTTCTCAGAATCACATAAAAAAAAATAAAACAGATGACACTAGAAAAGCATCTAGTGGTAAAACATCTTAGATAAAGATTTTAATAAATATAAGTTGATGCTATTGAAACACAGGATTTTATGTTGTAGTTGCAGAGCTAGAAAATTAAAGACCAGCTGGGCTCACACCTGTAATCCTAGCTACCCAGGAGGCTGAGATCTGAGGACCACCGTTCAAAGCCAGCCAGGCACTAAAAAGTCTGTATGTCTCATCTCTGATTAATCACCAGAAAACTAGAAGTGGTACAGTGGCTCGAGGGGTAGAGTGGTAGCCTTTAGCTGCAAAGCTCAGGGACAAAACCCAGGCCCAGAGTTCAAGTACCAGGACCAACTAAATTAAAAAGAAAGAAAGAAAAGAAAGAAAATTAAGACCTGTGGTATTATGAGTTGACTGTATTGGGTTGACTGTATTATGGCTGGCAGTGACACAGGACAAAAGGGGAAAAACATCCATTATTTTTGTTCTATCGCTTACAGAAAATGGATTTGAAACAAGAGACCTCAAGAAATAGCTTGTTTCTTTATAATTATATAAATATGTTTTCTTCAATTTCTTCCCATTAACCTTTTCTTTTGTATGATTTAGGATAACAAAAGAATCACCTATTGTTTCAAAGACTACTAGGATTAGATGCAATGATTGAGAATCATATTCCCATTTCTTCATTATAATAGGAAAATTGGGCTTCCTGACATATAAAATGATATGTTTAGTCCTCAGGGCTGTTTTACTGCCAACATTTATTTTTCATAGAGCTAGGTGTATAAATTTGATTCATAAAGACTTCTAAAATAAAGAACAAATGCAGACAGTATATATGTGTGTGTGTGTGTGTGTGTGTGTGCAACAGTGATCAATTCTACAAAATCTACAGAAGAAAAGGAAACCTGTGAAAGGAATCCTTCTGGAAGAAGGCATGTTGAAATTTATCACACATGGTATGTGAAATTTTATTTGGCTGACACTAGAATGAAATCCTTTCCATTCAGAGAATGTGCTGGACTATCACTCAGTTCTACCTGTGTGATGCTGTTGATGAAATCCTGGTATTCTTTTTTTATAATTTTTTATTGTGATTAATAGAAGGGTTGCATTATATTCACCAGATAGAAGGTGCATAACTTCACAAACATTGACACCCTTTCTCATGACATCTTGGGACCTAGAAAATGGGTAAATGTTCTTCCAAAGAAAATGTAATTGATGGGCACAAGAACAAAAAGAAAGTATCATTAGTTCGGTTCATACAAGTAGGAACAGAGGGGCATCATAGATAATTAACAAAATATTTTGTTTTACAACCAAGCATCCGCCAATTCAGTCAGGTATCTCAATTTCAGGATTGCGGGTGTCATCATTTTCATAACCTAACATTTTAATCACTCTTTGCTTCTATCACTATGACCGAATTATTGGAACTATGAATTGAATTTCAGAATTTCAGGTTGTTTGTTTACATATATACATATACATGTGTATATAGTATATGTATCTTCTCATATATATGCTGTATGTATTATACATATGTATGCATATATGAATATATGTCTATACACATATATGTATATATATGCACACACTGTCTAAGTTCTGCTCTCTGTCCTTGCTTTCTAAATATCCATGTCTTTTCTTCAGATATTCTTTCATCCATACACTTCATGTACAGAAATTCCTACTTTAGATAACAAATCCCTTATTGAAACTAAATAAGGCAAGTTAGTTTCATACTCTGTTCATGCACGTGGCTGAAATGTGCTTCTTTGGGGATCATTTCAGACTTTAGACTAGCTTTCCTTTAGAACTAGGAAAGCATAATGATAGCACTGCTTCCTGAAAACAGAGTGATAAGAGCACACCATCTCTTTGGTACGAAGTGGGAGATGGGCACTAGGGATAGTATTCTTTATGGAATACTGAAGGAAGAAAAGAAACAGTGATAAATGGCATCACTCTTCCCAGTACTGCACAGTAAAATAGAAGTTTGACACTGGGGACCTTCATTCTGTTATATCCCTACATAAACAGCACCTGAGTCAGGATAGGTCTTTCTTTGTCACAACTTCATATCAGTAAGGAGGTGAACTTAAGACGCATTTTGTTCTGCCCCTTTTTCCAGTCCTGTAATCACCAGGATTCCATCTATGACTGGACTTTTTTATAATTTGCATCATCTACTTGGAATATGCATAAACTAGTCCTGTTGCATTATTATTTCTCATTGTAAATTACAGAAAATAGTAACCCCATTTTATGCATTGGACTTTCTATTTAGTATCTGAGTGATTGAACCATAGTCAGCCTACAGATAGCAAGCCTTTGGGGAGTAAGACCCAGGGATAATCCTAGGTTCAGAGGCTACTTCTCTAAACAAAGAGTGACAATCTTCATGACAGAAGCTACTGACCTTTTCTGGCAAAATGTTCACAATGTTTTAATTGTCTTTGACTGTATTTGGGAATTTGCAGTTTTCCTGCAAGCCCAAAATAATGGTTGTCTATTATAATAAACTTGGAAGGCACAATGTTCTCATTTATTTTTTTCTTTTCTCTGATGCTGGTTTTATAGATACTTAGATACTCATTATAAATATATCATTGATTGAGTCACATTTTCCCTTCCATGGATGGTACAGAAAAACCCTATGCAACATTTTGTAAGTAAAGTTAGCTCTGTCGATCCCTTTATCCTTCCAAGGATATGTTGCTGTGATTTCTTCAGATGTTACATGAATCATATCAGACAGGATCTTGGGAATCCTTTGGGGCTTAATGGAGTGAAATATACACTGTAATTTGACCAGAAGGCTTTAGCCTCAGGTTTGAAGTGAAGGGGGAAAATTTTGTAGTAATCACCGCTCACACTGAGTGCATAACAACTGGTCAAAGCCATCATGTAATTATACTAAAAGTATCACACATTAAAGAAAAAAGAAGAAAAAAGAAAAGCAAATACTTTCTCACCTTTTTATTGACCCTCAGGTAAAGAGAAAGTGGTTAAAAGGAGGGCTGACCATCTGAATCCTAGTGGCAGCTCAGACTGTAACTATTGCAAAATGGTGTTTACCATCCCCTTCCATGACCAGATGGCTAGTGTGAAACATCATGAAATACAAGGAGAAACGAGGAAAAAATTAGCACAGACAACATCGTTCCTTGCTTCCAGAAAATTTCAAAGCACATCCTTTGATACCTTTGTGGTTCTTCAGCCCATTTCCAAGAGTGTTGGAACTCATATTGGACCAAACACATCTCCAGATTTTTTGGCTCTGCCATTATTAACCATATGAAAAAAAGATCTTGTCTATTACAGTCTTAACCTGGTAGTAAACAATAAATCCCATTTCCTCTCTCTGCCGGGGAAATACAATCCAAATACAGTAGCATCCAAATTGTTATCAAAACTTGAGCTGTGCTGGCAAGGTGCAATGTACAAGATTCAATTTTAACTAGTGATTACAGACCGACAACCTTCTAGCCCTACATGCCAAATGGCTGTGTCACTCCCTCCTGTCAGAGAGTGTGTCCAGACTCACGCAGCCTGGTGACTTTTCATCAGAGGTAATGAATCTTGTATTCCTGAGATGGGAAATGTCACCAAGCCTCTCACCTCTCCCTTTCCCATCTTCCAACATCTCACTCCCTTCCTGCCACCTGTCCAGGTCCTAATAATTAGGGAAAAGATGCTATGTGTGTGTGACATTGCTTTTCCATCCATACCACTGCCTGGTTGCTGTCGATTTAAATTATGTGGTCAACTGCTCAACTTGCAACCCTACATGATGTAATGGCTATCTCTGTAGGCAGTTTATGGTGCTGGAGTATCATGCATCAAATTCTCTCATCCTTGAGCAATAAAAATGGAAAAAAACAGTTAAGCTCTTACCTGACAGAACTGTATGGTCTGGGGCTCCAGTCCAACTCCTAATAACTCACGTTTAAATTTCTTGAGTTTAGCAATGTTTTTTTCTGACTTTCGGCTTCTCAGATACCACTTAGGGCACTGATAAGGATGGTGTCCCCACAGATATGCACAATTTGTCACAGAGAGGTAAAGTGTATGTATGATTTGCCCTGGTATCTTTGGACTCTTGGAAGTGACTATCCAACATCAGAAGTCTATTTTATATTTATTCCAGTAAAAACTCCTTCACAGACATAAATGTTGATTTTTTGAAAACTTATTTTCTGAAGACTTTAATTTTTCATATTATTCCTAGTATTTTACAGTCTACAAGGACACTCTTTTGATTTAAAATAGAAGGGGATATTTTTCTATTAATAGTGTAAAAATTCCATGTTACCTTTTATACCTTTCATTACTTTAAGACACATTGAGTATACTTTTGTTCACCACAGTGCCCTAATCATTGAAAGTTACAGTAATAAATGGTTAACTCCTTTCCTTCCATTAATATGAAGAAAAGGACACACGCGAAATAGGAATTAAACATGGATCTATGCGGTAAATGCAAAGAAGCAATATGAATATCACTGCATGGATTAAAAATTCCATGGATACAAGGCAGGCAAAAATTATCTTACAATGGAAAAGACACAAAATCTCCTTGTCCCAGATTATATTCAAGAACTAATGTTAACATAAGAAACACTAAGAACAGGAAGAAGACCCCATGTCATAATGTAGCCTGAATTCCAGTGAAAGAAATAGAAAATATCCACACGATTGAATACAACATGGAAGGTAAATTGTCTTCAGGTTACCCCATGTAATTATACCTCAATAATGGCACGCCACACAGTTATAGGAAGGTAGGAGAATCATTTAAAGAGGATTCACAAAGATAACATGAAGTCACTAGTCTTGATTCCTGGGAATTGTGGATCCCTGGATAGACTGGCTATTCTTTAGTAGGGGTATGAAATTTAATTTAAGTATTGTAATAGACCTTCTTTCTGAAGGGAATGAAAGTCCACACTTCTGAACACCCATGCCTTTACTCTCAAGGGATTTGTTGTGCCACTTGAAAGACACCTTCGAGAACAAAAGGAGGGTGGATTTGAGACACATGCAATATTATGATGAAGATTTTATGGTGTGATTTTGAAAGGCATAGTATGCTTTCTTCTTCCTTTCATCTTCTCTGCAACATTACAAATTCATTAGGATTGAGAATTGGGCAGAAATGGTGAGAAATTTCTTTAAACCATCTTTTTGAAGTGTTAAAAATAGTTGATTTTCTATCTTATTTATCAGCTCATGTGTTTTTATACATTTTAAATAATCTTTATGTTTTAAATTAATTCAACAATTGAAACTATTATATTGCAACCATGGTTAGAATACTGAGAGTCATGACAGTAAATAAAAACAACAGATGATTTTTCTTATGGAACTAGAGGTCTGAAAAGGGAAACAGTGAGGTCATAATGCAATTTTATGCCTCTGTTGGTAGAGGATGTGGTATGTTGTGCTGGACTGTCACTGTATAATAAGAGAAGAATTGTGGTCTAGAAAAGTTTTATACATCATAATAAAAAAGGCAAGTGCATGTAAACCACCAGATCTATTTGGTTAACGTAAGTGGTAACAGGTCATTCAAAAAGATAAAAGTAATTTTTTTCTGACAATTACTATTTGTAGCTATACAGATAGAAGAGAGATTTCATAGGCACCCAGTAATGAACCTGAGGAGTACATAAATGCTGGAGAAGTGACAAATCAGAGGGTGCCATCAGGCTTCCCAAATGGACACAGTACAGAACAGGCATCTATGTTTGGAAAGTTCTGTTATGAATCAAATAGAGTTAAACTGCAAATGTTCTCCCACTGTCACTAGCCCATAGCCCCAGATCTTTACTTCAAGTCAGGTTGATTGAAATGCATTCTCTGGAAATAGAGTGAGTCCTTGCCCAGTGGAGCTAAGAAGGCAGACTTTTCAGTGTTTATACAAGCAGTCACCAGAAGGACAAAATGTCCTTGAAACTCAGGGTTGTCTTGGATCAAGGTGAAGATTCCCAGTGAAATAAAACTAATTAGCTGACAAGAGAAACCATTCTACATGATACTGTCTTGAAAGATACAGATCCCATTTGACACATCTGTCAAACTATGTATCTATTGCTGCATAAAGAATGGATCCTAATACAAATCATGGGTTCTGTTTAACACTAATGTACTGATACTAACTCACCAATGGTAAAAATGTACAACAGTGACTCAAAGATGTTGCGGTAAGAGAAAGGGAAAGGGCAAGGCAGAGGAACAAGGATTTCATCAAATCAATTTTTCTATGAAGTAATCAAAACTAAAATTATTTTCATATTTTAAAATGTAATATAAAATTTACTCATACAATAATGATTATTTATTGAACCCAGGACTCAACTCAAAGTTCCTTCACATTCATTAGACAAGTGTTGTAACATTTGCTGTGCTGTGAGTCATAATCACAGTCCTTTTAGCTTTAGTTAATTTTTCAGTCATGGTGCTTTATCAATTTTTGCCAAGACGGCTTCAAACAAGGTTATTCTACCTCTACTTACTGAATACCTGGGATTACATGTATATGGCACCATGCTGAGCCCTATTCATGTGATAAATAATTTCATTTTGTTTTTAGTCCATAAGCTATAAGGCAAATGATCTATTATCTTCATTGTATAAAGAAAAACTTAATAAATATTAGTCGAATGACAAAAAAGTCCCAAGAATTTAGGATATTTGGTTATTATTTAAAAATACACAATTTTAGAGTCAGAAATTTGGCCTAGTGGGAAAAGTGCTTGCCTACCATTCAGGAAGACCTGGGTTCGATTCCTCGGTACCACATATATAGAAAAAAGCTGGAAGTGGTTCTGTGGCTCAAGTGATAGATTTCTAGACCTAAGAAAGCTGAAGGACAATGCTCAGACCCTGAGTTCAGTCTCCACGACTGGCAAAAATAAATAAATAAATAAATACAATTTTAATGCATAGGAATTAGTAGCAAGTAAGTAAGAATAGCAGCAGGTTGAGTGTAATATTCAGTGAGAGATGATGATGAGTAAAAATTCAAGAATCAAGTTGGCATTCATTTGAATATCTGATGTGTAAATCCTGAATGGAGGTAATTTTAAAAACTGAACCCATTAGCTGGGAGTTTACCCTAGTGGTAGAGTGCTTGCTTAGCTTGCACGAAGACCCTGGTTTGATTCCTTGGTACCACATACATAGAAAAAAAGCCAGAAGTGGTGCTGAGGCTAAAGTGGTAAAGCTGTAGTCTTGAGAAAGTCCAAGGACTGCTCAGGCCCTGAGTTCAAGGCCCAGGACTTGCAAAAAAATAAAAATAAAGTAATAATAATAATAATAATAATAATAATAACAATAACAAGAACTGATACCAAACTTGTGGCTCAGGACCTATGTAATTGTAGTACTCCTAGCTCCTTAGTATTTTTTTTTGGAATATCAGTTTCATATATATTAGACTTACTCTCTTTGGTTCAATGAAGAAATATATTCTGAGAATTGAAAGAAATACTTGTTTTCACTTAAAACCCAGGAAACACCATTATGAAGGTTCTATTTAAATGCAGACTTAGGAAGTTATATTTTAAATAGTCCCAAGAGGACTAATTAATAATTGTAAAGTGCTTTGAAGATGGAAAGAGCTAAATTAATGTCAATATTTATTTATTTTAAAAAATTACAGGAGGTGATGCTGCCATTTTGAAATTGCCTCTCTTCCTATCAAGGGCTGATGACAACCATGTGGTTCTTCTTAATTGCCTTTGCCACGTGGGAATTCCACACTGCATGGATGGCATTTCATTTATTTAAAATATTGCAGGTTCTATATGCATGCTTGGCACCCTGTCTGCATCTCAGATGCGGTAAAGCTGCACATCTTTGTGGCACCTTGCAATCAGTAGCCTCTATGTACACAAATTGTCCTTAGTGGTTTAAAGCTCATGCCTGTAATCCTAGCTACTCAGGAGGCTGATATCTGAGGATCAAGGTTCAAAGCCAGCCCCTGTACAAAAGGACTTCAGACTCGTATTTTCAATTAACCTTGAGAAAATGGGAAGTGGGGCTTGACTCAAGGGTAGGCTGGTAGCCTTGTGCTGAAGATCTCAGGGACAATGTCCATGCTCCATGACCCACAAAAAAAATAAATAAACATTGCCCACCAGAGTAGAAAATACATAAATTGAAAAAAATGCAATCTAATCCTTTAGATATAACTTGCCAAATTATCTTTAGATGTGTTTCATAACTGCTTACATTATTTGGAAAATGGCTTTTTCTATTTATTGAAACTCAGAAAAAGATGCTACCTTTTCATTTTTTGGGGGGAGGAGCTTTGGAGAAGGCAAATTTACACTGGTGGATATAGTCAAATAACTAGAATAATGAAGATATACTCTTCAGAGGATTTCTATTGGAAAGTTATGTGTTTTGCTTTTACTTGCAGTGTAAGCTTTATTCTTTTGTCCAACGTGGCCCTGATGGGTTCTGCAGGAGATTTCTGGAATTCATGGCTCCATGTCTACTTTTTGTTTTGCTAGGAATGGCTAAGTGCAAGGTCTCTGATGTCAGGATAGATGCTCACCCAGCCTCATAAAGATAAAGGTGTTTGGTATGGGGGTGAATGGAAACAGTGAAAGCCAGCTCTACCAAGCTGATACATAAGGGATAATATCATAAATACAATGATTCTGCAAGCTGTTGTAATTTAAACTACAAGCAAGTTCATGCCACTGCATATGAAGCTAAAGAACAGAAACAGGAAGGGAAAAGGAAAGATAGAATGTGGATAGTGATTAATGTGCTACAAGGATACATGAAAACAACATAAAGAAATTCAGTGGAACATGTCAATCAAAACATAAATATACTATGGTAGGGTATGTTGTATGCAGAGAGAGGATGAAGATCATATACTGTGGAAATAAAATATTTGAAACTATGGAAATCAAGGAATAAAAAATATTGAAATTAGCGAGGACTCAATAACTGCATACCCAAAGCTATGGACATAGTATAAACATAAACATAACTATATAGACATATAAACCTATGACTCTATAGACATAATGTTTTATTTCATAAATTAATATGTTTCTATGACATACAAACCCTTAGCCTAATTTTGATTAAATTCTAAATACTAAGTCCCAGTGATTGCAAATAGAAATTCCCTCCTTGAACACTTGTTTGTTAAACTTGTCATTTAAAATATCATGTAAAAATCAACGTTAATAAATTCTCTAATTAAAAAAATAGAATAAAGATAATGGGAGACAGATAAAAAATGTTGAAATTATTTAGCTAAGTGAGGAAGTAGGACAGGAAGACTGATAGAGAGGGCTCTATCACTTGAGCAATGCCTCTACTCCTGTATTTTGCCAGCGAGTTTAGATAGAGGTTTTTTTTTTTAATCTTCCCACAAATGAACTTATACACATCAGAAAAATAAATCACAACTTCAAAGAATAAAGAACTCCAACTTACCACAATATTTTCTGAGAAAAGCCTCACTCAGTGAGGCTAAAATAATCTTGACACTAAAACTGAAGAAGTGAAATTACAGGGTATAAAAATAACGAACATAAGATATAAAGATTGCAAGCAAAGTGTAAACAAATCTTACTATCCGGAAAACAATGAATGTGTATGTCAAAGACAAATCTGACCTGTATGGAGGCTCTGATGTCTCATACTTTTAATCCTAGCTATTCAGAAGTCTGAGATTAAAGATTCCAGGTACAAGATTCTTCCTGCCCCGTCAGAAAAATCCAAAGACCTTCATCACCAATTATCACCCCCCTCAATAAAAATAAGTCAGAAAGTCAGAATCAGAAATGGAGCTATAACAACACATCTGAGACTCTACATCTTTTTATATGTAGACAGAGTTTTAAAGACATTTCTGTCCAGGATGGCTTGGAATCTTGATCCTCAGATTTCAGCTTCTTGAGTAGTTAATATTACAAGATGAGCTACTCTTGACAGTAGCTCATTTTACATTTTTAATTGCATAGATTTGTTATGCCAGGAGCTTTCATTGTCACATTCCCAGGTATGCATTCAATGTCAAGTTCACCTCCTCCACCACTGCCCCTCAGCCTGCTCTTAAAACAATTTCAACAGGTTTTACTGTTCTGTTTTCATAGATGCATATAAAGCACTAAGGTAGCATTTTCTATTATCAAGTTACAAGGAAATATGACATCTGTGGGAGGGGGAAAATCTGTCACAAAATAACCATTTATAGTCTTCAAATTTGCTAAGTTTTTATTTCATCCATTATATCATTATTTTTTTAAAGTATCAGAGGATTCCAGTGTAAAACAAGGACACATTTTCATATGCACATTCTGATGCCATTACTCTTTTAAAAGAATTTGTGCACCCTAATTTTAGTATAAAATTATCGAGATCAGTTTACATAATATTTATGTCCTAAATGTACTCAATTTTTTATAATAAAGATAATTGCTGTTGAACTTATTTTTTAATCTTCAGTGAAACTTGCTCACCAGCTGGGTGCTGCTCATGGCGATCTTCCCAAAAGCAGCAGAAATATCTTCTAAATATTCTTTGCAAACATCCTTTAGGAAATACTTGGCATCTCTTCCTGTCTGCCACTTCTAATTCAAACTTCCTGGATTTTCATTTTCTTTCTTATCTTGTTTTTTTACTTATGTGCCCTATTCTAATGAGAAATATTGCTCTTAGATGGACATATTGTCTCAAGACTGAAAGTCTAACTCCTTGAAAGGTGGAGCAGAGAGGAAGATGATTCCAGGCTACTTGGATAAGAAATTCATAAACTATTGCATCTCAACCAATTAGGTATGCATCGTAGATGCATTTGTTATTCTAGCTGAAGTACAATGGTTTCATGTAATGGTTCGTGCCTATCTTCTGAACCAAATGACATGAAACAACTAAGAATATGACAGTCCAGAAAAAAACTGAGGCATAAAGTAAAACATGACCTAAAAAATAACCACAAAATGGGCTTGGATGTGACTCAAATGAGAACATGTCCAACGCCCCCTTCAAAAAAAGGCTTATAAAGAAATGTATTCCCCCTAAACTAAAATTTTAGTAGCAATTGATTTCTTTTCAGATTGGCTCCTCTGCCCCATTCACAAGTTATATGCAGAGAATGCTGCTAAGATTTCCTCCTCCTCCTCCTCCTCCTCCTCTTCCTCCTCCTCCTCCTCCTCCTCTTCCTCCTCCTCCTCCTCCTCCTCTCCTTTCTTCTTCTTCTTCTTCTTCTTCTTCTTCTTCTTCTTCTTCTTCTTCTTCTTCTTCTTCTTCTTCCTCTTCCTCTTCCTCTTCTTCCTCTTCTTCTTTTCTTCCTCTTTTGGGTCAGATTAGCACCTGAACAAAATGGTTCATTATAAAGAGTCTGACCTCTTCTGAGTCTTTTGCTTTTTTACTTATACCCAATCCCAGTCTCTACCTGGTCACTTTTCTTTTGGCACCTGTGCCATGTTCATTGAAGCCAGAGGACTCTTGACAAAATGCCAAGTGCCATACTTTTTAGATATTTCATTAATCATAACTTTGAATCAGATATACTCCCTTACAAATAAAGCACCAAGTAACAAATACTTAACTTATTTATTTATTTTGCCAGTCCTGGGCCTTGAACTCAGGGACTGGGCACAGTAGGGTGTAAGCATTGAGCTGAAGAGCTCAGGGACAGCCAAATTCAAGCCATATGACTGACTAAAAATTACTTGTAAATGATAAAAATTTTAACTCACCCACATTTTTAAAGAATGGTGATTTCTTTTCATAGAGAAATCTATCGAAACATTGGACATGTTTCTTCTTGTATTTTTATAAAAAATCTTCTTAGTTTTCCCTCTCTTATTTAAAAGTCATTTTGGGTCACTTTTTTCCCTTTTTTCCATATATTTTTATTGTAATTAATAGAAGGTTTACATTATATTTACCAGATAGAAGGTGCATTACTTCGCAAACATTGATAACCTTTCTCATGTCTTGATCCATTTCCCTCCCACCACCCCAGCCCCTCATCTTGTTTCCCCCATTCCCTATCCTATTTCAAATAACCAAATATGCATATATACAATATATCAGATAACAAAGTGAGATACTGTAACAATATGAGATAGCCAAGGGACAGCAAAAGAGCTGAAAGATAACATAGTACCTTAAGGACAACAATCATTCATTATATGGCTTTTGTTTCTATATCCTAGAGGGCCTTTCAATTAGCGTCATACTATATGGCCTTAAGTATGAAGGTTTTGCTCTGTTGCAAATCTCTGCTAGGAGAGCCCACGGTTTCTACTGACTATGACAAATGAGGGAAACCATTGAGCCTATGTTCCTTTGAGTCTGGCTTACTTCACTTAATATGAGTTTTTCTAAGTCTTTCCATTTCCTTACAAATGGGGCGATGTCGTTCTTTCTGACAGCAGCATAGAATTCCATTGTGCATAAATACCACATCTTGTTGATCCACTCATCAACTGAGGAGCATCTGGGTTGGTTCCATATCTTTGCTATGGTAAATAATGCTGCAATGTACATCATTGTGCTAGTGGCTTTTGTATGTCCTTGTTTCTGGACGATTGAGTGAATGCCAAGTAGTGGAATTGCTGGGTCATAGGGGAGCTCTATGTTTAGTCTTTTGAGGAACTGCCATACTGCTTTCCATAGTGGTTGAATGAGTTTGCACTCCCACCAACAGTGTAGTAGTGATCCCTCCTGGCCACATCCCCTCCAGCATCTGTTGTTATTAGATTTCTTGATCCTGGCCATTCTAACTGGAGTGAGGTGGAATCTTAGAGTTGTTTTGATATGCATTTCTTTTTTTCATATATTTTTTATTGTAATTAATAGAAGGGTTACATGATATTTGCCAGATAGAAGGTGCATTAATTCCCATACATTAATACCCTTTCACATGTCTTGGTCCCCATTTCCCTCCCCCTCACCCCCACCCCTCATCTTGTTTTCCCCCGTTCCCTATCCACAGTCATTTTAATGTTCTCTTTCTCAATCTTAGAACTGTTATGAAAGGAGTAGTATTACCCTGGTGTTTTCATATATTTTACCATATCTGGCAGAGAAACAGAGTATACCAGATTTGATTGATAAATATATTGATCAACAGAATCTCTGTAGTAGGGAATATACCACAGATTTTTTAAAAAAATGTTCTAAATCTATAATTGTAAGATAGATAATCTAAACATAGTCATGAGAGAATTCAGAATTCTGAATTCAAGGCACACATTATTTTTAAAGTATTGAAAATAATATAAATTATCATGAATAAAAGTTCTCATTTATTTTACAACTGAATGTGATTTAACACAAGTCTGATTATTTTTTAATTTTGCAAGATAAACCTATGAAACTTTCATTGTAAATACACAGGTGAATTATATGAACTGCTGTCCATGTCCCTGTGTCTTGATGTCTCTACTCTCTTTGTCTCTTTTCCTGTCTCAGTCTCTGTCTCTGTCACATACAAACCAATGAACACATACGCATTTATATCAATTAGAACATCATGTGAAACATTAGGTGTCTTTGTTAGGGCTCTGAGAGCCAAATTAAATTAATTTATGGTGAATCAAATACTTTGTATCGTGTACACAAGTTGCCATTCAAATAGTACATATTTTTCTGCCTGTCATTTAGAATGAATTCAGTACCACAAGTTTTCCATTGAATGAAGAAATTTAACCGAGGGCATCAAAGAAGAAACCTTCATAGATAATTGGCCAGCTCTGGGAGCTATTGTAGTGGAACAGGATTCCAGATTGAATCAAATTCTGGTGTACTCCTAAACAGAAAAATAAAGGATGGAATCTAGGGGAGTTTATACACCAATTAAGGAACGATTTGTGCTACATTTTTATCAATATTTTTGCTTGACACACAAAATTATAAACATATAGAAGCAAATACTCTGTCTTTCAAATATTGTCTGTTTGAGAACGAAGAAGATAGTATTTCTGTTCATTGGAACAATGATCACACAAGTCAATCAGGAACCCATCTTTTTCATTTTTTATTTGGAAAACAAGTATTATATGTTTATGGGAAACTGAAGAAAGTCATTGGGTACAAAAAAATCTTACGTATAAATTTTATTTCTTTTCTCTTTTATTCCCCTTATAGTTAATCTCAGGTGGTCATTGTATCAGATATTGTTACCGGGTATTTTGTATACATTTATTTGTTTATTTGAAATAGAGAAGGGAAGGGGGAAAACAAGATGATTGGGAAAGGGAAATGGGTACAAAAGCATAAAAAGGGCTATCAATGTTCAAGAAGTAATGCACCCACTATCTGATGAATGTAACTGTAACTACTCTATACATTACTCAGACAATAAATACAATTTTAAAAATTAATTTTATATGAAAACTTAACCACATAATTGACAATACCAGAGATGAAAAAGTAGCTTTCAGTCCAAACAAACATCATCATATTTTATTAAAAATTTAAAAAAAATATAACATTTCAAAACAAATGAAGCAATTCTCTTTTTTTTGTATTAAAAGTACCATCCCTAAGAGAAAAATCAATCCTTTCCAATTACCTTCCTATGTTTTCTAATTCTTACCTTTGTTTCTTCTTCTCTCCCCAATTCTCTCTCTCTCTCTCTTTTTTTTTTTCCAGTCCTGGGCTTGAGCTCAGGGCCTGAGCACTGTCCTTGGATTTTTCTCAAGTAGAACACTTGAGCCTCAGCACCACTTCTGGCTTTTCTACATATGTGGTACCAAGGAATCGAACCCGGGTCTTCGTGCATGCTAGGCAAGCACTCTACCACTAGGCCAAACTCCTGGCCCCCCAATTCTCTTTTTAACACATGCATCATTTTTCATTTATTTATTTTACTTTATAATCTGATCAGTTTTCCTCCATGAACTGGATTTACAATTAATGCCATACTGTAAATTCTCTTCCTTTTCTAGTCCATGTCATATCTAAGATCATAAATGCAGGCAACTCTACCTAAAACATCTGTATATTCTGTAAATAAAAGGATGTTATCTTCAGGAATCCAATTGGCAAATGCCACATGTGGTTTGCCTCTTATACTTTAAGATTCTGCTTTGTAATTCTGAGTCAAGATTATTCCATGTTAAACTAAGACTTCTACATTTTTATCCCTCCATTTAGTGATCCACTAAACCCAGTCTTTAATTTTGCTGGTTTGGCCCAAAGCCTAAATTCTTCAGAGAATTTCAGTGTCCAATACAATCTAGACTTCTTGAATAGCATGCCAAAATTAAACTGCTCATCTAAAGCATAACAGACCTACATGTAGTACTCTTCCCTTTTTTACAATGCCTACAATTTTTCATTCCTACAATGAAGTAGGTCCTAATTGGCCTTGTCCATGTTTAAGGATGGTACTCTATTCTCTTGTGCTCTCTGTTCATATAGATACTAGAAATGCCACAGGATTTTTGGCCATAGTTTTTTGATTGTTAAAACACTGAATTGAATTGATAATATTAATTGGAAAAGCAACAACTCTGTTGAATAATATAACTTGCCTGTATCTAATGTGGTTTTTGAGTTCTCCCCCAATAAAATGAGTTACATTAATACAGGATAATCTTTTTTTCATACTGTCTAAATAGGAAACTCTAATGTAAATAAAAAAATATTCTTGTTGTCCTTAATGTACTATGTTATCTCTCATCTCTTTTGCTGTCCCTTGGTTATCTCATATTGTTACAGTATCCCACTTTGTTACCTGATATATCGGGTATATTTGTATTTGGTTTTTTGAAATTGGATAGGGAAGGGGGGAAAACAAGATGAGGGATGGGGTGGGGGGGAAGGGAAATGGGACTCAAGAGCTGTGAAAGGGTATCAATGTATGTGAATTAATGCACCTCCTATCTGGCAAATATCATGTAACCCTTCTATTAATTACAATAAATATATATGAAAAAAAATTCTTGGGCCAGTAGTGTTTCCTAATGGTATACTGCTTGCCTAGCATGCATGAATACCAGGGTTCATTTACTTGTTACCATCACATAAGCAGTTCTGGGACTCAAGTGGCAAAGTGTTAGCCTTGAGCAAAGCATGTCCAAGGACTGTTCTCAGTCCCTTAGTTCAAACCCCAAGACTGGAAAACATATATCATATATGTGTGTGTGTGTGTGTGTGTGTGTGTGTGTGTGTGTGTGTGTATACATATGGAGGCATTAATGACAAGGGCACAAAAGCCATAGTGTAACATCATTTACAAAAATGTACATATTCATCAATACATTGTTTCTTTCAGTTAGGAACAATCTGTACTGTAATTTACATGACAGTCACCTATTCTCTTCTATTTCTCTATCTAGGCGTATTCATCTCCAACTAACCTGCTATCTAAAAGGTTTGCTCAACTTAAGTCACTCTTGAATTTTCACTGTATTTAGCATAATACATTACAGGATATCTGCCTATCAGATTTTTAATAAACATATGAATCATCCATGCTTGGTTTCAATGGTTAATCAGTAGCAGGAGATTCAAATTTCAATTTGAAATCTTTTTTTTCAAGTATACATGCAGACAAAAGCACAGCTGTGAACTCTAACCTTTGTCTCTGTTAATCGCCCAAACAACTTTCATTGGATTTTTTCAACTACTTCTCCATACTCCAGTTCTGTCTATTACTTCACACACCTGCACTGCTATTCTTTGCCTTGATCAAAAGTTCTACTTATTTTCTAGAATCTTAGGCAGAGCTTTAAAAACTGAGCTAATTATTGGGACATATTTATGGAAGTCAGAAGTTACAACAACAACAACAACAACAAAAAGCATAGCATAACATGGTGCCAGAGTCATGTAGCTGTATTCATAGCTATTTATGAGGTCCAAATTGAAGATTGCAGTTCCAGATTAACCCGGGGAAAAAGGAAGCCAGACCTTTATCTCAACAGGTAACCTTGATAGAGTTATTCATATCCATAGTCACAACAGCAGAACAGATTAAATTGAAGATCTAGAATAGTCCCAGTTAAAAACACAAGCAAGCAAATATCCCATCTCAAAATTAAAACGAAAACAACAAGCGTAAATTTAAAATAAATGGAGGTATTGGTTCAAGTGGCTGAACATCCCTGAGGTGAAGACTTCAGTGCTGACACCCCCCAAATATATATATATATATGAGCCATAAGGGAGAGGTAGAATAAAACATTTGAATTCACGTGATGCAGCTTCACACATTCAAACAGAAAATCTGTTGTGTTTTATTTTTTAGTGTTTTATACTGACTACTACCACTGTATCTTTTTTCGGATTCTCTCTTGTACTTAAATTACAACAATCAGGTCTATTTAAAACAAAAACGACTCACTTCATACTGAAACTCTGGTGTGCTCTTATCCAGCTTTTTGCAAGGATGAAATCAAAAGCTAAAGGGGAGTGGGAGTGGGGAGGAGACAAGACGGAAGCAAAAGGCTACTGATCCAAATTCTGAATTCATCTGCCTTCCACTGCCCTACAACTGTTATTTTCAAACAGCTTAAAATATCATTTAAAGATAATGTTTCTCCTGAGCAGCAAACACAGATTGTCCATTGTTGTTTTAGGGATCCAAAGTTCTAAGCAGTGGAGACGTGACAGGGTATATGAGATGCACAAGGCACAATGGAGGATTGTTTGTGTAAATGCCCAAGATGATCTCTGGTTCAATATGGTGATCAAGTGCCTGCATTTGCCTCAACTTCTCATTAAAATGAGAGGGAATAAAAACAGAATTAAGTCCATAAACTTTAATAGGAAAGAATAGGAGAAGGGCCATCAACCAATATGAGATTTCATAGCATTATTGAGAGATCAGAAATGATTGGATGCTATATTCAAGTGAATAAAGAAAGCAATGGAATCTACAGTCAAAAATGTAATGCAAGAATGGATGATAAAAAAAGAAGGTGCAGGTTTTCCAGGCACAACTTCACCTGTAGCATTTTTATTTATCTAACATAACCTTAAATGATGACATTTGGTATCCAGGTATAAGCGCTGGAACTAAGAAAGGGGGACAGTCAATGATAGAGAGGCAAGGATTGTCTTAGAATTTTGTCTTTGAGGACTGGTGGGAGAAAACTGGAAAGTGGTATTAGAAAAATTGAGAGGATAGGTGTGGGTTTGGGAGAGAAGAAGGAGAATGACGAAAGGGGTGATATTAATCACACTTGAGTTTACTCATAAATTAACATGTTGAAATGAAGCCTCTTTATACGTGTGTGTGTGTGTGTGTGTGTGTGTGAAGTTTTGTCTCTGAAAAACAATGATCCAATTGCCACCCTAATCATCTTCCTTTATTTTATATGCCACGTTTGTTCATACAAATTCTTTACACTGATTCAAGGCAAAAGAACACATAGAAAAATAACAACACAATAACTATAGTACAGAAATATAATGTATTGATTCTGATTATTATAAGCCCTATCTGGGTACTGTTCTCACGGGATACTTTGCTCTTATTTGGAAATAATTTTTCAAAACCCTGTCTCCCCTGAAGTTTAACTGACTTCATCTGCATTTTTTAATGGATTGCAAAAGCAAGCCTACATACAAAGAAGCAGAGACAACCCCATGTACTATCCAGAAAGTATAACTCCATATTTCCTTCTTTGAATCTGTGTAAATAATCTGCATCTTTGAAGGCATTTAAATAAAGTCAAAAAACTTATAATAATATTTTTTTCACCATTCCTTGAACTCAGGCCTGGGCACTCTCCTTGGGCTTTCCCAAGTACGGAGCATTACCACTTGAGTGTATGTACATGGTACCAAGGAATCGAACCAAGGTCTTTGTGCATGTTAGGCAAACACTCTACCACTAGGCCAAACTCCTAGCCAATAATAATTTTTTATTTTGATTTCACTGGAAATCAAAATAACTCACTGATGAAATAAACTAAAAATATAAACTGAATTTAATATTCTCAGGCAAACGTGAAGAACAGCCCCAGAAATTCAAGAAAATAAAGTCAAATGACTTAACATGAATCTAGTGAGGGAAAACGAACAAAGACATAAAAGACTTGAATATGGCTTAAAGTATGAAAAGTATTGGAGAATATTGTTGAATAAACCACAACTAACAAATGATGGCTCTGCAAGGATAAATAGAAAAGATGCCAGCAGGGGGAAAAGAAGGGACAGAATGAAATACAGGAAAAATAGGACTCGACTTCAAAGGCATACTTTGCAAAATGAAATTATTAAGAAATTTTGGAATATAAAGAGAATTCAAGATGCCATCTTAAACTTTTCCAGTTGATGTGGTGGAAGAGTGAGAACAGTTAATGCAACGCTTAGGTGCATGTGACTTGCTTTGCAGTAATTCAGTTGGTTGACCAGTGCTCATCAGGTTCCTGAATGTCAGTTACTCTGTATATGAAACAAACAAACAACAACAGAGCAAGAGAAAGTACTAAGGAACAGTACTCATGTTTACAACCATTGTCTCTAATTACCATTTTGTATGTTTGTATGTAGAGTTGTTTTAGTATAAGGAAGAAAACAATAAGCAGAGGCAGGTATATAGAAGCATGATTTACTTTATGTTTAACATGTGTTAAGTCTAGAGATATGGCAGTTAATGAAGAACAAGGGGATAGTATTCAATCGTTCATTGAGATGAAATAGATGTAACAACCGTTCCAATGCTTTAATTATTATGAACATTCATGTGGTATTAAGGACATGTCATTCACTGTCTCCATTTATTTTGTGAGGCTGTAATAGAATAGTTGAAACTGCATCATTTACCCCCAAAAATGTATTTCTTCTAGTTCTAGAAGCTGGAAAGTCTATCATTTGGGAGCCATATCAGGTTACTGATTTTCAGGTGCCCTGGCTGCATTTTACAAGGTATTTATTCAGTAGGGTACAGGTGTGTATGTGCAGAAAGTGAAGTCAAATACCCTTAAAGCTGCAAGCCCCCATCATGTGGTATATTCCTACTCAAGTAATAACTTCTTTATCTCAAAAAGTAGGTGAAAGCAATAACTGAATTATAGTTAGTGTAGACATTTGTCTATCCCCAAGTTCCCAAAAAGTTTGGTGTAGAATTAGCCTACATCCAGGATAGAAATCAGAATTCTCATCAAGCCAGGACCAATGACCATTTCTGGAAACTCTCTGCATTCTGACAGTTCTGGGAGGAGGCACCCTTTCTCCCCATCTTTTCCAGTCCCACAGCTTGGCTTCTGGGGGCTCTCACATCAACCCCATTCCTAGAAAGCAATTTCCTGTTTCTTTCTCTTTGTAGCTCCTAGAAGTCACATTCTTACTTCTTATCTCCATGAATTGGATTATTCAAGGTACTTTTGGTATATTTGTTCTATGGGTCTGATTATGTTTTAGACTAATATTCTCACTGTTTTTCCATAACACAGCATTGGCTAGAATTCCATAATTAGTTTTTGTTTATGTATATGGTACTGAGGATCTGAACCCTGGATTTCATGCATGTTAGACAAGCACTCTATCACAAAGCCACATTCCCAGCCACTCCCAAAATTACTTTTAAGAAGAGCATCCCTTAACTTACATGGAAGAGAAACGTGTGGTACTATATTTCTGAGGAGAGATCATTCTAATCCCTACACCATTCCAATTTTAAGACACGTGCTACTGAAGGAAGTATTAAAGATGTTGTTAAATAAATTACTCCAATTATAATTAGAACTCACTAAACTTTGACCTCAGATGCTACTGAAGGATGAACAGGATGAGCAATAAAAGTAAGCCAATTATTCATCCTCAATGAGTAGAAAATGTAATCACTCATAATTTATACATCAAGAAGTTCTACTAGCATCATGCTCAGATATTAGATACAATCCCCAAAAGAAGTAAAATTTTTGCAAATAGCAAAAAATTGTCCCTGGAACAAGGGCTATATCATTGAAAAGGTAACCAGATTTTTTAATCTAAAGGCATTTTGCAATACTAGTAATATTTTATATTCATATAGGAAATTGCAAAACTAAAATCCCTCCAGGCCAGGCAAGAGTCACTCATGACTGATATCCTAGCTACTCAGAAGTTTGAAATGTGATGAGTGTAGTTTAAAGCCAGCCTGGGCAGGAAATTCCATGAGACTCTCATCTCCAGTTAGCCACCAGAAAACTGGAAGTACTGCTGTGGCTAAATTGGTAGAGTGCTACCCTTGGATAAAAGAGCTTAGGTACAATGCCCAGGCTCTGAGTTCAAGCCACAGGCCCAACAACCAAACCAGAAACAATAACAGCGGCAAAGAAATGGCATGTGTCTGTAGAGTGTTCTGTGTACCTCAATTATCAAATCATTTTTGCTATATTAGTCTTAGTCCAGCTTTCTCTTAGAAAAAATAGCGAGAAATTTCTAAAATAAATACTGTCACAATAATGAGGTTAGTGAAAGTCATATTAAACCCAAAAATATGTAGGGAGACGTCAATAGTAACCAAGAAAACACAGGAAAGTGTACTTTGAGTACATCAAGTAAGAAGCTTGGAACACTTTGAGGTGTATGTCCACTTTGCAGCTTGCTGAAATCAAATAGAACTGAACTAAAATTTTAATAATCTGTGACTTGTGCAACCTGCAAAGAGGTCAGACCCTCTTTCTGTGTATTAACAGAATTAAGAATGTCTAAACCATATTATTTTGTAAATATAAATAAAAACAAATCCTGGTTAAAAATTAATTACTTATAAAACACAATCCTTGCCGGCTTTTTCATCAATTATGATAACCACTGTTTCATCATAGACTCTCATTCCAATAAGGAAGGCAACAGTAATGAATGAATATACTAGTTGAATGGAAGAGTGACTTTCTTAATAAATGAAACAAGTAACCATGGGATGGAGAATTCAATGAAATAATGAGCTTCCAATGGCTATCTCACGGGAATTCTGTAATTAAAAGAAATTCCTGCATTCAGTTGGTTACACGTACCTAATAATCATTAAGGCCCCTTACCTTTCAGAAATAATGTAATGATTAAGCTCATGTAGCTCATTAATGCTTATAAATTTGGGGTGTCAATGTGTTCCAAACTTATTCTACCTATTTAACAAGAAGAAAACGTGACTGGAGAAATTTCAGGTCACTATTTCTTCACAATGCTGCCAGGCAAAGTAGTTTCTTACATCTCACTAGCAGGCAGCCCTCATTCTACTTTTCTCTCTTTTCCCTTCAATTTTGAAAGCTTTAGAAAGAAGAGACTGCCTGTTCTTTCCTTCTACTCCCCCAAGAAAATGACAAAATGACATTCTTTCCCACTCTCTGTGAAATGATTTCTGTTAACAGCTCTGGAAAATGCTGCAAAGATGTGAGAGAAATGATGGCAGGATTTGTTGACAAGAAGGCGAAATGAGGGATTCAGGGGAAAAAAAAATAACACCCACATTAGAGGCTGAGGGGTTTGTGGCTTCACTCGGTTCCTCTCTCCCTTGGCCTGGGGTTTGCCTGTCATATTCAGGTGATTATAGACTTCCTTCAAATCACTTAATTAATAAGGCTTCTAATGAATCATGTGGATCACACTTTAAACTTCATTGTTTAATCTAAGTTTTTCCTTTGATGACTTTAACCTATCACCAGGTAGTAATAATTTTGAAATAAAGGAAATCATGAAATTTGAAGGAAAAATTATTGGGGGAACTTCAGCTTAAAGTTCAAGGGACTTGCATGTGCAACACATCTCCTAGTATGTTCAGGGAATAATCACTTTTTAAAGAGTTGGAATCTTAGTAAAGAAGGACCACAGGTAGTGTGTGCCTTCCCTTTATGTGACTAAAGGATTATTAAGGTTCAACATCTACCTAAGTCAGCTGATAATGTGCTCTGAATTCTAATAACACCAATGTATTCTTCTGTTACATTAGAAATATTGATGTATAAAAGTATACACATAAAACAATATGTATACTATATAAGCTCTGACTATTGAATCAAATCTGCAGATTCTCATTTCATCACAAATTCCTAAAGGGTTAATGAACAGAATGCATGAAATATCTCTTAAGGAAAGCATTCAGGGTTATGGAAATTATATAGTAACTCCATGATCACAAATGCCATGATCACAAATGTCCCTAAGATTACTCATCTGCCAAAGTCTCAATTTTCATTCTGTGAAATGGTCATGAATATTTGAACTTCACATAATAGTTGCAATGAAGGCTTTGGGAAAATCTTTATTAGAGTATGCTTTAATATTCGAACAATCAGGAATGCTTTGAAATAATTTATTCTACTTGGTGTAAAGGACATTATGATAAATCATAGATATAAGTAATATTTGGGAGTAACTGTTTTAAAGATTTTTATTAACATGCATTAGTTATACACAGGACATTTCACTGTGACATCCATATATTCATGAAATGTCTGTCAATCAAATCCATCCCCTTTATTATTCTCCTTAGCCTCTGCTTATAAAACAAAAGCAATAGGTTTTTCTCTTCTAACTTTATACGTATATATAGTAATTTTACTTTCATCTATTCATCCATATCGATTCTCTTATTTTGAAACTGTTTTAAAACTACAGAGAATGTATTCAGAAAAATGGGACAAAATATAATTAACTGTGAATTCCCATGAAACTGATTTAAAGAATGAAAAAGAAATAAAAAATATCTAGGATCCATGTGAAAAATTAGGTCCCAGAAATTCTCAGCAATGGTGCCCAAAGGTAGATAAACCTAAATATTTCTCCTGATATGTAAGCAAAAGAAAAGTTTTATTCAGAACATTGGAAAAGATCTAATTTAAATAATAATTCATGTTATAGGATAAGAAAATGTATGGACAATACAGGGGATGGAGAGGGTCATCATATGAACACCCATGAAATGTGAGGCAGATATTACAATTTGAATAATTAAATTCAGAAAAAAATAGAAAAAAATTAGAAGAACCTATTAAACATTTAAAAAGTCATTGGTGTAAATCCCAAGAAATATAACAACGATATTGCTTATGATACAGGTATGAAAAACAAAAATATAATTTTAAAAAACAAAAACTTCTCATTTTGGAATCAAATCTGTTTTAATTTTTTTGCTCCATCAAGAAAACTTGAGCAAATGATCTAACTTTGTGCAGATCACCTAACATCTTTCTTTCTTTCTCTTTTTCTCTCTTTCTCTCTGTATTTCTTTCTTTCTTTCTCTCTTTCTTTCTTTCTCTCTTTCTTTCTTCCTTCCTTCCTTCCTTCCTTCCTTCCTTCCTTCCTTCCTTCCTTCCTTTTTTTCTTTCTTTCTTTCTTTCTTTTTTTCTTTCTTCTTTCTTTCTTTCTTTCTTTCTTTCTTTCTTTCTTTCTTTCTTTCTTTCTTTCTTTCTTTCTTTCTTCCTTTTTGCCAATCTTGGGGCTTGAACTCAGAGCCTGAGCAGTTCCTTGGGCTTTCCTTTACCATGTGAGCCACAGCACAATGTCTGGCTTTTCTTTTTTTTCATATATTTTTATTGTAATTAATAGAAGGGTTACATTATATTTGCCAGAGAGAAGGTGCATTAATTCACATACATTGATACCCTTTCTCATGTCTTGGTCACCATTTGAAATGTTCACCTTTGAAATGGTCACAATATTAAGCTCTTTGACAATAAATATATAGTATATAGTAATGATTCAATGAGATCATACACAATACCAGAAAGTACTCAATAGGTATTGTCTCAAAAATAATTCAAATATAACAAATGTTTATGTGAGGCCATAAATAAAATACAATTCAAATAAAGAAGTATAATCAAATGGGCTGAGTTAAAAATCTTTAAATATGACCTTATCTCACAGAATTACATCAATAATCTCTTTTTAAAATACCGGTAAAATTGAACACAAGTGGCTCATTTCTACAATTCTGATGACCCAGAAGGCTGAGGTCCTAGATCAGGTTTGAAAGGCAGCCAAATTTCCAGAGGCTGTTATTTCCAATTAATCACTCAAAAATCAGAAGAGGAGGTTTGGCACAAGAGATTGAGTGCCAGCTTTGCGGTATAAAAACTATGAAACAGTACCTAGGACCTGAATTCCATCTCCAGCTCTAGCTCAAAAATAAATAAATAAATACATAAGTAAATAAAAAAACACTGCTGAAGAAATCTTTGGTATAGTGATTATTAAGTGACTATAATCTCTATCTCTAATTCTTATGTAGAGACAGAGAGTGATAATAGGCAAAGTTTACATTGCTGTCCTAGGGAATTTAAGGTATGTGGTTCCATTGCACAGAACAGATCCACATCCGCTCTAAGCTGAAATTGCATAAAATAAACAGAGTTCAAACTTCTAGAAATTCAGCATTGCTACCATGACCACTGAGATTTTTTACTAAGTGATGTCATTTGAAAGAAAAGCATTGTATCTATGATTTTCTACTTCCCTGGTTGCTTTTATTTTCTGATATAGATCTAACCATATTATTCTAAACTAAACAGGATTTACCTTTCCTATTACATTTCCTTCCTTCACCAAACATTTCTGAATTCATGAAGATGGTTGTATGGGCTTGTTAATGCACTGCACAAATGTTTTACTGGAGAAAAGATTCCAAGACCTGTTGTAAAAAGCAAAGACAATGCTTATGTTTTATGTAATAATAACATTGATCACCAATCGAGAACAAACTGTGTTTATCTGGAGACACCCCCTACCCATTCCCAAGGGATTTATTCATAGCAAAATTGCTTACCTATAGGAAGCTAGCAATGTCTCTGGTTTGCTGAGTTTGGCCAGAAATGCCCTGCACAAATGAATTTAGAGATTTTCTCAGCTTGCGTTCATATGCTACAAAGGGGAAATAGCCCAAATTGCACCTATTTGGGCCTGAATTATCGACTTTAGCTTTGAAGTGCAAATGAGCTGAATGAAAACATACTTAGGCTGCAACACAGAAACTATTCCTACTCGCTGATTGATGGTGCATTAACTGTCTTGTAAGAAAAGCCTTGTATTGCAATGGATTTGTAGTATTCGGGTCCAATTATCCCACCAATGAAGGCAAACACTATCCACTGTATGAACTAGTCAATAGTGATTTTTTTCCTTAAAATTCTTTACTTTCTCTTTTTTCTAGCCATTCGAGTTACTGAATTGCTCATAAAATAGTCTTTTCATGGTTTATCGGCCCTGCTGTTTCTACAGCTAGACTTATGAACTCTAGCTAAGAAAACAAACTGCTATAAACAACTTCTCAGTGGGCTAAAATCATCAGCATTTATTGTGAATGCAAACTCCTTTGGAAACTTCTAATCACAATAATCCATCTATATAAAAATAATTCTTGGATAAATGAATATGTCTGGAAAGAAAAATGAGCAGAGCATTTATATGACCACACAAAATGCCATGTGTAAGTCAATTATTAAATGATCTTTGATATTTTGTACTTCAGAAGAGAGCCTTTATAGATCCTGAATGTACATGATTGACTGTGTATAATAATGTTGTGAATTTTGATAACTCTCTCATGAAATCTTAGACACTAAATGAATAAATACATCATTTGCTCACAATTTTCCCTCTCTGTCATCTTATATTATGAATCAGGAATAATTGAGATGCCCTGATTCAAAATGGCCCCAGAGAATTTCTGAAGTAGGTTAGCTTAGAATTTACTTCTGATAAATGTCAACTTCTTTGTTGCAAACTGGCGGGCAGTTCTTACTATCTGCTTGTGTTAAAAGGTAACTCGAACATACCTTTCCAAACATTATATATATTTAGAAATTTCTCATCCGCTTGCACTTTTCTTGTAAAAACACATGTTTTTGAACATCCTAGAAACAATATTGAGAGTTTTTAGAGGGTAGAGGAATAACCTGTAATAAAATTGTTAGGGAAGGGGGGAAAACCAAGACGGGTGGGGGGGTGTGTGGGGGGGAGGGAAACGAGTACCAAGACATGTGAAAGGGTATCAATGTATGTGAATTAATGCACCTTCTATCTGGCAAGTATCATGTAACCCTTTTACTAATTACAATAATAAAAAAAAATTAAAAAAAGGAAAAAAGAATAATCAAGGTTGCATTTATTTTTCTTTAGGTAGGTTGAGGGGCTAATGACAGTATCGTCGTCTCTTGGTGATATTGAGGAGCTGGTCCTAGGAACTCCCACATATTGTATGTGTGGATGCTCAATTCCTTTATATAAAATGGTATAATTGTATTTGGCATATGTTCCCCCTTCCATGTGTCTTAAATTCACTCTAGATTACTATAATACTTAATACAATTTGAATGTTCTGTCAATGCTTATTATACTGTATTGGTTTGGGAAATAATGAAATATAAATATTTATATATACAGAGAGAGAGAGAGAAAGAGAGGGGGGAAGGGGAGAGAGAGAGAAAAGAGAGATGTGAAAATGAGATGATAATAATACTCCTAAAGTTGTACATTATTTTCTCTGAGAGTTCAAGAGGGATGTAGACTCACACTTGGTTTCTTTCTTTCTTTTTTTTTTTTTTACCAATCCTGGGGCTTGAGCTCAGGGCCTTAGCACTGTCCTTGGACTTTCTCAAGGCTAGAGGTCTACCCCTTGGGCCTCAGCATCAATTCTGGCTTCTTTTATATGTATGTGGTACCAAGGAATCAAACTTGGGCCTTCATGAATGCTAGACAAGTGCTTTACCGCTAGGCCAAACTCCTGCCCTAGTTGGTCCTCTTTAATAACAGTGAGCAAGCCTGGGAATAGGGAAATGAAGAGATAATCTTCAAAATTTATTATACTTCATCCAATATTTTTTACCAGTTTTTTCATAGCATACATGTGAAAGAAAAGCAAGATGCATTCAATTGAATGTCCCATGGCTCTCAGAGAAAGGACAGAACAAAGGGGTCTTCTTGCTAGTGAACAAATGAACTAATCAAACTCCAAATAATTAGTAGGTATCAGTTCAATGGTGCTGAAGTTCAAATTCCTTAATAGAAGGGTAAAATTAGCATGCAATAGGAATCAAATGAGAAAAAGAAAAAGGAGATGAATCCATTTGACTATAAAATTATACCTGAACAATTCCTTCAGATAGACCTAAAATCTCACTTTTTGTGGCTTCAAAGTGGTTTCAGAAAAGTTTTTTATTATTATCATTGTTCAATTTCATGTGTCTTTGTACTTGAACTTCCAGCCAGGAGGAGGAGTCGAACTGCCAGAACTATTGTGGAAAAAGTTGGGGCGTGTGTGTGTGTGTGTGTGTGTGTGTGTGTATGTGTGTGTTTGTGTGTGATTTCTAATCAATATTTTCAGACCAGGAAGGTTTGAATACATATCCAGACTTTTGAGTGCTATTATGATTTAAACCTCTGAATCTTCTGAGATTTTTCTTTCTCAATCAGAACCGAATTATGAGCTAAAGAAGCAGAGAAATAAAATACAAATTTAGAAGTTATTTTCTGAACTGGATTCAATATCTGCAGGTTTCCACATTTCTATTACATTTCTAGTCTGAACATTAAGTGTAATATCTGTAAAACTAATTATGATACATATTATTAAGACTAACCAATGTTTCTTATGAATGGCCACTTTGCAGAATTTCGATCTCTATTTGAATGAACATTCAGTTTTAACAAGAAAGTATACATACTTAGTGACCATTATAGAGCAGCTGTGTTGTATATTGAACATTAAATTATCATTTAATTTATTGGACATTCTAAGAAACATTATTTCCAGATAACCAAAATCTAATTTTATAAGTCACAAATGAGATGATTTTGATGAAAATGTGATAGAGATCTTTCTAAACTGTCTCATCACATGGAATTATAAATTCTATTTTGCCATAGCTTTATAACTCTCAGTTACAATGATGATTATTTCTGGGCTATCTGGAAATTTATTCTCCAACTTTACTATGATTTTGTGTGCCATTTCATGATTTGTACTTTTTGTGATTTCTTGCAAATAACTCTCGAGCTGATTCACAAGAAAATCTCTATCTCTGTCTTAGTTTGCAGCCATGCTGTGATATACGTAAGCAGATAATCATCAAGTATGGTACATACAATCAGAGACCTTAGATGTTAAGAGCCTAAATCATTGCCTATAGTAATGATATATTTATCACAATTTGTATTGTCAGAGGACTTTTTCTGTTTATTTCTGCAAATGTTTTGCCATGCAGAAGACCACATTATAACAAGAGAATTCTCTGTGCCCTTGATATAGTAATTGCTTTCATAATTAATATGCATAGAGTTTGGAGGATCATGGTCCAATGTCTATATCCTCACACTAGTGTAAAAGGAATTGAGCCTATATGCATAAAGACAAAGTAGGCAACTGTATGCAGAATCTGATTGAAATGATTCTGGCATTTTCGTAGCTGGATATGTTTTACCTGTATGAAGTTGCTTCCAAAACTACCCTGTTTTTAGGTAAACCCTTAGACCTTTTCTATTGAGTCATTGTCTCCAAACAGTCAAAATCATTACAAAACTATTCCAGTATCTGGAGTCATTATGACTCACACTTTGCCCAACTTTCAATAACATACAAGGGAACCTCTCTCTGTATTAGCATGATTTGTGGTTGAAATAAATTACTCTGAACACTAATACAAGTAAACTCAATACGTATTCTGTTGGGCACCAGGTATTACACTATATTATCTGAATATTGAATAACTAATTATTGAGATAACCCTATAATATAGAAACCTATATTTCACAATTGGGAAGCTGAGTCACAGACATTAAATAACTATTCAGATGATATATGGCTAGGACAAGAAGCACAGTGGGTATGGGTACTACTACGATGATCTTAATCCTCAAAATACACGACAATAAGGGGAAGAATGACTTCATTTTAAATGATTAAGTATTATGTTCTGGGGGATTAAAAGGTCTTCTCTGTAATGTTACCATCTTTTGTAACCTGGTGTTATGAAATGTATTTTAACCTGTTGTTACAGATGTATCTGCTATAGTGATCAACCAGCATTGTACTGGAAGTGTCTGGGACCACAACCTCAGGGACGGCACACTGTCTAATGAGGGTTTCTGGTCTGCAGTGGGATACCTTATTTCAATGAAGGAGAATGTGATGTGAATGATAAGTTCAAGGGCAAGAAGAGGGACAAGGACAGGGACTTTGGAATCTTTAGTAGAATACGCAAATAGTTGAGGTGCTCAAGAGCAGCACTTGCATAAGGAAACAAAATGAACCAACTGTTCAGAAAATAAGAAAGAAGTGGTTCTAAGAAGTTATAGTTTAAGCATTACTGGTTTTGGTTTTTCTACGGTATAGGTTCACCGTAGGTAGACATTTACAATCCTGCTTCTCTTTATAAGATGAAAAAGGCAATAGTTGTCAGGGAATTGGACATTTTGCACAACACTAATTCTGCCTTCCAATGACATTTATTAATTTCAACAATTTGTATTTTTGATATATGAATGTAGAGAATTAATTTAAATAATTATTGTACTGTGCAGGTACTGGGATTTGGATTTTAAGAAAGAAAAATAGCTTTAAGATTTAACATCTTACTATAAGCTTATATACAAAAGATAGACAGGGAAGTGGCATTGTGGCTAAAGTAGAACAGCACTAATATTAAGCTGAAGAGCTCAGGGACAGCACCCAGGCCCAGAGTTCAAGCCCCATGGCTGACCAAAAAAATAAATAAAGATAGATAGGTAGATAGATAGATAGATAGATAGAAAGACAGAGATAGATGATAGAACATACAATCACCCTACTATACTCTGCAAATGCTACCAGCACAAATATAAATAATAAACAAGCTTAAAGATATATACAATTGTGCAGAGCTAATACTACCACAAAAAGTTTCTTCTCCATGAATCCATACACAACCAGTCATGGATGCATGATTCTGTGTGAATTTTGTTTTGTTTTGTTTTGTTTTGTTTTGACAGTCCTGGGCTCAGGGCCTGAGCACTGTCCTTGGATTTTCTCAAGGCTAGTGCTCTACCACTTGAGCCTCAGCACCACTTCAGGCTTTTTTCTATATATGTGGTACTGAGGAATTGAACCTGTGTCTTCCTGCATGCCAGGCAAGCACTCTACCACTAGGCCAAACTCCCGGCACCCTGTGTGAGTTTTAAGGAAGCATGTCAGTATCTGGAACTAACATCCTGCATGCACCTCACCTAACTCCCATGGATAGAAATGATGATGTTGTCACTCTAGGAAACAGGAATCACATTTTTTAGATACAGGGAAAGATGCTCTTTCCTTCCTTATCACTAGACTGATCAAATAGCTGTGAAGAACATGACAAATAATGTCTATAGTAGTTTGATTTTGTTGCTGGTTGGGATATATTCTGATAATCAAGGAGCAAAAAAAGGATGTGGCAAGAGGATTGTGTGTTCAAGTACAGGGTGAGATAAACCATCTAAATCTGAGAAACCATGGCTCATCCTTGTAATTCTAACATTTGGGAGAATAAGGCAAACAGAGTTTAGTTTAAGATCAGTCTATAATACACTGCAAGCCTTTCTCAAAAGAAGCAAACATCAAAACAAAATAAATATAAGTAGGGTTTTGTGAGCATCTACTGCGGATTAACATAAAAGTACATGTTACTGAACTTAGTGAAATCATTTTATGTGCTTGGTTGCTGATGGTGTGTGAAGGTAAAAGTTTAGTTTTACTTCATTTGATATTGCTTTTCATTGGCAGTAGTCTCAAATGCTATGCAATAGTTACTGGCTCTAACTGAACATTTACAAAAACCAGAAAAACAAAATTTTGGGGAAGGTGGAAAAGCAACTCCCCTCCCCAATATGTATTGTTGTTGTTCTTGTTTAAATGTGTTAAATAGCCTTGAAAGTAAGGAATCAAGGCATGTGAAGGTAAACAGGTTAGCTTTGAATCAAAAGAAACATGTACAATAAGCCTGATGCATTGTGTCAAAGCTGAATTATCGAATGTATTTATTTTAAAACGATTTGTGATTATGAAGTCTATTGAAATATTACTTGATTAAAATATAGCATTATGTAATGTGTTTCTGACCTTGAAACTTGATGTTCTTTATTTCCCTTGAGAGGGAAGATCTGTAGAAAACGGGAAAGTAAAAAGCTAACAGGATTGAAACTATTCTGCCTCTAAATAAGCTTACCTAATGTTAAATTTATTCCTGAATTCATAACAGAACTTTACACAATGCAATTGCCTAACTTCAAAGTTCAGATGCTACTTTGTAATGACAGAATTAATTTCCTAGATTGCTAATCCATCACACCTAAGTGTGATGCATGTGGTATCAAACATAGGTATTTCTGCTATCATTAATTGTGGCATATTGTCACAACCGATAAGGAAATGCAGTAAGTGAAAAATAAGAGGCCATGGTATTGGCAGGTTAGCCTTGTCTTTCCATAAGGTATGGCAGGTACAGACACAGCGGCAAAATAAGAGAGGGCCCTCCATTAGCACAAGGAGAAAAGACAGGCTTTCAGAAGCATCAATCACTTGGCTAGCCCTGCTCTCCATTTGCAAAGCTGTTGTTTATTGTGAGCTAATGATTGATAGGGTCTAAACAAATGCTCAGAGAAATCACCAAAGGTGCAGGCCTCTTAGGTGTGACATTTGGCCAAAGGAAATCTAAAGGGAACAGGCCAGCTGGCAATGAGGACATTCTGGGCAAATTAACACAAATGCATTTAAAAGAAGCACTAATAATGAACTGTGGGTTAAATGACAGCAAAGTGAAATGGCAATTATGGATCCCAGGTACACTGTGTGCCAGAGGCAGGCAGGAATAGGGCAATAAAAACTATTCTGATATACTGTATATATGTTTATTTGAATATTTGAAATAGGTTAGGGATGGGGGGAAAACAAGATGAGGGTCAGGGGAAATGGATCAAGACATGAGAAAGGGTATCAATGTATGTGAAGTAATGCACCTTCTATCTGGTGAATATAATGTAACCCTTCTGTTAATTATAATAAAAATATATGAAAAAAACATAATATGAGAAAATAAAAAAAAACTACTTGGGTGGATTTTATTTTGAAAAGGGTATCTTTTAAAGTAGCCACTCTTGATCAAACAGGACATTCATTTAGGAAGGTGGAAGATTCCAGAAATAAAGTGTAAATAAAAGAAGTAGTCTTGGGGTCAGGAGTTTGGCCTTGTGGTAGAGTGCTTGCCTAGCATGCACAAAGACCTGGATTTGTTTTCTCCGTATCATATACATGAAAAAAAAAATCAAAACAATAACAACAAGTCAGAAGTGGTGCTGTGGCTCAAGTAGTTGGGTTCTAGCCTTGAGAAAACCAAAAGACAGTGCTCAGGCCCTGAGCCCAAGCCCAGGACTGAAATAAAAATAATCTTGGAAAATGTTGTTAAGAGTGTAGGCACAAGCAGAAAAGGAAAGGGGCATGAATTAATAATATATATGTTTTACTCCATTAAAATTCATTCAATGAAACTGGGATAAGAAAAGGCAGCTAGCCTAGTCTCATGTGCTAGCTTGAGAACCTTCACATCTTCTTAGGATACTGAGAAACTTCTGTATGTGAAGGATACAAAGATAAATTCCAATGCCATTGGTTTCATGTTCTTTTTATAGAGGAAATAGACATAATGCATATCAAAATTTGAGTCATGACTTTAAAACAGTTACCATTCTAAGACCATTCTAAGAAGATTAATCTTCTGCATTAAAGGCTGTTTTTTTCCAAATGTCTACTTTTCATCTTTGCCACTAAAGGCATTGATTATTAGCTACAATTAACTCTATTCTTTTTCAAGAATCTAGTTTTATTTCCCTGTTAAGTATGCATTTTCCCTAGATTATTTCCTTGTTCATTTCTCTGACACTTATGCATGGCCTCCTTGTACATTGGACCTTGTGCCAACCATCCCATAAAGGTGGTGTCATGTTTCTGTAACCTCTCTGCTTGGCTTTATCTCTTCTAAGTGGGAAAATATGGAATATATTCACAAAGGTATAAATATTCAACAAGCTAAGCTATATAAATCTTGAATGCATATAGCTCTTCCTCAGAAATACAACTTTCTTATTTTTTTCATGTAATTCTTAAGATACTCTTGTGAAGATGTAAGGATTGGATTGTCAGTCCATTATAGTAATATGCAATTCATGTTTTTATAACTTGAGTCCTTGTTAGTGCCAGACTTTACCTGTTGACCCTAATACAACTGTTCATAGCACATGAGAATTATGACAGAATTTATTGCTGTCTTCCTTCTACACACAAGGTCTATATTTGTGCTGCATTGTTGGGTTATGGCCAATGTTTGAGAATCTTTCCTAATTAGCATTCAGGAGAAAGAAGATGACCTGTTTTATAAAGCTGAAGTGGATGTTCAATCATCAATAGAAAAATGAGAGAAATGGAATGAAATTTAGTCAGACTTAAAAGATATTACCTGAGAACAACAAGGATTTTTTACTCAACAAATTATACTTTAAAATTAATCAAATGTTATTGTTTGTGAACCTCAAAAAATTGTACAAGGAGTTTAGCATTTAACATATCCATCTAAGTATCTAGCACTTTCTAAACAGTCAGCCCAAGTCATCATTCTCCCCCATCCCAACAATTCCCAACCTCCTGATGCATCTCACATTTTCACTTCATTTGTCGCAGATGTACATGAAAGCTTTTTGCATGTATTTTTCTTCTGATTTCTTTTTTAATCATCAACCCCCTTTCTAAGACCCTGTCACACCTTTCAATTTCATTTCAGCTTCTGTTCTTTATTTTGTTAAACTGTAAATTGTTTGAAAGGTTTCCTCCTTCATATACTTAACCTCAGACACCTAAATGATGTATGTACAGGAAGGCATCTGCCTTATTGTATGCTTGAATGACAGGTTGTATCATGTGTCCTTATTTTTTTCCCTAGGCCTAGCTTATTTTAATTTAACATAAGTATATTTTTTCCTCTTTCATCTTTCATTCAGGAAGCAACATAAAATACTCACTGACCCGGACCCTATTACAAAGGAGCAAAATGAGGTCTGTAGACCTCAAAAGATTTTTTTATGATCTTCAGTTTCTGGTCTCTTTGAAATGAGAGAGGGTGGAAGGCAGGAACTTAACTCATTGAATCATAATGGCTGAATAAAGTAAATAAATCCAGTAATGAAATCAACAATCCTCCTGCCCATAGAGGATTACTAATTGAAAACGGGTAAAAAAAAATAAATGCATTTCTATGAAAGTCTCTGAAAATTAAAAAGAAGTGAAGAGAAGTAAGGGAAAATGGAAGAAAAGCAACAAGGTATAAAGCCTTCTGTCATGTAACTGACTAGCTTCTGTCATTTTTAAGTCCAGCTGAACAAGCAAAATAAAAAGCAATTAAAAGCAAGAAATATATATGACAAAAATTAATACAACATTTATTAATCATTTTCCTGCATTTCTTGTAGTGTCTTCCTAGACTGTACTTATCTGATACTTATCTGCACTATGGAATAGTAGAAATGATAGACACGAATTTTACCCTGGATTCTAAGAAATTGGTTTCATTAGAGAACAGGGAATTTATGAACAGAAAACTAGCTCCCTTAATAATAAAATATAGGACAGGAAATATAATGACCTCATAGTATATACCTTACTCAATCATGAACAATTACTATAGAATAATAAGCATTTTTCTGACTCTTGATCTTATATTTACAGTTTAATATTTCGAAGTGGGACCAATAGGAAGCATGTAATATTCCTGAATCTGACTTCAAGGAAAATAAGACACATTTTTCATTAAGATATGTCGTCATTGGGGTCCTTCTTGGACGTCTGGGAGGGAGGTGAAGTGGCAACAGAGCCCACGAATAATCCTTAGAACACAGGCTCTGAGACCAGACTTCTGGTGCAGATCTAACTTTATTTAAAAAACGTGCTTGCGTATATACAGATCATTCAATGGCCGTTACCTCATACCAGCAGCAAATAGGGACCTTTCTGATGCAACCGTCAGCCAATGTTGTCCTGAATAACTCCCCACTTACTGGAAGTTTCGGGAACTCCTGCTCAAGGCAGAAGCAGCCAGGGCCTTCTGGTTCTGGACCGCTCATATCACTGGGTATGCCCAGATGTGTATGTGCCTTTTAGCACAGAGTCTTGGAAGCACCGATAGCAACCTGGGCTTCTACCCCACCAGCTAGGAGGCCCCACAAAGATATAATATTATGTAAATATTATTTAGAAGGCATAAGTGAATATTTATATATAATTAAAAGGATGAGAAACTTTTGTCCAGGGAAGAGACATTGGAAAAAGAAAGGTACCAGCATTGCTCATTTAATGTGTTTCCTACTTTTTTCACTGGTTTTAAGTGCATTGATTATTTTAAAATAATTTTCTGAAAACAATAAGAATTGAAGAAAACTACTACAGCATGAAAAGTATCTAAGGCATTACATTACATCTGAGGCTAGGGGGATCAAAGCCCACTTTCTGGAGTGCTAAAACAGAGTCTAGGTTTCCACTAAGTAGCAAGCTAGATAATTTAAATATTCATAAAATCAATGCCGAATCACATTTTTCATACCTGACGTATCAAGCTTTGCTCTTCCAAGAGCTCAATTAAAACCTGACCTTAAGTAAATCTCCTTTCTTCCCTCGTTCTTCAAAAAATAAATAAAATAAAGTGGGTCAATGGAGATAATACACTGGGAAATTTAAAAACTGAACAATGGCTTTACCTATCCAAACTCAATGAAAATAGTCCTGCTGATTGTCCATATCTAATATCAAAATCCTGCCAAGATTTGCTCTCAAGGAGGTTTGCTAGAGAGTTTTATTTTATAGTGACTAAGAAGACTCATGAATTCTCTAAAACCCTTAAACACATCCAATCTTCTCATGCCCCTTTCATTTAGTTCATGGATGTTGGCATCAATTGAACAATATTCTGACCTTTTTTAAAGGGCAGATATAATACTACATCAGCTTGGTTTGCTGAACTTTAGACTCTTCTGAATTGGAGGGTATTTGGGAGCTCCTGGATAGATTTCATATATAATGTCATGGCAGAATTAATGATTCATTTCTTATTGGAATTACAAGGCTTTCCTTTAAAAGCAAGTTAAAATGTATATCATTTAAGATTGAGCATTCAGACCTATTGTTGAATCAGCAGCCCTCAGGAAAAGTAGAACTAGATTGAAAAGCAAACAATGATTGGATCAAGAAAAATATGCAAGATCAAAGGCATATTGTTCACAATTTTAAAGAAAGAACAAGAGTGGCTCTAGGCAGAAATAGAAAGTAGCTAATGCTTAGACGCAATTGAAAATATGTTTGGGGGACCCTTCACTTATTTTTTCTTTTTTCTCTTGCCAAAATCTGTGTGCTATCCTCCACCCCCTGTATTTCATTCTCCCAGCCCCAAGAGATAGACTTAATCATAGTGAAACAGGCTTTAGACAGCTCTTCCTATATATCTTAGAGCATTCAAAACTTCAATAGAATAATTATAAACAGATTACTCCTCTTCCTCTCCATCCTCTTCATCATAATTGTCAATCCAGTCAGTGTCTCTATCACGTTCTTCAATTTAAAGGGTATCTTTCTATGCCTACCATCAGCCTATAAAAGGCTGGTGTTAATCTGTTCATTCTAAAGGTGATGTTGATAATGTAATTCTAATTACAGTACCTGACATAAATGCTTAATAAATACTAGCTATTAGTTTAATTTAATTTTCTTATCTTCCATTACACAGTAGGAACTGTGTATTTAAGAGACAAACAATTCTTTCTTTCATGTAGCTCCAGATATATTAAAGGAGGCATGGCGTGCACAAGTCAGAGGCAAGCCAGTTTCTGCAATAATCAGTCAACAGATATTTATTGAAACACAGGACACTAGGGAAATAAATATTTCCATTTTTAGAAAAACTGAGTTTATAGTCCGATCTGGAGGCCAAAGCACACATATGAAATAAATATAATAAAATTAAATATAAAGATCAGGAGGAACAGAGGGAAATGTCATCCATAGTAAATACCTTATTTGTAAAGGAACAAAAGTAAAACAAATAAAAATAGAAAAAAGGGACAGAGGTAAAGTATTATGCTAACCATCATGAGGCCCTGGGCTCCATCATTAGTACTTTAAGTAAACAAACAAAAGAAAAAAAAAATAGTGAGTTCTTAGATGATGCCAGTGAGGAAAGACAAGACATTGCAGACCTATATTAAGAAAATAAAGAGACTAAGCAGAATTTGAAACTTCCATGAAGTAGTATAGCTCCAGAGATGTCTGTGGGCAGGAATAAAGCAAGGAAATACTCTATGTTGCTGTAGCCTTCCTGCTCTGGAACCCCACTGGTGTTTTGTCTTACCTTAAACCCTATTCTTTACAGTAGCTCACTAGCATCTGTCAATAGTAGGCTTATTACAGAAGCCAAAGCATTTCTAGATGTGGGACAGCCTCAGAAGAGCCAGGCAAAAGTGAGAAGAAAACTCCCTAGTTAGTCGTGGCTATTTCTGAGACTTTTCTCCCCCAAACTGAACTCATCTGTGTCTTACACTGGTAAACAGAAAGAATGCTCAAACCATCAGTTGCAGTAGCACCTTCTGTACCTTGCTCTACGCAAACCTTTGTATACTGTTTTCTCTCCCCAGGGAGATGACCCATTATGGTTTGGCGCTCCCAGGCTAAGTCTCTAATGTTCAAGCAGGGGAAAAATACATGGTACAAAACAGAGATAATATCAGATATAACTTTATCTCCAAATAATATTTAATGTTGGGAAATATTTTCCTACTTTGTCTAGTCTTTCACATAGTAGAGAACTGAATGAGGCGGTTCTTTCCACCTTAGACCTCATTAGTCTCTTCTTAAGAAATATTAAGTGGCCAGGAGTTTTGCCTAGTGGTAGAGTACATGGTACATGCCTAGCATACATGAGGACCCAGGTTCAATTCCTTGGTTTCCTAATACATATTTTAAGAAATCCAGAAGTGGTGCTGTAGCTAAAGTGTAGCTTTGGACAGTGCTCAGGCCCCGAGTTCAAGCCCCAGGCCTGGTAAAAACAACAGCAGCAACAACAACAAGAACAACAACAAAGAAATGTTAAGTGTCAGATTTACTGGCACAAAGTAGTTTTTAACTACAGGAGAAAGATAGAATGTACATGAGCTGATTAAAAATATTTGGATTGCTGAGATTTCTTCCATGAAAGGTGACAAACCCCATTCCTGCTGAAGAGGGCTGGCAAATAACTCTGCAGGGAACTGGAAAAACACCAATACCAAGACTACTCATATTTGGTTATTTGAAATTGGATAGGGAAGGGGGGAAAACAAGATGAAGGGTGGGTGTGGGGGGGAGGGAAATGGGGACCAATACATGTGAAAGGGTATCAATGTATGTGAATTAATGCACCTTCTATCTGGCAAATATCATGTAACCCTTCTATCAATTACTATATATATATATATACATATATATATATATATAGAATTCATTTCTGTAATGATTACTACTGTCTAAAACCATTCTGTTAGATTAGTACATGTGGCAGCCAGACCCCTTTCCAGTTGATCTTTTCACTTTTCACATTGTGGGTCTACCAGTGTGCCAGAGAGGAGTTGTCTTTGTGGGAACACATGGGAAGAGATTCAGGATGCTCTAAATTGCCAGGACAAAGTTCTTATACCTGTGCATGTGTAGTCCGTATAGTTTCTCAAACTCAAACTTTAAACTCTACTGAAGTCTCATATTCCTCCCTGAGTGATAAATGAAATCACAATTCAGAAAAAAATAATAAAACTTCATAGAAAGAAACTAAGAACTTCTATTTCTAGAATGTAGCAACCCACCATTACTTTCTCTTTGTTATGAAACTAAGGGGGAAATAAAGACAACAAGGTAATGAGATTTGGACCTCTAGCTCTCAATAAAAAAGAGAATGAAACTACATTTTATGGACCAATTATGACTTGAACTTTCTAACTTGATCTCTCAGGAGTTCATATTGTCTGCCTGTCCCTGCTGCCCCTGCAGAATGTTCCGTGTTTCTTAGATAAATTTTATTTCTCTGTCCCCCTCTAGCATCTGCTTTAAGCCCCTCTCCTCCTCTGTCTTTGGCTCCAGTGTATGCTAAAGTCACAGGAACAAACCAGCAGACTAAAACTATGTCACTGGGTTGGCTAATTCTTGCCTGATAATGGAGGTCTAGGATGAAAAGAAAAAGGACCAAATCCTCTAAGAATCTCCTAAGTGACAAATAATGGGTAGGCTTTATAAGAAATTTTATTGGATTTATTGTTCGTGAATAAAGTTATATCCAAATTTTATTCCTCCTGAAAGAAAAGCCCATACAAGTTTGGGAATATGAACAAAACAGAAATAATCCTACCTCAGTTGGCCATATTATTTTAATGAAACAATCCCATGCATCTGTGGTGACTTGGATGCTTGTAGAATAAAGAATGCTGAGCTACTGTCCCAACTAACAGTGACATTTGTCAAACCAACGTGTCATACTATTATAGGGATTCCCCTCTCTTTTCTCTGAGTGTTTTTTTAATAGGACATAGAATCCGCAATGGTGGGACTTATTCTTACTGATATTGACTTTTTTTCATGTATTTTATTGTAATTAATAGAAGGGTTACATGATATTTGCCAGATAGAAGGTGCATTAATTCACATACATTGATACCCTTTCTCATGTCTTCATCCCCATTTCCCTCCCCCCACCCCCACCCCTCATCTTTTTTCCCCTCTTCCCTATCCAATTTCAAATAACCAAATACAAATATATCTGATATATCAGGTAACAAAGTGAGATACTGTAACAAAATATTGACTTTTTAAAAAAGTGAATGGGCACCAACTAGGATTTAGGTACAAATTGAATTCTTTTTATTTTTTTTGCCAAGCCTGGGGCTGGAACTCAAGGTTTGGGCTCTATTCTTCTGTGATTGAACACTTTTTGCTCAAGGATAGCACTCTGCCACTTGAGCCACTGTGTCATTTCCTGCTTTTTATGTATATGTGGTACCAAGGAATCAAACCTAGGGCTTTGTGGCTAGTAGGTGAGCACTCTACCACTAGGCTATGCTCCTGGCCACACAAGTGTAATTCTTAAAAGTAGAATAACATCCCTTTGAATAAGATACCTAATGGAAAACATGGGTAGGGAGTCACAGGAAACCAGAGGAAAGTAAATGATTTTTCAGATAAAAAATGTACAAACAGTTGGCTCAAGACTATGCTAGTAACACTACTTATCTCTATAGTTTCGTGCTGATTTTCATAATTATTGCTTATATTTTCACCATATAAACTAGCTTTGTCTGTAACTTACACAATGTATGCCAAATGCACCCCAGTTATGAAAGTACATGGGAATTAAGATGGCTAGTTTTAAGCTACTAACACTTTCGTTGGATAAAGCAGTAATAAAATAAACAAGATACTGTAAATTCCCTTGAGCTGGTGGCTTACTCTAGGAGGCTGAGATTTGAGGATTGAGGTTCAAAGCCAGCCCTGGCATGAAAATCTATGAGACTCTTATCACTAATTAGTAATCACCAGGAAACCTTCACTGTGGCTCAAATGGTTAGGACCCAGCCTTGAGCGGAAGAGCTTGGGGACAGTGCCCAGGCCCAGATTTCAAGCCCCATGACACATAAAAAAAAAGTAAAACAAAACAAAATCCCCCAAGATATTGCAAATTCAAGAGCAAGACTTGAATAATATACTCCATATTTTAAGCAACCAAACCCATTGATTCTACAACTGATGTCTTGGTTTATGCCTTTTGGGGAAGTTGGGTTTCTGATGTCAATGTTATTTCCTATGTTTGTGGTGTAGATCATAAAAGCTGACTAGCATGTATTGGGTATAAGCACATTCTTTCTATAGCAGTTCCAGCTATTAGCAAAGCTCTGGTAGAAACATGAATTATTAATGTTTATATCTCCCCATAGGATCTCACAAACAGATGTTCATGTATACATTTATTTAAAAATATCTAAAATAGATAGTAAAAAAGATTAAAGGGGGAAAAAAGCTTGGAATCAGTCTATACTGCCAAAATATAAATGCTTTTTCCCATGTGATTCCCACCTTAGGGTGTATGAGAGTATTTTCGGAAACTAAGTATTTTCTCCAAATGCTGATTTGAGTATATATAATACCAATAATAAGAACTATTATCTATTGAATGAAAAATCCAAGATTATAGGGTGCTTGAACAAATGTATTTGAATCATTTTTTCCATATATTTGATGCATGAGTGTAGCTTACTTTACCTCACAATGAAATACCTAGGACAACTAAGTCATAAAGAAACGCGTAGTAACTTAGCTCTTGATTCTGGAATTCTAGACTAGGATTGGATAGCTTCATCACTCTGGTGAGAGGTATGCATGGCAATAGAGCACTGGATGGACTAAGTTACTTATCCAATGAGCCAAGAATCAGAGAGGGAATGGGAGACTGAGATCCTGTAGTACAAGGAGTTCTTAATATGCTCCACTTCATAAGGTTAAGGATACTTCCAAATGGGTACAAAACCACTACATGAACCCTGTTCATGTATGTGTATATATATATATATATATATATATAACCATATCTAAATGATGCTCATCGAAACAAACTCCAAGATATGGAAACAATGTAATTTTGTTGTTGTTTTCCTTGTTGTTGTTTTGTTGTGGATGCTGTCATTTTTAACGTATTGTATGAAATTCTTCCACCATCTCCCTTTGGTTCATCCCCCATAGTTACTGCTTTCTATTCTTAAACCATGTGTTTTGTATATACATTTTTCTGATTTGGTGAAAGGAAGGGGAAATTACAAAATCGTGAAACAAATACAAAGAGTGAACCAATGCAAAAGTCATTCTTACAAAATGAACTTTACTGTTCATGGATGTGGGGAATCAGGGGAAGGGAATGTGGGAGAAAAACGAAGGATAAAAAATTTACTCATCTTACTTACAAAACTGTAACCGCTCTGTACATCCTCTTCATAACAAAATAAAATTAAAAACATTTTTAAATGTCAATTGGTTATTCTACCACATCTCTGTGAATTTATTCTTACATCTTTTATCAAGTATCTACACATATTTCTAAACATTGATTTATTTCTCCTTTAACTTTTCTCAAGTAGACCTGTATATGATGATGTTGCATTTATAATGAAATTATGTATCAATTGATTGGTTCATTTATGTATATACTACTACTTTGCATATATTAACCTTTCTTCTGTGCAAGGTCTATGTTTCCTTGGTATATTTAGGCAGAAGACTTTGGCCCACCAAATTCAAGGACACAGTTATTCTCTTGTACTTTCAATTTAGAACTTCCAATTCCTCCAACTGCACATTAATACATTCTTTTATTTCATTACTCCTGTTATTCCTTCACTCTAAAATGAATGAAAATAGAGTTCTTCCTTATCCTGTTTATTTTATTTCAACATCTATATCTGAGAGTATAAAATGTACTGGCTACAGCAGTAAGCATTGTGGATGCACAAGTACAGTTGATATTGTACCTAGGTAATGTTTGCAGCTTAATAGAGGAATTACAAAAAATTGATTATTTCCATGTAAATTTGTGTTATGAATAACCAAGAAACATGATTAAGATGAAATACTCAAGAGGGCCAAAGAAATGATATTGAGACTCTTCTGAGTTGCACATTATGTCTTGAAGAATAGTTAGCTAGTTAAGAAAATATGAGGAAACATAGTTATGAAGGTAAATTCTTGATAGTTTCATTTAACTAGAAAGGTAGTTATGGAGCCACACAAATGGAGGAGCATATACAAATAAGCAATTTGCTTCCATCTAGACATCTACTTAATAACAGGTTCATATTTTGCTTCTTATAGCTCTAGGAAACTGGGCATTACATAATATTTTATCACACTAATTATTGACAGGGAGCTATTTTATTTATGTTGCATATGTGTATGCTTTTGATCTCTATCTATCTATCTATCTATTGTATAATGTATATCTTAATAGATGATTTTTAAATCTTTGAAATATGAACACTACAGTGGAGTTGCATTATTTCCAGTTTCAGGATCCAAAATTTCTACATCTATGCTATCTAAATGCACATAGGTCAACTCCATTTACTTCTGGTTTTATCTTTTATATTCAGTAGAATAACACCCTGTATGGGGTTTTGAAATTGCTTAAATTCTCCTGATGACTCCAGGATTGAAATCTGGGGAAAACCAAAGTATGCATGGCAAAAGGATATACCTATACATTTTTGGAAAATCATCTATAATAATTCTCACTGAAACTGATTTTATGCTATGCAAATGGATCAGCAGAAGTGTGTGAAAACCTAATCTACAAAATCATTTTGTAGCTTTATGATTCAAGGAAAAATCATCCCTTGTGTCAATGTTCTCCTTATAGGATCAGGCATTTGGCTTAGGAGATAATACCATTCTTCCCAACAGACAATTTCATGTTGCAAGTCTATAAGGAATTTGCATAGTTAGATGCCTATGCACAACCTTCACACTTTCATAATTAGTGATACTTTAGCAAAGAAAAAGGAAGTCTAGAGTGTGGAAAAGAGGATCATAAGATCATATCATCACGTTAAAAAAATACTTATCTTTTTTAATGTTGATGCCACAGACTGAGAGGGGCATATATTACTAACTCAGACAAATTCAATGAATGAATTGGAGTTATTAAGAGGTTCATTTAAATAAGTTTAGCCTAAAAGCAATTATATATTTAAAACTTTGGGACCATACATAAGAGAACATAGGTAGTAATGAATCAGCTAGCAATTATCTTAATATCATTTAAGCTTGTTTTGTGCACGCAAAAAAATGGGACCACAAATTAAAGTCAAGCATTACCAACCTTGGGGGAGGGAATCATAACATACAAATTTAAGCCAACATTCACTAGAAAAGCAGTATGGTGGTTTCTCAAAAGACTAAACCTAGAGCTCCCCTATGACCCAGCAATCCCACTCCTTGGCATTTACCCAAACGTCCAGAAACAAGGACATAATGCAGTGCAGCATTATTTACCATAGCAAAGATATGGAACCAACCTAGATGCTCCTCAGGAGATGATTGGATCAACAAGATGTGGTATTTATACACAATAGAATTCTATGTTGTCCGAAAGAATGGCATTGCCCCATTTGTAAGGAAGTAGAAAGACTTGGAAAAAATCATATTAAGTGAAGTAAGCCAGACCCAAAGGAACATGAATTCGGTGGTTTCCTTCATTTGTATTAATTAGTGCAAACCTAGGACTCTCCTAGCAGGGAATTACAATAGTACAAAACCTAGATACATAAGGTTATATAGGAAGAGACTAAATGGAAGGAATTCTAGGATATGAAAACAAGAGCTTTATCTTGAGTGATTGTTGTTCTCAATGTACTGTTATTTCTCTTCCCCCTTTTTTGCCCATTGGTTATTCTCATATTGTTACTGTATCTGACTTTGTTATCTGGTATATTGTACATAGGTTTATTTGTCTATTTGAAATAGGAAAGGGAAGAGTGGAGAACAAGATGATTGAGAAGCGGGGAGGAGGGAAATGGGGACAAAAACATAAGAAGGGGTATCAATGTGTGAGAAGTAATGTACCTAAGCCTGGCTCAGGCCTGTAATCCTATCTACTCAGGAGGCAGAGATCTGAGGATCAAGGTTCAAAGCCAGCCAGGGCACAAATGGACCTGAGACTCTTATCTCCAATTAACCTCTAGAAATTGGGAAGTGGGGCTTGGCTCAAGGGTAGGAAGGTAGCCTGGAACTGAAGAAATCATGGTCACTGCCCAGGCCCAGGGATAGGGTGATAGCCTTGTGCTGAAGAGCTCAGGAACAGTACCCAAACCACAAAACACAAAACACAAAAAGAAGGAGGAGAAGGAGAAGAAGGAGGAGGAGGAGGAGGAGGAGGAGGAGGAGGAGGAGGAGGAGGAGGAGGAGGAGGAATGCACTCACTACCTGGTGAATATAACTGTAACCCCTCTGTACATTACCTGGATAATAAAAAATAAAATGGAAAAAAAAAGAAATGTAAGCCATCACTGAAGTCAGCCCTAACAATTTAGAAGGGACAGATCCCTTGAAGTTACTTTTCTTCTTCTTTATATGCAAGCTACGTAAACAAAGGTTGAAAAAGCAAAGGCCTATATTTTTATTCTCTCTTTTGTTCAGAGGAACAGGACCTTTCACCTATAGTTGATCACCAACAAATTCACCAAAGAATGCTCATAGGTAACAGATACTATGTCTCAATAGACTTCCTTACCATTTCTTGAAGAAGAAACATGAAAAAGTAACTGAGAATTATGGCTCTCCTCTGTAGGGACCAAAGAAATCAGCAATATTCACATGGAGACAGTTTGTATCATTTTTAGTTGAATCTTTTATCAGGAAAACGATTGCAAACAAAGTCTTTTACTCACTGATCTTTTTTTCAAAAAACGCCCTTTATGGGTCCATGTTTGGAACCTCCCAAATCGTCTTCTTTAACACGTCAAGGAGGTGCCATGTCTGCCAGGATGGCATCCAACCTTGAGTTATCAAAATGTGTGGGAAACATGGTTTGTATGGGAATCAAACAAAAATCAAATCAGTCCCTTCCTTATATCTATATCTCCCCACATGCATTTGACTTTGACATTCATCAAATTACTCTGTCCTAACAAAGCTTTCTTGCACAAAGTAATCTCAAGCAACAGTGCGTGACTATGTGGATAATGGGAAGGGAGTTGAATGGCTAAGTAGTCAGCTTGACACTATCGCTGAAATCTTTCATCGAATGTATTGGAGAGTTAAACATTGCAATCTTCTTTTCCTATGCAACTCAATAAGTAAGGGAAAAGCAAGGTCTAGGATTAGAATGCTTTTCTTTTGTTTTCTTGCCAAAAGAGAAAATGGTCTTGATTAGCTTATGGAAGGCATAATTTGCATCTCTATACTTACAGAGGTGAAAGTTTTCTGCTAGAAATCCATTTTCAGAAGGATCCTCTTGAGCTAGATACCTCATCCTGCTTGATGTCTCCTAAATGAAAACAATTTTATTCTCATTTCAGATTTTGTAAATAAGAATTTTTATCCACTTCATGAGAATGACTCAAATATGAATCATACACTTCAGGGAACCACTGAATTGACATCTTTTAGTTTGTTGTTTGTTTATCTCACTCTGGAAACAGCTCCTGTGTTCAACCCAGCTCTCCTGGATATGTCAGCTTCTGTACATTCCAATGATCAAAAGAAAATAAATTATAATGATGCCTATAACAATGACAATGGAGAAGAAAGAGCACAAAGATTGCCTCTTCTCACATGACCACTGACAGTCTATGACCAGAATATATGTGTACTGGAAGAAAAAAAGAAATGTGTCTGTAAACACATTCAGACATACAAATCAAATTGTCAATGACATATACTATATCTAGTTTAAGGTGAAGGCTGTTCTGTGAAAAAAGTGATCTAAATGTTTTAAAATTTCCATAATTTTCTAGAAAGGTAACTTATTTTTACAGTAATTTGTATTACATTAACAAACATGATTCAGGATACTCTGATTTTACTATTTATTATTTGCTATTATTTTTCTCTCCTTTGTTCTTTTTTTGTCTGGTCCCAGCGCTTGAACTCAGGGCCTAGGTGCTGTCTCTGAGCCTTTTTATGCTCAAGGCTAGCCTCTACCACTTGATCCACAGCTCCACTTCTGGATTTTTCTAAGTAGTTTATTGGTGGTGAGTCTCATGTACTTCCTTGCCCTGGATGACTTCAGACTGTGATCTTCACATCTCACCCTCCTGAATAGGTAGGATTACAGGTGAGAACTACCTACATTCTTCAAAGTAAAAATATCAAGTCAATGAGCTACCAAAAAAGTACACCAAGTCCATATTTGATTATTTGTTTCATTCAACAAACCATGTACAGTGATTTAAAGGAGAGGAGAGTTGCTTGTGTTATACACCACCACCACAATTAAGAAAGTTACCATGAAGGCATATTTTTATTGCTCTTATATGAAGAACTGGCATGTTATTTGTTAAAGGCCTATAATGTAAGAAGACAAAGTTTCACTTGAACCCAGAATCTAGCTCTGAGATCTATTAACATAGCCATTCTATTAAATTAGTAACTAGGAAACTAGTAAAATTTTATGATGTACAGACTATGTAATTTGGGAGTGCTAGCATAGAGACTGGAAAATGAGCCTCCAGAAATATATTTCCCATTTTTTCTATTATTTGGAATTCTGCTGCTGAACATTTGTTGTAGAATTATAATATTACATAATTAAAACAGGTAAGAGTATATTATCTTGAAAGGCAATAAACTAAGAACCATAGCATTTGAGCTACTAATAGATGAAGACAAGGCAAATAAATTTCAGAACTCGAAGACTATTCTTGTGCCTGATTTTTTGCAAGAAATTTCTATCTGTCCTGCTCTAATTTTATTAAACCTGAGAAGAATAACAAGCTATAGATCTCAGAAAGTTTCCAAAAAAAAAAAGATTAGGAATTCTACAATGAGAAGATAAAGATACTGAAAATTAAGTAAATAATACAAAGGAAATAGGTATAAAGACCACAATCCCTAAGAACAGGTCCACTGTTAATCTGAAAAAGCAATGTCACTCAAGCCAAATCAATGCAACATATTTAACATGGTGATGTTCACAGCTTTCAGTAATCTTAACTGGGTCTCAGCTGAGAGCCTTAAGAAACAGCCTCATTTGAGGGAACAGGGAAATGAGCAAAGACTCACACATATACACATACACACGGAGTGAGGGGGAAGAGAGAGAGAGTAGTAGCTAACTAGGCAATATAAGATTTCTTGTGTGTAGAGCTAGAAGAAAACTTAAACACTCAATTCTAAGCCTGATTAATACATATCTTTACATTAAATTTGGCGAAGATGTTTATTCACTATCTATTATTTTATTTATATTGGCTTTCATTAAAAAAAAAGGTAAGGATATCATCAGAACCAGTTTAAGATTAGTATCATAAGACAATTAATTTAAAGTAGGTATTATTTCTATGAATGGAAAAAATTAAGTGGGTAAAAACAATAATTGAGTTGAAAGAATAAAATAATAGAAGCACACTATAGGTTTATTGTAATTTTACAAAATTGAAACATAAGCAGACAAAACTGAGCAGATGATATAACTGGAGGAATAATGGCTAGAAGGATTACCAAAATGATGCCCCATGGTGATTGACACATACACAAAGATAGATAGATAGATAGATAGATAGATAGATAAATTAATAACATCATTTAAAACAACATTTGGATGGATTTTGACTCTTTTTGCTTGGTTCCCATTTAACCTCCTAATACCACTATTTTTTTTCTAATTCTGTTCAACAAAAGTAAATGACACTCATCTGATTCATAGACTCACTGAAATTATTAACAGTCTTAAATGTATAACATGCAGCAGTAATTTAAATAATATGTTTAAACAGTAAAGAAAGAAACACTGGTGAACCTTAGAAAATAGTTAAGACAGGTGATATGGTAGTGGGAACAACAGAAGAAGAGGGGAAGTGGAAGTTGAAAGACAATATCAAATTGAAGAACAGAGAGAAGCCAGTACATCAATATTTTTTTAACTGCTGACATTTGAATCACTTCTTCAGGAGAAAATTTCATCATATTCAATCCTTTATTCAAATACATTTTCTTTGTCCAACATCCCACAGCTGTTGAGTTAAACAATAAGATGAAGGATGCCAACTTAGGATGCTTTCCAAACAGAATAGAAGGCAACCCCAGCTCACAACTTCTCATAAAATAATTCCATGAGAATTCCTGAAAGCCAAGACGTTTAATAAACTCATGGACAGCTAAAGCAATTTCAGTGATGGGAGCATTGTTTTGGAGATTGACATGGAGTTTATAAGTATTGGGTGGAAGGAACAGAAGAAAATTCTTTATTAGAAAAAGGAGTTAATGGAAAACTAATTAAAGTTATATAGAAATTTTTACTGTTTGCTGGAACTGCCAGTTTTCAGACCTGGAAACAAAAGAGTGCTAACAGAGTGTCAAAAAGTCATGGAAGAAAAGAGAATGGCAAAAGAGTAGAAAGAGGAATTTTGCGCCTCTAGCTCATTGTAATTCTGACAAGCTTCTCCAATGTCTAGATTTTGAGGCCCAAGAAAATAGTACTAGTTAGGTTAGATTGAGTCATTTGTTCAATTCATTTGAGGCTCTTTATCAATAATACTTCACTCTAGTTTACCATTTTATAAAGAAAGTGGCAGCACTTTTCAGATGCCAAAATATCACTGCCCACCTATCCTTGCCAAAAACTATTCCACAGGCCTGTAATTCTAGCTACTCAAGAAGCTGAGATCTGAGGATTTTTTGAAGCCAGCCAGGCAGGGAAAAATCTGTGAGATTCTTATCTCCAATTAAGTAGCAGAAAACCAGAAGGGGCACTGTGGCTTAAAGTGGTAAAGTACTAACCTTGTAAAGAAGCTCAGGGACAATGTCCAGGCCCTTAGCTCAAGCTCCACAAGTGACTAAAAAAATATCATACAGCATAAATATATATATATGTATACAAACGTAGAGAAGCTGTACTTTTTTCTTCAAAAATTCACCATTGAATTTCTTGAAAATAAAGTCAGCTAATAAAAAAGAGTTTTTGGTGTGTTCTATTTCAGGGCTGGTAATTGGAGTGTAGGTTCTCATACATGCTAGACAATCACTCTATTAATCAACTGTATTAATCCCAGGCAAAGAAGTCTCTGAAGTAATTGAGTGCAGTTGAAATAACTCTGTGCTAACTTCCCTTTGGTCAGTACTGTACTTATTCCCAGCTACTTTCTACCTTGCTCACTGCCCACTGCAGCCAAAACTAAGAGAATACACATGAAATTCTAGCCTCTTTCCTGCTCCACCTGCTCTTGCTCCTAATATGAACATAAAAGTATAGTGTCTGTGAGGAGGTAGTTCTTTAAATTTCTGTATAATACCAAAGGGGGGAAAAAAAACAAATGAAAGAGGAAGCTTGTTGGTCTTTCTTTTCCCCTCCTTCTTCTTTCTTTCCATTGAATATACATAAAGTCTGGAATCTTACAAACCTTCGATAAAAAATAGTGAAAAATTCATCTTGATCATGACAGCAATCAAAAAATGAAAATAGAAAGCAACTTTGTTTTTATTAATTGCCAAGTGAACCAATGCCAATGGATTTTTTGTTATGAATGAATATTGAATCCCACTTTCTTGAGAATAGCACAGTCATTCTTTTTGTGGTTGTGTAATGTCTTGTGTGTCATCTGCTTTGAAGAGGTAATTTTAAGTGAATGTATTCAACTACATTTGCTTAAAAAATCAGTCTCATTATGTTATAATTTTGCCTCAAGTGTCAACAACTCTTTTTATTACTGTAATGCCATGTATGTAAACACTCACTCCATAGCAGTGAACAGAGGCCCTCTGTTTCTTTGTCTCCTAAATAAATACAATTCTAAGTTCTATTATTAAGATGATAATAAATGAAATGTGTCATGTTCTCTGCTCTCTTCATTGATGGGCTGTGGAAATTTGAAAATGAATTTTCCTGCCTTGTTGAAATACCCTGGAAGTTCATTTCCCTATAAAAGTTCAGTCCCCATGGAAGTTTCCCTAACAAGCCAGCATACTAACTGCTGTGTACAAGCAAAAGGGAGCAGAATTTTGAGTGCAAGTATTGCACTGTGTGCAAAACAGAAAAAATGAAGGGAGGAGGACCAAAGCTGTCACCCATTATTTAGCTTGTACTTATTAGTATTAGTTCCAGACCCAGTGCTAAGTCAAGTATTTTTGAGCTGTGTAGTACATGAATAATAATGATATCAAGGCACAAAAATTAATAGAACAGGAGAATGCTCCCAAAAGAGGAGACCCAGCACTGAAAAGGGAGAGATCTCGCCTCTCAAACGTGTCTGATATGGATGCTTGAAGTCTGATTTCTAAAGGGTGGGGACATGATAAAATGAATTACACTTTTATTGGCAATGTGGAAGGAGACACAGCCTCCAGTCACTAGAGAAGCAGCACTTAATTGTTAAAAATCTCAGCATTCTCTAGTAGATGGCAAGGCAGGTTTCCTCTCTCCTGACTCTTATAAGCATAGGTAGTTTTATTTTATTTTTCATGATGGCTGTAATTTCCTTCTCCCATCTATCATCATTATTTATATTATTAATTAAATTATTCATCAATGCTTATTCTACAGAATAAAAGAAGATTTTGGTCAAAATCGCAGCTCATAAGCATATGACTACCTATTAGAATATAATATCCAGCTTCAGTTCTTTTTAGGTATTATTTCCAATCATGTTATCACACTCAGCCTCAGTGCTTCTTCCATGAAATGTAAAAAAACAGTACTACAATCACTTCAATTCTAATGTAGGAGTCAAGAACTAGATATGTGTATTCAGTGTGAGAGTGCCAATAATTCAAATCAAGAACACAAACAAGTGCATGAGGACCTGAGTTCAAATACCAGAATATATACACATCCACACATCCACACACATCCCCACACACAAACACACACACACACACACACACATACAAACACACACATCTATACACACAAACACATACAAATGTACAATTAAAATTATGGATTCATAATGATGGGTGTATAGAAACAGAGTCTAGGATATGTCAAGTAACAAATGTCCAGCATTATATTTTTGCCAGATGAGGGGCTTAAACTCAGGGCCTGAGCACTGTTGGACTTTTCTCAAGGTTAGAGCTCTACCACTTGACCCACAGTAGCACTTCCAGCTTTTTTCTATGTATGTAGTACTGAGGAATCAAACCCAGTGCTTTGTGCATGCTAGACAAGAACTGTACCACTAGGCCAAACTCCCAGCCACTATGTTAAACTTTTTTTTTTTTGCCAGTCCTGGGCTTGGGCTCAGGGCCTGAGCACTGTCCTTTGACTTAGCACTCTACCACTTGAGCTTCAGCATCACTTCTGTCTTTTTTTTCTTTTTTTATATTTTTTATTGTAATTAATAAAAGGGTTGCATGATATTTGCCAGATAGAAGGTGCATTAATTCACATACATTGATACCCTTTCATATGTTGGTCCCCATTACCCTCCCCCCACCCCCCCTTCTTGGTTTTCCCCCCTTCCCTATCCAATTTCAAATTACCAAATACAAATATATCCAATATATCAGATAACAAAGTGAGATACTGTAACAATATGATATAACCAAGGGACAGCAAAAGAGATGAGAGATAACATAGTACATTAAGAACAACAATCATTCATTATATGGCTTTTGTTTCAATATCCTGGAGGTCGTTTCAATCAGCTTCATAATGTATGGTCTTATGTATCAAGGTTTTGCTTCTGACTTTTTTTTCTATATATGTGGTACCAAGGAATCGAACCTGGGTCTTTGTGCATGCTAGGCAAGCACTCTACCACTAGGCAAAACACCCAGCCATATGTTAAACATTTTAAAATAACAATTTCAATGATGTTTCATTAATTATAGAGAATCTGGAATTTATAACAATATTATCACACAGAAGATACATTCACTTTTACTGTTCTTGTTTCTTACAAATAGTTACAAGATAAAGTGGTATTATACAACTTAATTCATTACCTGTCTTCAACAGCTCTGTGATTCTATGATCTATTATGTCATATTATTTTATCACTACACAGATGGATAAACCTATTATAATCTGTGATTTTTTTAGACATATCAGAATTTCTCTTACCCTTTTTTTCTTTCAAATGCTTTTCACCATAGTGAAAGCACCATACTACTGCGTTTCCTCTCTTGAGTTGCCCTCCACTGCAAACTTAGGAACAATGACTTCATCAGTGAAATTCCTAGCATTTTTCAGTGATTCAGCAGGAAATTGCTACTTCCACTTCTAAAATAATTTGCTAAAAAGTTTTCTGTTGTACCCTCTACACATATCATTCTTTTACGTTAATATTGGTAGATTTATGATTGAATTGTTATAACCAAACAGAATTCATGGAGAAATTTGTGTCAAGGTTCTTATAAAAATAAAAGAAGGGGCCGGGAGTTTGGCCTAGTGGTTAAAGTGCTTGCCTAGCATGCATGAAGACCCGGGTTCGATTTCTTGGTACCACATACATAGAAAAAAGCCGGAAGTGGTGCTGAGGCTCAAGTGGTAGAGCTCTAGCCTTGAGAAAGTCCAAGGACAGTGCTCAGGCCCTGAGCTCAACCCCAGGACTGGCAAAAAAAAAATAAAATAAAATAAAATAAAAATAAAAGAAAAGGTAAATGAATAAATGAATATATGAATGAAAGGAAGAAAAGCCAATGAGATCTTTCTAATGAATATCAAGAATCAACCTGCTTGTTGGATGAAGATTCAGGTGGGGATGACAAAGAGTATGAGAGAGACTCAGGTTAGAATTTCCAAGATCATAAAACCATGTTACTTGCATGTCTACTTTTACTTATGCTAGATTCTACCAGTAGTATCATGTCTTCTGGAGAAGGATGACATACTAGATGGATAATCAATGAATAATAAGACTTTTTCATTTTAAAGTCAAATGAATGGTACCAGAAGAATCCTGACACATCACTGACATCAGATAAGTGGAAGTATGGGAAAATTAAAACCTCCTAATGAGAATGCATATATATGATTGGGCATAGTGAAACATTTTAGGCACAGTCAGTAAAAAGACATTGTAGAAAATGCAATTCAATGATATAGTACAATAAAAGACCCTGGTTCCAACCATTAACCAACTTCCCTCAAAGTGAAGACATCTTGTCTGGATGACTGGCCTTGGATTAGGCCATCCGTATAATGCACAATGACATAAATTGCCATTACAAGAAAAGGAACATTTACAAAGTGGGACACAGGGGAATAGTCACAATGCAGAAAAGCAAGGCCTATCCACTTGGTATTATAGAGATGATTTTCCTTCAAGGGTTCCCTGAAACTTCCAAAATTCACATTGTCAGATGATGTAATGCTTTACAAATAATTAAATCATAACACCTTTTTAAAAAATATACATATTTTTATTATATATGCATAATTAATTTCTAGTGCCTCATGATTTTTTTGTGTGGGGGCTCAGTAACGGGCTAAGCCTGGGTGCTGTCCCTGAGCTCTTTAGCTCAAGGCTACCACCCAACTCCTGGAGCCACAGTAACATTTCAGGTTTTCTAGTAGTTCACTGGAGATAAAAGTCTCACTGATTTTAGTTCCCAGGCTGGCTTTAAACCTTGATCCTCAGATCCCCCTGAGCAGCTAGGATTACAGGTGTGAGCCACCTTGCCCAACTCAGTTCCTTATGATTTTAACAAAATTTATTTAACTAGTAGAAAGGATGTTTTCGATTCCTGGTTTGTAGTAGAAACAATTCAAGGAAATCCAATCTGCTCAATAAAATGGAGATTTATCACTTTCATACAAATTAGATTCACGTATTTTCATTAGAATTGCTTTTAACTTGCTAATAAGAATATTTGGTGTAAATTAATTGATTGACAAGAGGGGACTTGATTAAATACTAAAAAAGCTTAAATGAAAACATAACCTTTACTTTTTCAATAACATGTTATAATAATTCAAATCATGCTATTCTAAATACATGAAAAAAACAAATTCCTATCATAAGAACTTTTTTTCTTTTTTCCATATATTTTTATTGTAATTAATAGAAGGGTTACATTATATTCACCAGATAGAAGGTGAATTACTTCAAGACATTGATTCATTTTCTCATGTCTAGGTCCCCATTTCCCTCTGCCCTCCCCCTCTCCTCATCTTGCTTTCCTCTCTTCCCTATCCAATTTCAAAGAACCAAATACACATATGTACAATATATCAGATACCAAGGTGAAATACTGTAACAATATGAGATAACCAAGGGACAGCAAAAGAGATGAGAGATAACATAGTACATTAAGGACTGCAATCACTCATTATATGGCTTTTGTTTCTATATCCTGTAGGTCCTTTCATTTACTGTCATCCTATATGGCCTTATGTATCTAGGTTTTGTTCTATTGTAAATCAGTGCTAGGGGAGCCCAAAGTTTTTACTGATTATGACAAATGAGGGAAACCATTGAGCTTATGTTCATTTGAGTCTAGCTTTCTTCACTTAATATGATTTTTTCTAAGTCTTTCCACTTCCTTACAAATGGGGTGATGTCGTTCTTTCTGACAGCAGCATAGAATTCCATTGTGTATAAATACACACCTTATAGATCCACTTATCAACTGAGGGCATCTGGGTTGGTTCCATATCTTTACTGTGGTAAATAGTGCTGTAATGAACATCATTGTGCTAGTGGTTTAGTATGTTCTTGTTTCTGGACGACTGGGTAAATGCCAAGTAGTGGAATTGCTGGGTCATGTTTAGTCTTTTGAGGAACTGCCATAGTGCTTTCCATAGTGATTAAATGAGTTTGCACTCCCACCAGTAGTGTAGTAGTGATCCCTCCTTGCCACATCCCCTGCAGCATATTGATCATGGCCATTCTAACTGGAGTGAGGTGGAATCTTAGAGTTGTTTTGATTTGCATCTATTAAGACCTTTTTATAGCTTGGAATTTACCAGGAAAATTAAGACTACATAAACTATTTGTATTCCCTTCCATATACTGAAAACAACTTGATTCACTGATGATAAGTAACAAAATTTGCCTTTCAAGACCTATGAAATATTATGCAGTCAAGGAGACAAGAAAAATGTAGACAGACGGCATTCAACACTGGCACTCATTTGTACTAAAAGGGCAACTTGGTCTAAGATAAAGAATTTCCATTTCAAGAAAGTGTTCTACAAAGATATTAAACAGGAAGAAGATCATTACCAAAAGAGTTCCTGACATAATTTTCACAGAATTAACACACCAATGAAAGAAGTTTCTGCTAGGAAGGGAAGCATAAAGCTAAACAAAAACCTTGCTGGTATAAAGAACATCTTAAGTCTTTTAGGAAGAATTTCAAACTCAGTTCTTATAATTGAGAAGTATCAGCTTATGCAAATATAATTGTAGCCATCAGTGAATATTCGTAAGGAGAACTGACTAATTTTTTCTTTGATTGGATAGATGGTAAAGTGAAGGTGCTCTGCCTGGATATGGTAGCATGTGACTGCAAATCTCTATGCTAAGGAGATCTGGTCTGGAGGAGTACAGGCCAACTTGGATTAATAAAGAGTTTGAAGATAGGTTCCTACAGACAGCAAGCACTTATTGCAAATAAACAAAATGAATTAAAATAAAATCATAAAAGTAAACACCGATTCTGGATTTAGACTTAGTTTTATTCTAATATCTGTTTGAATATTTCTTCCTAAGGGATCCTGGAAAAGTAATTTCTCAATTTTAGTTTCTAATATCTAATGTGGGAATAATAGTAGCCTCAATGTGTTTTTAGGATCTTGATAGAAAATGTACCTACAGAGAAGCTCATAAAACAAATGTTTTAGGACATCTAATTTTCTTCACGCTGCCTTGGAAAAGTCCTCATAATTTTGTATCCATAATTTTCTGCTTTTTAAAAGAGGGCTCCCCATTTTTATGAGATTTGAGGCCTACAAAATGTATATTAATCTCTATATATGTATCTATTTAGCATATTGACTATACCCAGGAAGTCATAAGTATATATTAAAATTATACTATTATTGTGAATATCCCTTTATTGTTTCCATCCTGTTCTTATAAAACACACGGTAATTCTTAGAAATAGATGATCTAGCTAAACTTCTCTGGTTATGAAAAATCATATAACCATTCTTTCATAAGAACGGTACCAAAATGACTATTTTTTCTAGCATTTTCTTTGCCATAAATAAAAATGAATTTTTGAAAAAGTTGTAAAATTTTGGTCAAAAATTATAAATTGAAAAGATAAAATTATTTCTGAGCTTTTTCCGCAGCTATTTTCATAGAATAAAGATCATTCAGGGAATGACTGCTCAATCAATGATCAAGGCAATTACAAGAGAGATGACTTCCTGGGAAATTAGTAAAAAAAAAACAATGAGTTCTAATGCCAGTGTGCTACAAAGAAAAGATACCAACTTGATAAGACTAAGGGAGTAACAATGTCCCTGATCCTGCCATTCAAATGTTGGGGGTGGTCTAAATCGTTAGGTAAAAACAGAATGACAAATGGAGGATGTAAATTTTCATGGAACAGGTTTTTATTTTTAGCTTATGTTCTTAAAGCACTTCAGAAGTGCTGCTCTGTTAGCAAGGGGCAGAAGTGCCTTTCTGTCAGCTGTGCCCCCTTTATTTGAGTCTTACTTTCACAGCCCTTTGGTCCCAGGTGCCATCCATCTTCAGTGAGAAAGATTGCTTTATTACCACATTCATCAATTTGTACTCTGCGCTCAAGTTAGAAGTGACTTGGAAAGACAAAACTGTTACCTTAGTAATTGAATATGAAAGTCTTATTAGAATCCACTTGCACTAATCTGATATGAAAGTCACTAATGCAATATGACTTTAACACTGTATAAGCAACAATAAATTCTGATACGGTATGAATATTAATACAGTGCAATGGGATGCTACTAATATGTTAATGTGGTGAGATATTGCTAACAAGATATGAGAATCTTGATTGAAAAAAAATGAATACTACTTCACTGCAATTCTCTCCAACTCCAACTCCCATGTTCTGAGTTATCTAGATTTTAGGAGTAAATTCTTTTTCTTTGAGTCACACACAAAATAAAATGTTGATGTTACAACTTAGGGGATATTTTTGAATATGGTAAAAAAATTACAACTTTCATTGTTCTTGTCCTAACTATATCCATATAGACACTGAGTCACATAAACTGCAAAAATGGCAAGATAACAATATTCTAAGCATGGAAATTGACTTGCCTCCTCAGAAGGAGGATGAAACATGGGAAAAGTTCTGAGTACAGCACCAGACAGAGAGACAACGAATATTCATTCAAACATTTCCAACGAACTGTAACCTTCTGTTTTCAAGCAAGTTCGACTTCCTCTTTCACAGGTTCATTTTCATGCTACCCATACTATTCCCACAAATATTCAGAGAGAAGTTAGGTTAACACTTCCTTGTAACTCAGATATGATGAAAATGTTTATGTTGTTCCAAACTTTTCGCAAGGCTGGTTTTGATAAATTTACTAGTGATAGTGTTCAGTACTCATGATGACAAACGTAAGGACATCAGAGCTGAAGTAGCTGGCCTAGACATTCAGAAGAGGCCAAACATTGACTATTCAGCTGAGTGCTTTGAGACCCGGTAAATGAAAAAGTTGGTTGGCATGATCAATTGTAAATATACAAGTGATGAGTTATGGGCTTTCTTTATATGGTGCCTGGCAGGTTAATTGTGTAAAATCTTGCCAATCTCTATTTTTATAACATTTCAAAGCTTAAGGTAGCTAGAAATAATCATTGCTAACTTCAGATCAGTTTAGATAGCTTAGACATATTTGTAACACCAAACTATATAGTTTCTGTCTGTCTTAACTACAAAGCTTCTGCAACCTCTCATGCATTAATGTTTCATTGCCCTAGCCAATAACTAAATAGTGAGTTTCCTTGGGTGCAAGGTACTAAGTTCAACACAAATTCTCATCCCTATATCTAAGATGTTTATAGTCTCAGGAGGGTCAAAAAAGTTATGTAAATTCAAGTACAGGATCAAAATGATAACTTTGATTAAAAATGCAAAGGTATTTTACTAGTTTAGGGGCAAGAAAATGGAAATTAGAAATAAAACAGTCCAAGGAGAAATACTTTAAGTGAAGGACAAATTACTAAGAAATGATTTGGTGTATTTAGAGTATAATACTTTGATTATTGAAAAGCAAATTTTCTGAATAAAATGGAAAACATTATTATATTCATAGACAGTTGAACCTAAATAGGAAGAAACTGTAACTTTTTATTGATATGGTAATCTATGTGTCAAGACCAGGAGAATACTTAGGACTGAATAATGGTATATTGCTTATGTTTATGCCCACTAACAGAATGAAGAAAATAATATTTCCCTTTGCTCACTAATAGAAGAGAAATAATTATTATCAAGTAAATAACATGAATTTGCAATAATTATTTCTAACACGAATCTGTAATAATTATTTTTGTGTACTCCATAAGTCTACTGTAATGGGCATTATTTTTTCACATTTTTTATTGTAATTAGTAAAAGGGTTACATGATATTCGCCAGATAGAAGGTGCATTAATTCCCATACATTGATACCCTTTCACATGTCTTGTTACCCATTACCCTCCCCCCCACACCCCCCACCCGTCTTGGTTTTCCCTCCTTCCCAATCCAATTTCAAATAACCAAATACAAATAAATTCAATATATCAGATAACAAAGTGGGCATTATTTTTGAGAGATGAAAAATGCGTTTTGATAAAGTAATATTTTGTGGAAAATTTGCCTATTGGTCAACATAAAGATAAAGTGAGAACATGTCAGATGTCAAATATTTATATTCTATGGTGACTTTGAAATACTGCAGTCGAAAGAAACAACAGCCTAGCTGTAGCTATAGTAGAAATTCAGAATAAATTATTACTTAAAAATAAAGAGTGGGATACATTTAATCTTCCATGCAAGTGTGTGAATTAGCTACCATTAATATCCCTGATTTACAGAGGAGGGAACTAAGGTCCAAATGATGAAGTACTAGTCTCTGGGGAAGTTAGAATTTAAGGTTAGACTCTTAGACTCCCAGAGCCAGTATTTTAAACTCATTGATATGTAGCCTCTAAACATTGGTCATGAACACTTGAGCACAAAATATTGGTCAAGAACTATCCGATATTCAAAACACCGTACTCTCAAAGCTAAGAATCTGGATGAAAGCAACAGAAAAGTTCTTACGAAGTCTTCAACATGACATTCACCAACAACAGGCATAGCAACACACATTTTCAGAAGTAAATGCTACTAAATTTCTTGTTTTATTTTTTATTTTCGTTCTATAATCCACAATTCATGTAAACTAACAAGTTCCTATTAATAGTAAGCATGCTATATCAGATAGTCAAAGGCACAATCATTGTTTAGTTTTAGATTTATTGATAAGCTATCAACAAGATCCTTATACTCTCTCTCTCTCCTTGTAAAAAAAAAAGAATAATCATAGCTACTACATACAATGTGAGAAAGACTAATTGAAATGAATACTAAACACAACTTAGTTGTTTAAGGTTAGACCCAGATTTCTTGTTGAAATACTTGCTTCTACAGTGTGTGTTCCTCTTTTGTTTGTCTGTTTGTTTGTTTGTGAATTTCACATTCCACATCTTAGATACATATAAATGCCAAGAGAATTATAGCCATTGTAATCTGAGAATAATATGAGAATGAGATTGAGCCTGAATTAGGTTGGCAACTCATAGGCACAGTTTTGGAAAGTCATTTGGCAGGAGGAATTGCAAGTTTTACACTTAGAAGAGCCAAGAAGAAAATAGACATGGAAGTGAAAGAGTCATTGTTACATGTGACTATAGGAGAGAAAGATGAAAGCTGAGGTCCCAGGAAATGCACCAAGCAGTAGTTTGTTAAATATGAAAAGTAACTAATTTTAGTTAGAAACTTTCTTTGGCTGCAATTATGTTCATCTGAAACTAGCTGTTGATTCAAAGTCAAACGTCTGTAGTGTTAAAATTATTCATGATATAAAAAATATCACCAAAGTCTCCTGCCCACATAAATATGTATGGAACGATGCAAGCTGCTTGCGTGTACAATAGGAAAGCAAGGATGAGAGCTCTTCTAGAGATCTCCTGTACCCACCAACTTACATTGCAACCTAAATCCAGTCCAGTACATACAGAGAAGCCACATTTTGAGAGGTGGGTTTATAGTCTTTATTATTAGAAAGCCAGTGACTGCAGGCAGACTCCTGACACAAAGACCTGCAGTCACACAAATACACTTAACACGGTTAGAAAACTGATCAGGAGACAAAAATTAGGGAAGAAAAACGATTCCAATAAACCAGATCAAACCCCATTTTGAAATGAAATGGGATTCCAGGTTGACTGGAAGAGAGCCAGGAGAGAGGAGACAACAAGAGACACAGCACAGGAGGCATGGCTTAATGGTACCTAAGCTGGTCTGGGCCTAAATAGTGTCAGGTTCAGCAGTCAGGGTCACAGGAAACTTGAGAGTCTCTCAAGTTAAAGGAAGAAGACTGACAGGTCCAGTAACTTCTCCTTGAAGACCCTGTCCCTCTCTCTAGGAATTCAGGCAATACTCATTACATGGGAGGTGGGATTTCACCTTCTTGCACCATGAAGACAAGATTGGTGACAGTTAAACTCATCTATCCACCACAGTAGATAAGATGGTGCCAACTATGCTAACATCCACACTTCATTCTGGTAACATATTTTGCAGATAGCATGGTGGATGAAAAGTATCAGAGAAAAAGACCATTCCACTCTTCTAGGCAGGCAGAACTGGTGAAGGGTTAGAAAGCACCAAATTCAAGAGAATTAGGTCATAATCATAGCCTGTATAAAAGAGAGGGTATTGAGGAAATCATGCCTGAAACTGATATATTTGTTTGTTGAACAAAAAAAGGTGGAGAAAAAGCTCAGGGATTTAGAGTCAAATATAGAAGGGATTATCCATCACAATATTTAACCTTGTTTATCTTTAGAAAGACTATAATGAATCTTCAAAAGAAAATAAACATAGAATACTCTTTGGGAGACATGTTCTAAAAAGTTCCTCAAAGATGAATGAGTGTATGTGAATGGTCAGTCTAAAAGCTCCTGCCTATAATCACTTGACAGAGAAGCTCTAGAGAAATCATTCTGTTTTGTTGGGAAGCCAGCATTCCAGTAGTTTACAATGTACATGTGCATGACTATAGAATAAGAAATACACTAAGAAAAAAACAATTATTGTTACTTTCTTTGTGTTTGTTCTTAAAGATTATGCATATATATGCCAAATAAAATAGTCTTTAAGTTTCAAAAAAGTAAGATTATACAAACACAACTATTTGGGCCAGGAGTTTGGACTAGTGGTAGAGAGCTTGTCTAGCATGCATGAAGACAGGGGTTTAATTCCTTTGGTACCATATACAAAGAAAAATGCCAGGAATGTTGCCATGGCTCAAGTGGTAGAGTACTAGTCTAGAGCTCAAGGCCCAGAGCTCAAGCCCAGACTGGCAAAACAAACAAACTACAACAAAAAAACCCACAGCTATTCATCTTATCTATTTTTATTTTTCAGTTTCCCAAAGACAACCAATTTGTGGATTGTCTATATGTCTGTCTGGCTGCCTTTCGATCTGTCTGCCAACCTGATTTACCTGTCTGTCTGTCTATCTATCTTAATTTATTTATCTTTCTATGTATCTAATGTATTCTTATGTCTGCCTTTATATTTTTATTAATTAGTAAATTCTCATAAAATATATACTATTATTCTGTTTGATTTTAAAAATTGTTCATATTTTCACCATCTTTAGTTAGTACTATTGTTTAGATTTAGCTATATTGGTAAAAACTGATCACTCATATCCTTCTGTATAAGAATGGCATATACTTATTCATCAAATTGATGCCCAAGTCACAACCTCTACTTTGTTTTAGGTAATTCTTGCTATCACAATAATCATATTTGTATGGTTTTTTTCAGTACATGATCATAAAATATTAAGAATATGATTCTAAGCCATGCCACAGTGGCTCACACCGGTTATCCTAGTTACTCAGGAGGCTTGGATCTGAGGACTGAAGTTTGAAGCCAGTGTGGGCATAAAAGTCCCCATGAGACTTTTATCTCTAACTGATCACTGAAAACCTGTGATGCTGTGGCTCAACTGGTGCTCAAGTTGTACTGTGGGTCAAATGTTAAAGCTCTAGCCTTGAACACAAGCTAAGGGACAGAGCCCAAGTACGGACCTGACTCTACCTGGGAATATTTTATTATTTTTAATGAATAATAATATACATTTTTCATAATGATATACTTCAATATGTTTCCAAATCCTATGTTTAATTTAATATACTAAAGCAAGAAGACTTACATAAATAGTGAATTTTTGAGGAAATATGAACATAGAATTGGAGATTATCTGGCTTAGCAATTTGATTTCTGAACTTTTAAGACAGGTAGGAAAATCATCTTTGCTAAACTCAGTTGCTAACTCTTATAATCCTAGCTACTCAGGAGGCTGAAAATTGAGAATCAAGGTTCAGAGCCAGCCTGGGCACAAAAGCACCTGAGATTCTTTTCTCCAGTTAACCTCTAGAAAATTGGAAGTGGGGTTTGGCTCAAGGGAGCCTTGAACTGAAGAGCTCAGGGACAGTGCCCAGGCTGAGTTTAAGCCCTATGACCCACAAAAAGAAAAACAAAATTAAATCAACTTCAAAAGTATTTAGTAGGAAACATAATTTGTTTCTGGAATGTAAATCATTAAAATTATACCCTACTTGGGGCAATGTAGTAACCTGTCTTCATATTACTTGAAATGGAAGATAGTTGGTTGTCTGGCCTTAGTGTAGGAATGTGTCTTTGTCTTTCTCCTATGCATTAGAGCCTTCCTCATTGGCCCTGGAGATCTAACTGGTTGATGTTTTTCCCCCATCTGCAACTTCATGTGTGCCACAGTAAACAGTCAGTGGTGGAGAGATTAAACCACAGATATGGGCAAAAGCCACCACAAGAGGAAATAATTTTTGTTTGCAGATGGTTTTCATTTTGTTTGGTGTGGTTTCTAACAATCTCTGCTGAACATTTACCATCCAATGACGTGGCTTGTTCAATCCTTGAGTACAAGGTAAAACTCAAACAAGTCTCCATTGAAGACCTAGCAGGAAGATATGTTTTCTCACCCCTGTGCTACTGCAGATGGAACAAACCTTTGGTACAATCAAAAGCAGCAAACAAATACTGTCAGAGGTTTTCCCACACCAATACAGGGCGAAAATGTAATTAGTAAAAAAATGCTAGGCAAGAGCATTGTGTGATCAGAACTATTCAATCAGAAAGTGCTGATTGAACATACATAAGCACAATCAAAGCCTTTATTTAAATAGGGGTTACAGTCCTAATAAAACACAAAGGGAAGTAGGGGCATAGGCCTTCTCGACAGGTAATGAAAGAAAAAATTAAACTCATCCAATTACATCTAGGGAAAAATCCATTACCTATAACTGAGAGAGGACTGCCCCAGGAAAATTCAGATGCAAAACTAATAATGAAGGCACACTGTCCTTTCAACAGATTCTAAATGAGCTCTAATTTTCTTATATCCACCATTCCCAAACTATATAAATTTCAACTAAGCAGAAAAAAAGTGACATGCTAGCACAATTGTTATTCCAAACAGGCCCAGCTGCTTGCTCACCTTAATTAGACCTAATCCCAAAAGAGAGCCAATCTTTCCTTATTTTCTTCTATGAGCTCACCTGATTTTCCTCAACTTTTCTTTTCTAATAGATTTTGCCGTAACCTTTCAGCAACTGTCGTTTTAGATACTCTCCTAGGAATCACAGTTGTGCTGGTTCCCTGGCCAAATAGAGCTTGAGCTCATGAGGCATAGAGAGAGAAAAGGAAAGTCCAAAAGCGGACCTGGAAGCAGAATGTGTGTAGGAAAAAAGTTGATTAGACTTTTCTTTGAATTTCAGGATACATAGTATAGATTATAACCATATCTTTATCTATGTATCTATTTATGTATCTCTCTATCTATCTTTATAAATATCTGTCTACTTATCCAGCTATCTATCCATCTATCTATATCTATATAATCTATTTTGGCACTTATATCAATATTTCTACCATCTATAGCTAAATTTCTCTTTCATCAGTATATATGTGTCTGAATGTGCACTGACTTTTGAAATTCAACAATGAAAGATCATTGGAAGGTCCATTGGAAATGATCTTATGCCTACTTCTAAATAGATTTTATATATCTTTAAAAGAAAATTTTCAAAAGTCATAAAAGTTTATGTATCATGTGACTTATGTGAGGGAGAGGTGTCCCTTATATGTTTGTAAAACTAGTCAAATCATAGAAAAAAGCCTCATAGGATACTACACCCAAAAATACCCTAATAGTCTCAAAGAAATAAGTGCATTTAAGTTCTCTACATGATGAATTAACTTAGTAAATACTTCCTAAACAATAGGTAGACAATGTATTTCATGCATTGAGCTATCTATGAATGCAAACTATGACATTTCAAAACAGAACCTATATTTTGAGAAAAATGTAGAAATAGATTTATATAAAAAGCCAAAGCAGAAATTAGGTAACATGTTTATTTGATATGTGGCAGAGAAGTTCTGAAATTGACAATTTCTCTTCTAGAGAAAGTGTTACCTGAAGGAAGGGAAGACTATAGAATTTTTTCATAGCAAAATACACTTTAAATCAAATTGAATGATGAGGAATAATTTTGAAGTATTTTGAAAAAATTGATAACATACTATATGCAATCTGATATTTGGAATCTTGCAAGTATATATAAGTACCATGTGCTTCACAGGTGTGAAGAAGCTAATAAAGTTCTTTTTGACCATGCATTGTATACCAATTGCTTAACTGAAAATTGATAGTCCTTATTGCTCATCTAATTTATGCTCCTGTGTTGCCATTCAAATTGTGAAATCTTTATCCACCATTTTCTACATATATATCATGTCTTCCCAAATAGCAGCAAACTCCTTAGGGAAAGAGCAGCATATAATATTCTTTATGTTCTCACAAATGCGTTATGCATTGCCCACAGCCCCCCAGTGCATTAAGTAAGTAGGAATATAAATATCAGCTGCATTGATTAAAGGATGAACACAAGAAGACAAAGGAAAGAAACTAAGAGAAAAAAATGCAGAAAAAGAATACAAAAATAAGTGAAGCTGTCCAGTTGAAAGATAATGGAATGAACAAGCTAGAAACAAGAAATGTTGATTTCTTCTCATAATTCCCTTTACCTGCCTCATGAAGAAGTTTGATAACAACCTTTACTATGAAGTAAATATGCCATAATTATAGCTGGAAAAATCCTTGATTCTGAAAGAATAATTTAATAAATTAAATTCAAGTAATTAAACATTAAATGGAAAAGATAGAATTTAAACATAAATTGGTCAATAAAAACCACTAACCTGGATCTCAATTAATCATTAGTGAAGAGTAGCACATTTGCTTCTTCATCATTGTTTACATTTGAGGACCTTCTTTTAAAGAAAAAGAGGAAGAAGAAGAAGAAGAAGAAGAAGAAGAAGAAGAAGAAGAAGAAGAAGAAGAAGAAGAAGAAGAAACGGCAGCAGCAGCAGCAGCACAGAGCTCAAGCCAGATGCCTCTGAGTTGTTTTTGTTGTTGTTGTTGTTTTTGGTTTTACAAAAGCAGAGTCATATTTTGGCAAAAGTTCTATTCCAGTCCCATGAGCAAACCATTATCACATGTTCTTCCTTTCGAATGTCTTTCAGATTTCTCTTCCCCTCTTCTAGTCTCTTTAGTTGGTATGTTTAGTAATCACATACCATCAGTGTCACTTCTGCAAAGACAGAACTCTAGTTTGGGCAAGTGTAACTATTCCCAGAGTTAAATCACCAGACAGGCATTCGCTCAAATGAGCTTTAAAAAAAAAGAAAGGAAGAAAACACTGTCACATCTGTGTATGTGGGAAGTCTTTGGAGTGTAGAGGGAATAAATTGAAGTGTATTCTTTCAAAAAAAATCTGCCAGTGGAAATTCTGGTCTCCCATTATTGTATCTTTTGCTTCTTAAAAAAGAATGAGAGACAGGAGAGATAGGCAGTTTGTGGTAATACAGGGGTGGGAAGAACTGTTGAAAGCGAAGAGAGAAGGGGGAAGATAGGTAGAAAGAGTCTTGTATTTTCCTAAGGTTCATGAGAAAAAAAATATCCTGTCATCTGACAAAGCCAAATAACAGAACACTTCTCTGGGCCCCCAGAACAGGCTAAGGAAGGCAAAGGTGACACTGGAGAAAGCCTCTTGTCCTCTTGCCACCGCCCCTCCCCCATGCCCACGACATCACCAAAGGAAGTGACAGGAGCAACAACCAAGATGCTCATGCATATACATAGCATTGGCAGCTAGAGTTTCCTGGTTTAAAATTAGCAAACGAACATTGGGTTCACATGCATCTCTACAACTCTCAGAATTATCATGGTCCTGGAGACATGACCAACTGATAGCTGATTTCATATTCTCCATTATCAAGAAGCTATCACCAAAACCAACGAACGAGAATACTTGTTTGCCAATAAGAATGGACATGCCTCATGCCTCTTTTGTCCATAGAGTTATCTCCACCATTTACCCCTCAGTAGATATGTAAATAGTTTTGTGATAGTTGCAGTGATCAAAGACATGTTCCACACACCTGGAATAACAGAAGATCTACATGCAAACACCAAATACTCATGTTAAAAAAGTGTATATAATGAAATAAATCCAGAAGAAATGAGTCAATTTCAAATAGAAAAAAATAGAAAATTATCTCCCAAAGAATGTTTATCATATTCCCTATTCATTCTCCCTTACCAGGTTTAAAAAGGAAAACAAGAAAAATATAGCCTTAGAACATTTTAGGTACTTTTATAGCCCTTTATGGAATTATTCAGAAAACAGCTTTATATAAAGTATATGAGATTTTTTTTAATTCAGTAATTATTAAATGAGCACCTTGAATGTGAAAGATTATGAATCTAACACTTTGGAAAGTGCATAATATGCAGATTATAGCTTTAGGCTTCAAGGAAACAAATGCTAACTAAGTCTTTCTACTTATCCCTTTCTCCTCACACTAGGTTCCAAGTGAATTCATGGCTAGGAGAAAATCTTGGAAGGTAACTTGTTATTGATTCCTGTTCCTCTCACATCCTTCGCATAATTTCCAAATCTTGAAAAAAATTATGCAATTAGTCATGAAAAAATAATTGCCAGAACTTGGGGTCTCCCACTTCTTCTACTTGCTCACTTAGCTTCCTCCTCACTATGACAATGTACTGAGATATACCTCAAGTTCAGATTTTTACTAGGTATTTTGTAGATAGTCTCATGAACTTTCTGTGCGCATGTTGGCCTGAAACAACAATCTTCTAGATTTCTGCTTTCTGAACAGCCAGGATTAGTAATAGTCATGCCGAGGTATTTTCTTTGGGTGGTTGGCGAGGTGGGGAACGGTCTTGATAAAGAGTTGAGTAGGGGTTGGAGATTTATTTAGCTCAGCGGGAGAGCACTTGACTGGCAAGTACAAGGCCCTGAGTTTGGTGCTACATTTGGTAAGAGTGAGAGAAAGAAAGACAGACAGAGAAAGAAGCATTTGCTCCTCGTTGTCAAAACTAAAATTAAATAATCACTGCAATAATTATTAATTTATGATATTACGTTCTAGTTGAAAATTAATTTGAAGGACAGACTTCACCTTCTTCACTTTTCATCTTTAGTACAATAAAGACTGGGTAACCCACTAAAAAAAGCTAAAACGCACATGTTCATAATTATTTTCCTTTTCCATTACCATACCAGTTTTTGGTAAGTGAGTGATTCTAAAATTTTCACTGATATATGTTAACATGGAATTTGTTGAGCTTCAGAGATACTAAACTGTAAGAAAAATAAATAAATAAAACATTAATCAGAGACATTTTCATTTACCATGAATTGAAATAAAGGATTCCCAGTTCCATCATGCAGACATCCAACAGGCTGAAATCACATGCGTTGTTGAATCCATTTCTAGAACAATATTAGTTCTATTGAATGGCTTGGACATTATTCTTGGAAGGAAATTCGGTTTCTCTGAACCTCCATGTACACATATGAAAATGAAGATGCTGAGATTATAAACATTTTTCAAACACAAAGGCAGAAAAGGGATGCTTCTATACCATGCCTCAGGCTAGTTAATGAGCAAGTTGAAACTAATAGCTTCTAAGAGTTTGTGGGATGGAGTTTTTAGACCCATGGCATTACTCTAACTTATTTGATGGGTAAAAACAAAAACAGAATTAGAATCCTTGATGTCCTCTCTGATAGGTAATTTATTTCCATGAGTCATTTTGTTTCTAATCCAAGTTTATTCAATAGTTTATAGGGTTTCACTCATCCTTAAATATAAATGTTTCCCTTCAAACATAGAAAATGTTAAAGAAATGCTATACATATGCAACAGCAAAACAGTAATTCAGACTTTCTGAACCAGTGCCAGTACAATATATTCAGCACTACCTTTATCCTACAAGAGATGAGAGGTCACTGTCATAGAATACTTACATGAATCTTAATTAAAATTGGTTTAAATTATTAAAGCACATGCTACACAAATATGATGCATAATAGGCCAAACTCAAACTCATTTTTACATAGAAATGAAGTCCTGATAAAGTGTATTGCCACATTACCTATGTCTATCAGCCTAATGTATAATTGGAGTTCCTTTGATAAACATATTCAGACTCATGTGCCAAAATCTTCAACATGGTGTTTTCAGTGAGATGACAGAATTTATCTAAATACATGCATATTTCTTGTAACCTATAGGGTTCACTCATATGAATTCAGAAGAATTTTGATGTCAATAGTCTCAAAACAAAAATAAAACAAAAAGATCATATATAAACACACTCACTTTATAAGTTCTGGCTTAGGGATCCAAAATTACAGTAATTCTTTCCATTCATAAGAGCCAAAATATAAGCATTGCATATTCTGGAAAACAGCTATATACTCTAAAAGGCAAAAGTTGTAATAGAAACAAATAGAAAATACAAAGAAGTAATGAAAAAACAAATACACTGATCCAACCTATCAAATATAGCCTTTTTATTGTTTTTCATTCAAAAGAAAATGAGACTAAAATAAAGATATAGCCAGAAGGGATCCCTACTACACAACTGATGGGAGTGTAAACTTGTTCAAATACTTTGGAAAGTACTATGATGATTCCTCAAAAGATTAAACCTAGAATTCCAGCAATCCCACTCCTGGACATAACAACATACTAAAGCTACCAGCACAGCTATGTTCATTGCAGCATTATTTACCATAGCTAATATACGAAACCAACCCAGATGCACCTCAGTAGATAAATGGATCAAAAAGACATGGTCTGTTTACACAGTGGAATTCTATATTGTCATCAAAAAGAATGATATCACCCCATTTGTAAGGAAATGGAAAGACTTGGAGAAAATCATTAAGTGAAGTAAGCCAGACCCAAAGAAACAAAGGCTCCATGGTTTCCTTCATTTGTAATAATTAGTACGCATCTAGGACTCTACTAGCAGAGGATCACAATAGCTTAAAAGCTATGTGCAAATGGCCATACAGGATGGATGAATCTAAGCAAAATGTCCTCAGGACATGGAAACAAGAATTTTATCTTTTTGGTTCTTCTTTTTAATAAACAACATGTGAACTTATCACTTTTCAGTTTTTTTCTCCTTATGGTTTATCTCAAGTTGTTATTGTATCTTACTTTGGTAACTGGTATATTGTATATACATTATGCCTAATTTAAATAGAGAAGGAAAGAGTAAAAACAAGATGAGTGGTAGTTTATGGAGGGAGGGAAAGTGAGAGAAAATCATGGGAAGGGTTATCAATGTTCAAGGAGTAATGTACCCACTGTGAGATGAATGTAACTAACTGCACAATGCATCAACCCAACAATAAATTAGAATATATAAAAGATTATGAAAGTTGTAAATAGATTTTAAAATTTGCATTTTTATCCCTAAAGTATTTCATTTTTAAGTAAGAAAACCAACAGAAGATGAAATTTCAAAAACAGTATTTTTCCCTGTCGGTCTTTTTATTTTTACAAATTTTGAAAATTTGTATTTGATGCAGAAAGGACTAAAGGATCAGTATGTTCAGTGTACCCAAGATGAAACATTAACAATCCATAATACCAACTGTGTCAGATTTGTTTAAATTCTCACCCTCTGCATCCAAGACATCAGCTGTATTTAGTAGCACAGAGAAGGGTAAGAATTTATTTTCCTGTTAGTTGGATACAAATTTTATCTAGCATTATATTCCTTACCAGAAAATAGAAGTGTTATGAAGTAATGGTGTTCAGTCTTGACTGGGAGGTCATAAAATTGCAATTCTAATTCTACTTTTCTTAATAGACTAGATTTTGTGCTGATCCTGAGTACATCACTTAACTCTTTGGAGGCAAAAGATATTTTATTATTAGGTGGGGAGTGGAACTGTGGCTCAAGGGGTGGTAGCCTTGAGCTGAAGAGCTCAGGGCCATCACTCAGGTCCAGAGTTCAAGTCCCATGACTGACATAAAAGGAAAAGTAGGAGTCACATGGTTACTACCTAAGAAGGCAGCATTCTACTTAAAAATGTTTACTAAGAGAGGTAGAAAAACAAGAGAAAAAGAAAAACTCCTCTGGGAATATTACTACATTTTCTTTTCTACTCTCCTTATCCAAAAATGATTTGAACCAACTTAACATTTTAGATGATCATCTGCATTATTTATAATATTTTGCTGTAAATTTTCCCAGTGCTTTAAAATATATATGTTTTGGGAGCTGCCTTTAACCTTATTTCATCATTTATAGTTTGATGCATTAACAATTATAGCACACATAAACTCATATGAAGTTTCATTATTATTATAATTGATTTGTAACAGAGTAGTATGGCCATATCTGTTATTTTTTGACAAATTAAGTTAAAATAGCTATTTTTGTTGCGTTCTTTACAGATAATTTCTCACATCCAGGAAAAATATCTGAGATTTTTGCCTCTATGTGAGAAATATTTTAAATTCATTCATTTAGTACTTTCTTTGTTTCTATTGTGTTTAAATGTTTAATTGAGAAAGAATAATTTATAATGTCTAATTGCCCTTTCCAAGATCAATTATACCAAATGAATACTGGAAACAGGAAATTCTCTGCAGAATGTTGTAAGACTGGGTCATTTGATGCAAACTGCCTGGGGGGGGGAACATTTGGTGGATAAAAGTGTATGCTAATATGGAACACAGGGGAATTTGGTCAAGAATGAGAGGTTATTGTCAGTCACAGGAATGTGTATCACCTGGAACACATTGGTTCACTATGTCACAATGCATCTCCTTCTTTCTTGGGAAAGGATAATTGTCTTTGCTTAAGTTTACTACTACAGTCTCTGCTTTATTTTCCACAAGCCATCATGGATAGTCAAGTCTTAGGCAATCAAACAATCTGAGAGAAGCTGATAAAGACCAACTCTTCTCTATTTAGGCTCTGAAGATAGAGACATAAACTACGGAAATCCGAATTCAGGGTGCAATCCAGGCCTGGTATTCCTCTGTGTCCTTGCCCAAAAGAAGAATTTAGGTCTAAATTAAAAAATTAAGAGTCAAAAATACAGTGTGTTTTTCGATTCAAGAAAAGAGAGATAGTGCTCAGTACATAGTGGAAGAGTGGATTAATAAATCACTAATGTCAATTGTTGTCTCATCTGCTTACATGAATTTAGGAAATGCAATTTCAGTTATCTGACACATTGAAAAGTGGCAGTCATCCCTGAATAGTTAGCTACAGTTCATAGAATCTGGACCAAAGGATAAATTTCAGAAAGAAAGAGTCTGATATTCTTCAAAATCCCAGACAATAATCTCTGGTCCCATAAAAATGACTGCAACTGTATCTGAGTCTTAGATGTAAGTGGACATAGGTATAGCCTAAGGTGAGTCTTTTGCACAAAGAGAAACCAGTGTTATCTGTGGGGATTATTATCACAGATATGAATATTTAAAATCTCACCTGCTACCTTCTATTTTTCTAGGTTTCTGTTATGAGAAAGGTTTGAGTTGGCTAACATACAACCATTAATCCCAAAAGTAATAAGATGATTTGAAACCAGTGAGACAGAGAGAATTTGAGACATAGTTGGCCAACATAGTAACATCCTATCTCAAGAAATAGTTGAATGAATAAGTTGTGACACTAAAAGTAAGATTTGTCATCCTTTTAAATATGTTAATATTTCCCAACACTCAGCATTTTGGAAATAGAAAGTGTATATAGAATTTTATTATTATATGTTTAGAAGACCTGATCTCTCTCTAAAGAAACCAAATTGTGTCATGAGATGTGGGATGCATTAATTAGGAGACCCATAAAGGTTAATGAAATTGTAAAAGTGCCAGTGCTGAATCCAGATTATATCACATGTAGTATTAAAGTAATTAATAAATTATAAATTTTGACAAATACTACATGGCTCCCAGGATGATGAGATCATTGTGGGCTGGATTAATCGGGATAGAGTCTGAGGGAAGATAATTTAACCAGGCCTTGGAGTAGATATAGAATTTTAATAAATACATCTGTTATACAAAATGAGCCATGGATAAGGGAATGTTACAAGCATAAAGGGATGAAAAGTAAGCATACCCAAGGTACACAGAAATCTTTATGAAATATTCACTTAACAATCTGTAATTTATTCTGAAGGCAAATAAGGGAATTTAAGGGAAAGGAAGTAAAATATTACTCACTTGACTATATAATCTATTCCATTGGTTTCAACATTTCAGGATTTCTTACTCAAATCTATTAGAACATTTTTCATGCCATTCAAAACTCCAATACTTGTTAATAATTTGTGAGGGGCCAGGAGTTTGGCCTAGTGGTAGAGTGCTTGCCTAGCATGCATGAAGACCCAGGTTTGATTCCTAGGTATCATACACATAGAAAAAAGCTGGATCTCTAGATCTCTAGCCTTGAGAAAGCCCAAGAACAGTGCTCAAGCCCTGAGTTCAATGCCCAGGACTGGTGAAGAAACAATAATAATTTATATGAGAATTTGTGCCAAGTTCATCACAAATCTAGCACTTACATCAGTAAAGCAAACCAGATACAGGTTCTAGTTCACAATGTTATCAAACTTAATATATCCATGGCAACTATTGTACTTCTGAGAAGAAGCCAATCCCCAACCTGAAAACAATTAATTAAAAGGAAAATATTCACTTCCTTATTTTCTTTTCATACTTTTTTCCCTCCCTCTTACTTTTCGTCTTTCTCCTTTCCTCTCTTCTCTCTCTTTTTTTCCTTCTTTCTTTCCTGTACTAAGAACTCAAAATTCTATTACAAAACAATCTATTACAAAATTTAAAGAATTTAAAGAATTTAGATTTAGTCTACATGCCCCTCAATGGATGAATGGAACAAGAATATGTGATATAGATAAATAACAGGCAGATAGATAGATATTGTATCATTTGCAAAGAAGTAGAAGGATCTGGAAATTTATATTTACTGAAATCTGACGCAGCGAGACAAAGGTTGCATGATGTCTCTCACATGTGAAAGTTAGAATTAGTTAATAAACATATAAGTAAATATATTATAGTTATTTGTTATGCAAGTTTTTTTACAAGTGTATTAACTGAAATACGACAGTGTATTAACTGAAATACAGTAGTGAATTAACTGAAATTTCAATAGTATGATTCCTTATGAAGACAGTCAAAATTCAACAAACACAAAGAATCAGGGATTTGAAATTGATGGGGTGGTATAGAAGAGGGAGAGAATATTGTCAAGACTTCATATATATTGTACAAAAGAGGAGATTAGGAGGGGCTGGGAGTGTGACCTAGTTGTAGAGTGCTGGCATGCATGAAGCCCGGCGTTCAATTAATCAATACCGCATACACAGAAAGACACAGAAGTAGTGCTCATGTGGTAGAGCACTAGCCTTAAAAAAGCTCAAGGGCAATGCCCAGGCCCTGAGTTCAAGTCCCAGGACTGGCAAAAAGAAAAAAAATAAAAGAGTGGGTTAGGAGGGAAGGATGATGTTTGAGAATATTGAATAGATTGACATTGACCAATATTTGTTATAATCATAAAAAGACACAAGTAAATTAAAAAATAAATTGGTTGCCACATGGAAAGGAATAAAAACATAACTGAGCTTGTGTCACTGTATAAACCATAAACATTATATCATGGGTGTAGTTATCAGATATTAAGGCAACTATTCAGTGAGCTAAGAATTGTTGCCTCTCTATTTCCAGATTTAATTTTAGTTCTCTGATGAGTATGGTTTTAAATTACATTAACTCAATAACAATATTTCATATATCTAATGAAATTTGAGTTAGTTTTTCCAGTGGTAGAGCTTGAATTCAGAGCCTGGGTGCTATCCTTGAATTTTTATGCTTACAATCTAGCACTACATAAATTTAACCTACCGTTCTACATCCAGTTTGCTGCTGGTGAATTGGAGATAAGTTTCATGGACTTTCCTGTCAGTGCTGACTTTCAACTGTGATGCTTAGAAATCAACCTCCCAAGTAACTAGGATAAAGGATGTGAGCCCCCTGCAACCAGCAAGATGTATTCTTTAAGTATTCTTTATCTATTTTGGCAGTTCTTTTAAAAGATAATTTTGAAGAGTTCTCAACAAGTTCTAAGTAAAACTTTTCATGGGCTGAACAGGCTGTACTTGTAGGGATAATCTGCTTCTAGTCCATATTTACTTAATGCTACATTTTGTGATATGACAAAAGCAAGAGAAGGGAGAGAGGTAGATAAATTAAAAAAGAAGAATAAAAGAATAGGTAAAGTGAAAGTGAGAGATGGAGAGGCAGAAAGAAAGAACATGTGAGGAAATAAAGTATCATTAATAAGATTGGCTATGTGACGATTTAAGTTTATGGGTTAATATAAGATACTTCACTTGTGTTCTTCACTGTAGAATCCATGGTTGGATCTGTCATCCACAGAAATATGACTACATATTGCTAAATCAAAATCTTACCCTTGGTGGAACAATTTTTGTGTCAGAGAACATGGAATTATGAGTTTGTCATTATCTTTGGAGTTTAAATACAATTTAAGTAGATGTTGACAAGGGGTGAATATAATGAGTAATTTTATGTGTCAAGTTAATTGAGCTAAGAAATGACCAAATATCTGGTAAAAACAAGATTTATAATTTTATCTGTAAAGGTGTCTTTGGAAGAGATTAGCACATTAATCAATAGACTGAGTAAAAAATAACATACAGCAGATTACTGTTATCAATACAGGTAGACATAATGCAAACCACTGAGTCTCTGAATAAAACAAAGTTAAAGGGTAAATATTTTCTCTCGGAATGATTCAGGACATTCATCTCATGATCTGGATGTTGGTATTCCTGTGTTTATAATGCTGAGACTTAAATAATTGGCCCTCAGGATTTCAGATTTTCAAATTGTAGTGAGTTACATCAGTAGATCCTTGGCCTCTCCAGCTTACTAACTGCTGATTATTAAAATTTTCAATTTCCATAACTGTATGAACAATTTGTAGTAATCTCTTTCTTACCTATTTTCATCCTCTGGACAACGTCACTGCCACAAAAGTTCACTGGTAACAAGCATACAGATACACATACACAATGTTCTTTCAGGTGAACAAGAAAGGTTGCAATACCACATGAAGAAATGCTCGACATCTCTGGTCATAAAAGAAATGCAAACTCCAGTCAGAATGGCCAGGATCAAGAAATCTAATAACAACAGATGCTGGAGGGGATGTGGCCAGGAGGGATCACTACTACACTACTGGTGGGAGTGCAGACTCATTCAACAACTATGGAAAGCAGTATGGCAGTTCCTCAAAAGATTAAATATAGAAATCCCCTATGACCCAGGAATTCCACTACTTGGCATTTATCCAATCCTCCAGAAACAAGGACATAGCACAATGATGTTTATTGCAGCACTATTTACCAAAGCAGAGATATGGAACCAACCCAGATGCCCCTCAGTTGATGAGTGGATCAACAAGATGTGGTATTTATACACAATGAAATTCTATGCTGCTGTCGGAAAGAAAGATATTTCCCCATTTGTAAGGAAATTGAAAGACTTAGAAAAAATCATATTAAATGAAGTAAGCCAGACTCAAAGGAACATAGGCTCAATGGTTTCCCTCATTTGTCCTAATCAGTAGAATCCTTGGGCTCTCCTAACAGAGAATTACAATAGAACAAAATCTAGATACATAAGACCATATACTATGATGCTAAATGTAAGGACCTCCAGGATATAGAAACAAAAGCCATATAATGAGTGATTGTTGTCCTTAATATACTGTGTTATCTCTCATCTCTTTTCCTGTCCCTTGGTTGTCTCATATTGTTACAATGTTTCACCATGTTATCTGATATATTTTATATATGCGAATTTGGTTATTTGAAATAGGATAGGGAAGGCGGGAAATCAAGATGAGTGGGAGGAGGGGCGGAAGGAAATGGAGGCCATGACATGAGAAAGGGTATCAATATTTGTGAAGTAATATACCTTCTATCTGGTGAATATAATGTAACCCTTCTATTAATTACAATAAAATATCTGAAAAAAGAAAGGTTGCAATACTCATGTTTATTCAGCATCATACACCCACGTAAATAAAGACTTGGTAATTTGGAATAGAACTCCATGGATGAAAAGAGAAATGCCAATCAAGGAATTTTTGAGAAAGTAGTTAATGAAACAAGATTCCATGGTGAAAGGGGATACTATCAAATGCTCTGGATGTGTAAACTCTGGGCCACTGAAGGGTTTGGAAGAAAATCCCAGTCCTAATTTATGTGTGAACACAACAATGAAGTGGTCTCATCAATATAAAATAAATGGTGGCTGCTCATACTGATTGCTTATTTCTCATGGAGAGTAAGGTAAGTCACACATACTTTACCTGAAGTGCTTCCACTGGAAAGCATTTAGGATTTGGAGAATTGGGAGGTTGTGAAATATTTGAATATACATATAATGAACTATGCTATTGATGAGATACATAACTCAGAACACTATTCTTATATATCTTAGATCACATGTACATTGCCTGATGATATCAGTCACTAAGGTGATATTTTCCATGTGGCCTATTCCTTTTTTAGTCTAAAATGGACTCAAATCAGCCACAACAAATTTCCTTTAGGTTTATGATTTTAGAAAAGCAAGTGCCTTGGTTGGAAGCCAAAGAACAGGAAAAAAGAGCAAAACAAAAACAGATACAGAGCCACTCAAGAGATACAAGTTGTTAAACTCTCACAAAGAAAACAAATAAGGTGGCATGCCAGAGTTTCACCAGAAGAATAAAGAACATGTTTCAAATTGAAGATTCTAACTTGGTGATAACAATTTTCCATTCATCAGGTGAGCCATTTATGATGCTGATGTAGGGCTCCACAGATATTTTTGCATGCAAATATATTGGCTTGCAGTTCAAGTGGATAAAGGAGGGAAAGCAAGCAAGCAACAAAACTTGTTTATCGGATTCAAGTTGAACCATCTGTTGTTAATGATTAGATCCTTAGCTTCCAATTTTCATTTGAATGTTATTGCTCATTTGTAGTGGGGCACTGCATGGCTGCTTTTCTCTGTGTGTGGATTCTAAAACATAGCTTAGATAAAAAACCTGTTGGAGGAAGAAATCATTCTGAAGGGTGTCTGGAAAATTCTTCTTTACCTTAAAGAAAACCCTCAAGAGGCCAAGTCAAGAAACAGATCCATTCCTGGCTCATCATGACTTTATGAAATGGGATTCAGTTTGCTCAGTTAAGAATGCATATTATTATCTCTACCTGAAGGATGGACCTAGAACATTTTTGGATGAGAAAACTGAAGTCTGCTTGTTTAAAGTGTATTAATTTCCATTCAGTTTCTGTAGTGGTAAAGCAGGTTTGAGATAAATGTTTCTTTCCTAGATGGTTTTTAATATCTATGTAATTGTGATTTGTGAGAGTACCTTAAATCATATTTTCTCCCTTGGACCTACTAACCATTTGGAATTGGTTATATTGATTGCAAGTGATTACAATTGGATTTATCATGCTGTATCATTTAGACATAGGAGCATATGGAATTCCATGTTCTCAGAGAAAATAATAATTGAGAGAATGTTTTGTGTGTGTTATCAATTTATATGATATTATAAACATATCTAATTTGAAATATGCTACTATTCTCTCTCTCTTTCTCACTCTCTCTCTCTCTCTCTCTCTCTCTCTCTCTCTCTCTCTCTCTCTCACACACACACACACACACACACACAGAAATCTATTTTCACCATCAATGTCATAAAAATATATCAGTGGTTTGAGTAGTTTGCAAATCGGTAAAAATTTTCAAAACAAATGTCCAACAGTAAAATTACTTCAGCACATTTTGGAATGATGCCTCTTAATCCATTCAGACACATAATTACAGTAGTGAACGCACAGAAATTGATTAAAGAATGTTGAGTGATGACAAATTTTCCGATGACAAATTTTAAGATTCCATTATTTATATCATCCACAATTCATATCTGTCTGATTTGTAAGGATGGAAGTGACATGTATTTTGCTATAATAATAACATTGATGTCCAAGTATTGGTTGAAGTATTGTGCAGACTATAGCAATGGAATCTAAGACAAACACTAAATGTTACCAGAAAATATTTATAGAAGTCTGTGAGGGAGCCATCATTCCTAGATCAGCGATGACTATATGGACTAGGATATGAAGTGCAGTGAATTTGCAGATAAATTTAAGAAAAGCTTCTTAGAGGACCTGAGAAGAGTGAGAGGTTTAAAGATTGGAAGGAATGCATCAGGAACAGACAGAAATCCATACTGAGACAGCTCTCTTCCTCCTCCTTCCGTTCATCTTCCTCTACCTCCCTTCATGCCTGTCTCTGTCTCTGTCTCTGTCCTTGCCTCTGTCCCCATCTCTCCCTCTTCCCTCCCTCCCACACTTTCTTTTGCTATCTTGCTGTGGTGTACCAGCTAACCTCAAGCTTGGGATCTCCTGTATCAGCTTTTTAAGTTTTGGGATTATAGACATGTATCACCACAGTTGCCAATTGTGATCTAGTTTTAGAAGCTGGACCATGTGACCTCCTCATTACTAAGATGCTGATGCACACTGTCATTGATACACTTTTCCCATAAATCCTTGCTCTTTGTATCATCCAACACCATTTTTGGCACTGAAAAATCTTCATGCCCTCAAACTTTTAACCTATTTCTTGTCCTTTGCTGTTTCGCTTGTCCACTCTTATTCCTTGTTTGTATAATAAAATTCCGAATGTACATCAAAATAGTTTAACTTAGCATGGATCAAAAAGTCAATATTTGCACAGATGTACACAATACATGTAATATATTGTTATATAGTAAAAATGTCAGTAGAATAAATTAATGAAAATAGCCTAAGTAATTTTTCTTGAGGGAGAGGGGAGAAATCCTAGATGCTCTCTGCATCCCTCTTGAATGAAAGATATGAATGGACATTATATCTCTGTGCTCTTAAATATGAGAACTAACAAAACATGTTTCAGTATATCCTGGTGTATGAATTAAAGATATTTTGGGAAAATGTAATAGGCTTTTTCACTGAATGTAAACCAAATTACATTTTTTAAGAATTTACTGTTGTCGGCTGGGAGTGTAGCCTAGTAATAGAGTACTTACCTAGCACGCATGAAGACCTGGGTTCAATTATTTGGTACACATACATAGGAAAAAGCCAGCAGTGGTGCTGTGGCACTAGTAGTAGAGCTCTAGCCTTGAGAAAACCTGAGCCCAAGCCTGGGACTGGCAAAAAAAAAAAAAGAATTTACTATTGTCCAAAAGTTGGATATTGTGTGAACATTGAATCATGTATCTCTCATAGATGCTCAATCATTATTGCCTTCACTAGTCTTTCTTTCCCAAGACTACTTGGTTTAGATTCTATTATCATAGTTGAAACAAAACAGAAAACTACCAAGCAGTAACAGGTAATGGCAGGATTCCCCTAAACAAATCTCAAATTCTCTTTAAAAGTCACAAATGTTACTGCTTTACTCAAGTTTTCATTCATAGACCAATCAGAATTCTGAGAACTATTCAGGGAATTTTAGATTTAAAATTAGCAGATTTTTATCTGAACAAACACCAGGCAACAACTTAAATGGCAACCCTTTCTTTATATTTGTATATCTTTGTGTGTGTGTGTGTGTGTGTGTGTGTGTGTGTGTGTGTGTGTGTGCCTGTGTGCTGCACGAGTGCACATGTATGTATTTCGCTTCAACTCAGGGTCTGGGGCACTATTCTGTAGCTTTTCACTCAAGACTATTATCCTATTACTTGAGGTAAAGCTACCATTCTGACTTTTTTTTTCTATGTATGTGGTACTGAGTAATCGAACTCGAGTATTCGTGCATGCTAGGCAAGCACTCTACCACTAGGCAAAACTCCCAGCCAAGTCCTGACTTTTTGCTGAGATAGAATCTTGAAGACTTTTCTCCCCAGGCTGGCTTAAACCATAGTGCTCAGTAGCTAGAATTATAGATATTAACCATTGGTGCCAGACTAGAACAGCAACACTTTGTAGGCTGAGTGTGGAAATAAAGTGAGAAAAATATTTTACTAACTCCAGCTATGCCTTTATCATATCTGATTATAGCTAGGAAGAGCCTAGTTATATAAACAGTTGATGATTCCACTCTTGTCTATCTCTTAAAACCCCATTATAGTGGGTCAGGAGATTAACCTCATGGTAGAGTTCTTACCTAGCATCCATGAAGCACTGGGTTTGATTTCTCAGTACCACATACACAGAAAAAACACAAAAGTGATATTGTAGCTCAACTGTTTGAGTGCTAGCCTTGAGAAAGCTGAAGGATAATGCTTAGACCCTGAGTTCAAGCCCCAGGACTGGCAAAAAAATAGAAAAGACCATTATAGGAGAAAGTGGATGAACAAATATACACCAGTGGTACTCCCCAGACACTATGTGGAAAATGAATTGTATATCGAGTCAGTAGGAATGGGAGGGAAAACCTGAGAGAGAGTGAGGGAAGGGTGACATGATTCAAAAGGAATTGTACTCACTACCTGTATCACGTAACTAACTCTTTCTGTAGATAGCAATAAAAATAAATTAAAATTAATAAAGATAATCATAGGAAACAATTGTTAATTTTGCACTTTTAAATTGTTTAGGTATAATGTTCCATACAGCTAATAGCCTTCCTATTTATTTTAGCAGAATGATGTCACATGTGATCAAATAGTGCTATCATTTGCATCAGAATTGCAAAATGCATTATCTTTTTCACTGCATTAGCAATTTACTTACCTCACCCTTCTGAGTACTAACCAAAATGACACAATGATTGGAACTTCACCAAGCCTGAGTATAGAGGGTAATGGAAATTCTCAGATTGTGTCCTTGTGTACCCATAAATCCAGGCAAATTGCAGAACAGACCAATGGTTTCTCAATATGTAGTCCAAAGACAGGCTGCATTAGCATAACTCACATCATCTGAAATGTAAATTCTAAGACTATTACCATTATCAACTGAATTGGGATCTCTGGGGCTGATTCCAACCGTCAGTGCTTAACAAATCCCTAAGAAATTCCAATGTATTTTCAAATTGTATCACACCCTGTATCTTAGGTTCCATAATCTAGCATCTGATTAAATACAAGTAAACTGTTTTTAATATTATTAAGAAAAGAGCAGAATTAAATAGAAATTAAAAACTTTTTGTTCCAGGCCCGTTGGCATGCAACTGTAATCCTAGCTCCTCAGTAGGCTGAGATCTGAGGATCAAGGTTCAAAGACAGCCTGGGCAAAAAAGGACTAGAGAGGGCCGGGAGTTTGGCCTAGTGGTTAAAGTGCTTGCCTAGCATGCATGAAGACCCGGGTTCGATTCCTTGGTACCACATACATAGAAAAAAGCCAGAAGTGGTGCTGAGGCTCAAGTGGTAGAGCTCTAGCCTTGAGAAAGACCAAGAACAGTGCTCAGGCCCTGAGCTCAAGCCCAGGACTGCCCCCCCCCCCAAAAAAAAGACTAGAGACTCTTATCTCCAAATAACATCTAGAAAACGGGAAGTGGGGCTTGGCTCAAGGGTCGGGTGGTAGCCTTGAGCTGAAGAGCTCAGGGACTGTGCCCACACTGAGTTCAAGCCCGAAGACTCACAAAAAAAAAAAAATGCTGCAAAAGAATTATGTCTCTCGTCTCTGCTTCTTATCACAAGGTGCAGTTGTAAATTTGTGTACACTTTTCTGATTCAAAGGCATTCTTCTGGAAGATTCTGACTTTCGTCTCTCCTATTTGTACACATTTGACTTTATTACATTCTAAGTATTTGTAGTGGCTGAGTTAGAAAGACAAAGACTCCACTTCAAGCAAATAGAACTTAATAGTTTCAAGTAAAACTGGTGAACACAGAGAAGACAGCAGATCTAGAAATTAATAATTGAATGGCAGCATGCTTCCAATTGTAAAAAGAAATGCCTACATGGAAAGTGTCGTGAAGAAAAGACTTGATTATGCCACGGAAGACTTCTCAGAAGAACATGCTTCTGAGTAGTAGAGATCAATGAATAAATGGGGGGCGGGGGAAGGACATTGTGCACAGAGAGATAAACTTTATACAATGGAATTGGAGAGCTAGGATAACAAAGGTCTGAAGTCAAAACAGCTGACTTTCATGAGCTCAAACAGAAAAGGATTTGTCCATACCTGGAAAAGTTACACTAAATTTGTTAACCATGCTTTTTAAATGGACAGGATATCTTGCTCTCTACATTACCTTGTCCACCACACTTTGTGAATGGCCTTTACTCAGCTCTACACTTGTTACCCTTTAGCAGTGCATCTGTGCGGCAGAGCTGTTTATAACCCTGTAGGTCCTTGGATTTGAATGGAACAAAGAATACAAGAGCTAGGTAAAGAACTTGACAAAGCCAACCCTTAGTGACTTCTGTTTCCTTTGAATGTCTCATGTTCCCACATACTACAGATGTCTTCTACAGGTGATATTGTGGGTGCATTCTCAAAGGAGAGAGGCATTTATGATAATACCCGGCTATAGAAAGATAAGTAAAGAACAGAAGGAAAGACATATATCTCTGGACCATTACCAAGGGCAAATAATGCATTTTTCTTTTAGCCAGATTGAATTTTTATTCCTGTTTTCACAGACCAGACTTTCTAAATTTTACTTTTACTTTGATTCCAAATCTAAGTCTTGAAGAAGATGAGCAGATATATTACACTTGGACTGTCTTACCTTTTCAAAGCACATCAACTAATAGAATTGGTGAAAATACTATTTGATGAAAAACAAATGAGTGGGGAGATTTCTCTCTCTCACACAAACACACACACACACACACACCTCCTAAGTATTTGAAATGGGCTGTCCAATTTAAATATGGATTAACCTAGGGAAAAATGAGCTCATTATATAAAACTAATTGCCTAGATTCATATTTATTTATTAAAACAATCATTAGTAACAATTGTGATCAATTGATTTATCCTTCCTCAAAGACAATCACTTGATCATTAATATAAATCAATTACAATTGTAACTTTCAACATTCTCCACTCTTTAAGACCGTATACTTACTTTTGATATCAGAATGTGTTCATTCAGAGTTCCTTTCTCCCTCCAGTGTTCTAATTTCATTAAATATTAGGGGAAAGGGAGGGAAGGGTTGCAAAACATAAAAGAAGGTCTGGAAAAGTGTAAACTTTCTCATCCTTTCCCTGAACATGGAAAGAAAATGTGATGACTTTAAGCAAACCTGGCATACTTATCCCTCTGCCCTCTTTTTGCCCCACATACACTGATGGAAGGACACTTCAGTTTATTTACTTTCTGAAATTTAACTTCAGACTGGTGAGATTCAAAATGTTTATGCTACAAGCAAAGGAACCTTTCTCATTGTTTGCCAATCTGTGTCAGATTTAATCTAGATCTGTAAACAGCAGTACATTTTCAATTCTGATGCAATTTCCTTAAATTTACCATACAAAGAGGCTTTTATCGTACTTTTCTTTGTTTCCTTTTTGTTTTTCTTTTTAGTAATCGGAGAATAAAAAAAAAAATTCCCGAACCAATTGGCCAATCGATTAACAAATTAACTGCTAAATAATGGATTGGACCCTGTCTACATGGTGACAGGGTGCCTAGAATAAAATATGTCTCTACAATACTTCTTTGAACACATGCCTAACAAAGCAAAGCTTGCTTTTCCTAACAAGTTTACACAAATGCCTAGAAACCAAATAGGAAAACACGGACTGATAATATTTTATCATTCATACAAGCTGAACAGAAATGGGCATTACATTGAGAAATGAACAAAACTCGTTTTCTTTCGAATTAAATTTTAATGTAGCAGAACTTTACACGATCCTTTGAACATAAATAAATGCAAGGAAGACAACAAAATATTTTCCACTGCTAATTGTACCATTTATACTGAACAGGGTGTAAAAGCACACAAGAAATAATGTTACTAAATGGGCAAAAAATACAATAAAAGGGATTGGATGAAGGAGAGGGATGACAGAAATATATGAAGAAATTTGTGTTATGTAAGAATTACCCTCTACAATTTTTCAATCCCTGGCTATTTACTTGGAGGCTCTTAGTCTGGAATAATGATGATATAAATTATCATCAGAAGCCAATGCTGTAGCTTAGGAAACTAGTGAGAAAGGATGGGATATGGGCAAAAAAAGAGACTGCAAATTAATAACAGGACATGTAGGACTGCTGGGTACTGATAATATTCACACAACTTCTGCAAAGAACATCACAGAAGAGAACAGGGCTCTCACCCCAGCCTACATTACTTACTCATTTGGGGTTGTCCAGAGGAATGGTGTTCAGGGGTTTCCTTAGATATAAGTTGGAAGATTTTTTCAAATTACTAATTTGGAGGATTTTCTCAGTCTGGAATATAAATCCAATGACCACACAAGGCAAAAAATCAGTAGATTGTTAAAAACTTAGTGGTGAAGCATTCAGTTGGCTTGGATAACTTGAAATAACTTTGAAAATTATCTTCTCTTACATGTTTTATCTAATTCTATTCATTAGGAGTCATTAAGTACAACATGTCAAATATACTCTGGGCCTCTTGGTAAAAAAAGAGAGTTGGAGAGTGGTCCTGCAGAATCACACTCTGAATTTAAAATCTATGTGTATGTGTGTGTGTGTGTGTGTGTGTGTGTGTGTGAGTGTGTAACACTATCTAGAATGTTGTCAATAGTGGACTTTTGTGTATAGTTGGATTGATCATTGTTCTAGGTTAGAAAAATTAACAAGGTTTTGAATAAAACAAGTTTAAAATAGAATAATATTAACTCAATAATTATACTGGAAGATGACAACTGAATTACTTGACAAAATTTCATTCTAGTATACTTGAAGGTATTGAGTGTTTTTCTTTTCTTTTTTAAATATCCGTGTATAATTTCTCAGCCAGAATTGATAAGTCTAAGTTCTGGTAAAGATAGCCTGGAATTTACAGTCATTCTTTAATTAAGACAGTTGTCAGTCCAAAAAGATGAGAAATAGACCTTCACTGTGACATCAACTTCACAGGGCTGCAGCACTGCAAAAACAACACATATGTGGATTTGTCAGAAGAATTAAAGTTTACATTAATCAGTAAAAACTTGGGATACTGATCAAGATAGAGAAAAATAACTAACATCCTATAGCAGAAATAAAACCCAAAATATCACTGCAGATTCTACAATTAATATGCTACTGTGAAGTGTTATAAGCATATATAAGACAATGTATTTGAAATTTTGGACAAAATTATAGAAAATTTCAGCTGACTTAAATGGATATTAAGTTCTTTGACCATTCATGAGTTTGAATACATCAGTGAAATATACCAAAAGGGAACTTCAACACCTAATGAAATTATGACTTAATTCAACAAAACACTTATGAAGAAATAATGCCTGTCTCTTTAATGGGATTTAAAAAGCATGGCTCTTAAAGAAAATAAATTGATATATTTTATCAAGTCATGGGTAAAGCATCAGAAGGCAAGATGTTACATAGAAAATAATTTAATTAATGGAGACATTCTTTCAAAACATTTTAAAAATAAAAACTGTGTTCTAAAAATAAAACAAGAACAACATCAACTTTTCTTTTTTTTGAAAAAAAAATCAAGTAAACAGCTGGGCTTGGTGGTTCACACCTGTAATCCTAGCTATTCAGGAGACTAAGATCTGAGGATCAGGGTTCAAGGCTATTCCAGACATTCAAGTCTGTGAGACTCATCAGAAAACCAGAAGTGACACTGTGGCCTAGGATGTAATGTGGCAGACTTGAGCTGAGGATTTCAGAGACAACACTCAAGCCCAAAGTTCAAGCCTCCTGACAATAAATAAAATCAAGTAAGCTAGGGATTGAAATTGATATTCCAAAAGAAAAATACAGAAGTGAGGATAAAACTCAACCTCATGAACAGGAAAATGGTAGTTAAAATCAAAATGAGATAATCCTGTGCCTTCAAATAATAAAATTTAGAAGAATAGTAGTTTAATATATCATTAAAACTTTATTTTATATAGACCTCTTCTACAGTGGTAGTACAAATAAAAGCCTATACAATTCTTTTTGGCTTCCCTGGGGCTTGAACTATAGGCCTTGGAAACTCTGTGAGATACTTTTTGCTCAAGACTTTCTTGCACAGTTTGGCTTCCAACTCCAATCTTCAGATCTCAGGCTCCTGTGTAGCTAGAAATGCAGACACGAGACACCTGCATCTGGCTCTTTATAAATCTTAAAACATCAACAAAAATCAACAACAACTCCTACAACCTGACAATTCCACTGGTATAAACCAGGAGGAATCAGTGATAACAGAGATGTTTGTACAGGAAGTTTGGAAGAGCCATTAAAAATTAATATTTGGAGTACAGAAAATGACATGAATAACCTTTATAGGTAGAATGAATTAAAAAAATATGATGTTTCACAAAGGCATGATAGTTGTCACAAAAATAATGGATTAGGGATAAACCTCACAAATATCCTGAGTGAAAGGCACAATGTCGAAAATGCTGTAAGGTATGGCTAGTATGTGTACTGACATTATCATGCAAACTGTAGTTGTGATGTTTGAAAATCTATGATTATGTAGCTAAAGTGAAGTGACATTATGATATCATTTTCCTTGTTGATGATTGAAGCTGAAAACAGAAAATGATTGCAAAGGGAAACTTTTAAAGTTTGAATAGAATTCTATTTTTGACCTGAACATAAATGTTTATGTTAGGATAATCTATTACATTTTTTAATTAAATTACCCATGCTTTCTGAATAACTATAGGTGTGCATTATAATTCACATGTAAAAATTCAAAGAAGTTCTCTAGTGTTAAAGTTCCCTATATAAAAACATCAGAGGTCTTTATATTGCCACTCTACAAAATGCAAATATGAAAGATCACTACATAAACTTTCTACAAAATAAGATAAATTACATAAAACAAAGCAAATAATCATCTATTATAAAGATAGCCTTTAATATAAATGAAAGTTCCTTCATTTATAAATGTATAAAATGAGAGATGAGTTAATGTGGATAAGATGGATTAAAGCTAGATTCCTTCACTCAATTTTAAAACTTTGTTAACTCAGACAAGCACTTGGATGAACATTTATCAAGATTGTGTGAATGAAAATTTCTGTGCTGGGTAAAAATGTCTTTGCAGGATCATCATGACATTTCACACAGAAAATAATGCTCATATGGAACATGAAAAAGTAATCTTCTGCCAATTCTTTCAAAGCAGTTTAAAAAGATAATGTTTTGGTCCAAGATTTCAATTCTTTATTTAGCAATTGTGGAAGATTAAAAAAAAAGGACAAAAGTTTGGAGCTATATGATTATCTTAGTCTTCTCTTTTTTATTGATTAAAACACACATATGGTCTATTAGAAAATCCTTTGCCAGGCAAATTAATACAGGCCTATAATTCCAATTATTCTAGAGACATCAATAGCAGTATCACTCTTCGAGCATATATACCTTGGTAAAGGCAAGACCACGAAATTCAAAGGATGAGGGCATGGTTCAAGGAACAGGATGCTTTCCTAGCAACTGAATGACTGAGATCAAACCCTTCTACTGCCAAGGAAATATTCTGTCATTCATATTTAAATTACTTTTAAGACTGAATCAATTTCTCTTGACTTTGCTCTTCCCTAGCATCAGCATTATAAATATCAAATTTTATTTTACTTGCTTCTGAGATGGTATTGTGTTTTGAATTCAGGGCCTCATGCTTACTAGATAGGCACTCTACCACTGGAGCCAACACTTTAAATGCTTTAGTGTTTGGATAAGGTCTTATGTTCTTTGCTCGTTGGGTCCTAGACCATGGCACTGGTGTAACTAAGATGATAGCTGTATCTCACCATCCCTAGCCCTACACTAGTTTATTTGAATGCTTTATTCTAACTGTTCTCTGCATAGTTTCCATCTGTTCTTCATGTATCAAATGACCTATCAAATATCATTTCAGTGCAGATGCATTATCCTTTCATTCCGTCTATCTCTTGCTGTCTGTGACATCAATTTTGGGCTGCAGGAGAGAAGATGGAAACTTTATAAAATCATCTACAAGGTCTTTTGTGATCCCACACAAAAGTTGTCTCCCTATCTTTCTCTATTGTGGAAGGATTTTCTTGATTTTACTCAACACAGTTGTGACATATTCTGTCCTCCAGACCTTTTCATAGACTGCCTTCTGTTCCTGAGGTCACCTGCCCCTAGGTAACTGTGTCACCCATTCCATCATATTTTAAGGTATCAGCCCATGTTATCACCTAATTAGAAATGACTACTCTAAGCACATTTTTAAAAAAGTAGTCTGCCATTCATACCGCATTCCCTATGTATTTGCATAAGCAGATGACCACACTTCATGCTTTTTCATTTGCCCACTTGTTCATCCATTCCTAGAAGAGCAGTTTTTTTTTGTTTGTTTTATCCTCTCAAAACTGGTTCCATGAAAGGTATTTTTTATTCTCTCAAATAGTTTGTGTAGATTAATTCCCCTTACCTTAACCTAATATCCAATCTTGTACATTCTTTCATCACTCAAACAATTCTAAATGTGTGTCTTCCAGCTCTAGCAAGTCCATCTTTCTCGTTGCTAACACATACATCTTCACTCCTATAGTGACACACAAAATCTCATACTCATAAAGCTCTACCATTTGCTGATTGCAATGTGGATTTATTTATATTTCAGCTCAATGGTAGTAAATACCAAGCTAGAGTATGTAAGAGTTCTTAGCAGCCCTCCCAACATTTTTTCCTGCGTCAAGGTGTGAAGCAACGTGCTACCATTCACCATAGGGGTCAATGAGGCTAGTTCTACAGGTGTCATGTTCTATCAACTTGCCCTCAAATGTGGACCTTATTGTGCACTCCTTTGTATTTATGAAAATGGGATAGGGTACAGTAGGGTACAACTGGGAAGTGTTAGAAAACTTTCTACAGCCCGATTCCTGCAAATAAAATCTTTTTTTTTGGTGGGTCATGGGGCTTGAACTTGGCCTGGACACTATCCCTGAGCTCTTCAGCTCAAGGCTACCACCCTACTCTTGAGCCATGTCCCACTTCCCGTTTTCTAGAAGTTAATTGGTCCTTTTGTGCCCAGGCTGGCTTTGAACTTTGATCCTCGGATCTCAGCTTCCTGAGTAGCTAGGATTACAGGGGTGAGCTTGTCCAGGTTTTTAGTCCTCCGTCCCTCCTGACCTGCAGGAGAGATAGAGAGAACATGCCCTAACCAGAACAAGCTGAGAAAGGAGAGGGCCAACTGACTGTCTGAACCCAGCCCTTCCACGCCAGAGGACAATCAGATGCGTCAGGGAGACCCATCAAGACAGGAACTCTTTTACTGAGGAAGTACAGTCTGCTAATACAGGATGGAGGAGCCTATCAGCACAAAGGTAGGCAGGGCAGGAGATGTCCATGTGTTTACTCTCACTATAGGTCTCAGCAGAGAGTGATAAAGCATAACACATTCGTACTCAATGGTAATGAAGTCTCAGCAGAAAGTGATTCACAATACCAACGATATAGCTCAAAGTTAGGCATGGCCTTCATGCATTTCTTTGTGTGGTTATCTTACTCAGTGCTGTAGATTCATAGGCCAGCTTGGCCCTGCACTCGACTCCCAACAGAGCCACTGTGCCCAGCAAAATAAAATTACTTTAAAATCATAACTTATATAATATTAGAGGATGATGTTAGGTTTTGTTTCTCTCCCTTGTAAAAATATTTTATTAATAAATAAATATTCATATTTGGCCCCCAAGAAAGGTAGCTGTTGATCAAATATCTTGCTTAATTTACAATCAGGTGATTTTTTTTCTCAGAAAAAAAAAGTCTCTAGTTTCCCGAAACTATTTCTAAGTCTTGCGTTTTCTGGAAGTTGGCGATATTTTAGTTTTTAATTGAATTCTTCTTAAGAGAAATCTTAGCATGTTATTTTAGTAAACCTCATGAAAATCTGTATAAACATTGTGATACCAGACCGGAAGTCAGGAATGTCTTCCAACTTTTCTTCCTTCTTCCCTCTCTACAATATCATTTGTACCCTTCATTCATTGTCACTACACATTTATCTCCTTTCATTTCTCCTATGCTTTTCCCTATGGCAACCAGATTTTAGAGTAAGATAATATTTGAAATAGTTGTGTACATGAATAAAATTAGTCTCAAGTAACAGAAAAAGGTAAACATAGCACCAAATGTATGTAGCAATTCCCTGAATTGAATTTCCAATTTGCTTTTGCGATGATGTTGAAACTGAGGCAAATATTAAGGGGGGAAATGTAAAATTATGCATAAGTGTAAAAATATTGATATGTTTTCTTAAACATAAAATATTTAAGTAGGTATAATATCTACTTTGATAACAAGTGATAGGTGTAATATTTGAGGCTTATCTCAGAATTCTAAAGGTGGTGTGATGCATAAGGTTAGTGACAACATGATTTTGGGGTATCAAGTTATGTTAATTTGCTTTTTCTCTGATGACCTTGCTCTCATTTCCATTTCTCTTGTATTCCATGAAACAGTATTTGATAACCAGATCACTGACTCCTGTTCTAGACTCTTCAATCATAGCCTTCCAAGAATTGTACTTGTGAAATTCCTAGTATCTTTCTGAACATTTCTGCAGATCAATTTTCTAATATGAAAGCTATAAAATGGTTATTTTTTCTACTTTGTTGTGCATACATTTAATGGATCTGCTTCATTGGTGTTAGTGGATGCCAATTACTTTTCTTACTCCCCAAAGACCTTTGTGTCCAACATTCTTTGTGTAATCAGTAAAATATCTCTGAGACTCAATATTGTCCAGTTATAATCATATATTTCATATGGTGATAACATAGTAGATAGGGAAGACTAACTCTATGAAATAGAAAATATTAATCTACAGTTTTGGGATACCTAGTATCCCACATTTTAGCTCTGGCAAGCACTTGATACTGTCTTGGATAGAAGTATGTAGGGGAGCAAGAGATCCTACCACAAGATCAAAAGCCAGATGGCAAGGGAGAGAGGGAGGGGTGAAGAGAGAGAGAGAGGGAGGGAGGAAACTCAGACTCACACAAATGAGAGACAGAGAGAGAGAGAGACAGAGAGAGAGAGACAGAGAGAGAGACAGAGAGAGAGAGATAGAGAGACAGAGAGAGAGAGACAGAGAGAGAGAGACAGAGAGACAGAGAGAGAGAGGAGAAAGGGGGAGGGACTTAAATCTTTCTTGGGATAATTCAACAGAGCCTGTGATAAATATGATAAAATCTTTCATGAGAGCAGCTTCCTTCCAAACTCTAAACATTCCAGTCTCTCCAACTTTGCCAAATTAGAATCTAATCTCCTAGCATCTCAATATTTTGGGGAGCACTCAGTACTCAAACCATAACATGAGCTGGTAAAGTGAAACAAGCATATTTACAGAGATAAGGATATGGGTAACGCTGACTTGAACCCCTGCTAGGTAATAGGTGTTTTTCTTAAACAGTCATTCCATTCCCACCAAAGTCTCTTATTTCACAATTAAATCAACTTGAGACCTGGGCATGACATGTTATGCCCAATGTAAAAGACTTGGTAATAGGAATGTCTGAACAAGACCTAGGATCAGTTTCTCTTCAGTGTGTGATTGTTCCTGTACTCCACAGCTCCCACAGAACCCCTGGAGGGAGTCCTTGCAATAGCCAGCTTCTTATGAATAGGGAGCCACAGTGTCTCTGGCAGTGCAGTATCTTACCAGTCACCTTCTCTGACCATTTCCCTTTGTCCCATGTATTCTGCTGCTCTTTGAGACTCTGAGGGAAAGCACATGTTTGTTCTCTCCATTTTGCATTTGTTTTCCCACTTCCTTCAACTCTGCCAGTGTGATTCCTGCTGCTGTCTGTGAGGGACTTTCTTCTTTCTAACGTTTAAATATCTTTGTAGGATTCAGAGTCATGCAAAATTTGTCTATTGAAATTCAAAACCCGGCCAAGCTGACCTCATTTCAAAATAAGACCAAATCTCCAGCCAGCTAGTTTTATTGAAACATATTATTTATTTATTTGAAATTTATTTATTTATTTTCCTGTGGACATTTTGTAGCCGCAAAAGAGATTTTTTAGCGTGTTAATGAGAAAGAGGAACAATAATGACTTACATTTACATATAACATCCAAGCCTCAGACTGGACCTGCAGAAATCATTTTTGCAAAACTGGTCTGGAGAAGGCATAGGGGAAAATTATGTGACACATATTGCAAAATACACACACACACACACACACACACACACACACACACACACACACACACACCTGGCAGCTGAGTCTTTTAAGAAATTAGATGATGGCCTGGGAATTTGGCCTACTGGTGCTTGCCTAGCATGCACAAAGACCTGGGTTTAGTTTCTGGGTACCACATACATAGAAAAAGCCAGAAGTGGTGCTATGGCTCAAGTGGTAGAGCAATAGCTTTGAGAAAGACCAAGGATAGTGCTCAGGCCCTGAGTTAAAGCTCCATGAATGACAAAAAAAAAAAAGAAATCATATGAATTTTCCAAAGGTCTAGGTTGTCAAATACTATGTACATTTATGCATACACAAGATCCACATAGACACAATAATCCTTATTATTATGAAATCCAGATATTGGATTTAACATGATGAAGATTGAACCACTTTGAATGGGTGAGGTTTCTATAGATCAGTGCATGTGTAAAATTTAGTACTACTTGGATTTTCGGAAATATTAATGCCCAGATAAACTGATAGGTCTAATAATGTAGAAATAGGCCACAGGTCTATGTCAAATCAATGAGATATGTAAGGAAACCCAATAGAGTACTTTACTTCTAATGAAGAGTTAGAAAGGAGAGATGATGCTTCCTGTTTTAATTTCAGATGTCAAGGTGTAATAAGTGCATTAAAGGAGAACAGAAGGCCCATAGATTTTCAGTTACCTTCTTTCCTGCACCCTAATTAACTCTAGCCAACACCCCACTTGGAGGTGAGAATTTCTGTTGAGATTTTTTTTTAGCCATGTCTAGAGGTGAGCATATCAGATAACCTAGCCATGATTGTACTTAAGAACATATTCTTCCAACTAATTTTCTACAGCACTCTGCTAAAAGGTCAGCCAAATAAGGAGCTTTTTCCTTCCATCCCCCATTCCTTCCTTAATCCTCTCCCTCCCTCCTTCCCACATTCCTTCCTTCCTTTCTGCCTTCCCTTCCTCCCTCCCTCATTCCTCCATTCCCTCCTTCCCTGCTAGCCACTATCCCTTCCTTATTTCCTTCCTATTTATTTATTTTTCCTTCCTTATTTATTTTTTTTACAATGGCATTGGGATGTAAACTTAAAGCCACATATTTTCTAGGCAAGCACTCAACAACCATTATTCCATCAGCCCTTTATTTTTTTATCATGTGATATTTTAATTGTAATTAATAGAGGGGTTACAGTAATATTCGCCAGAGAGAAGGAGCATTACTTCACACACATTGACACCCCTTCTCATGTTTTTGTCCCTATTTCCCTTCACTTTATTTTCCCCCTTCCTTTTCCTATTTCAAATAAACAAACAAATAAACATATATACAATATAGCAGATTACAAGGTAAGATAATGTAACAATATGAGTATAACCTAGGAACACAGTCTTAATGATTTCCCTTGTTTGTAATAATTAGTACAAACCTTGGACTTTCTTAGCAGAGGATTATAATAGTTCATAATCTAGATACATAAGGCCATAAAGGATGAGGCTAAGTGAATAGACCTCCAGAATATGGAAACAAGAGCCATATAATGATTGTTATCCTTAATGTACTATGTTATTTCTCATCTCTTTTGTTGTCCCTACATTATTCTCATATTGTCACAGTATCTTACCTTGTAATCTGGTATATTGTATATGTTTATTTATTCAAATAGTGTCCCTTTCACCTCCTACGTGAGCCATCCAAACACCTGTAATAACAGACATAGTAGGCTTATTCATTTTTTCATATATTTTTATTGTAATTAATAGAAGGGTTACATGATATTTGCCAGATAGAAGGTGCATTAATTCACATACATTGATACCCTTCCACATGTCTTGGTCCCCATTTCCCTCTTACCACCCCCATCCCTCATCTTGTTTTCCCCCCTTCCCTATCCAATTTCAAAAAACCAAGTACAAATATATCCGATATATCAGGTAACAAAGTGAGATACTGTAACAATATGAGATAACCAAGGGACAGCAAAAGAGATGAGAGATAACATAGTACCTTAAGGACAATAATCATTCCTTATATGGCTTTTGTTTCTATATCCTAGAGGTCCTTTCATGTAGTATCATACTATATGGCCTTAAGACTTTGTGAGGCTTATTCTTTAAGATAAGATTTCACTAACCTTTTCACTGCTGACTTAAACTACAACTCTCCTATTTCTTCCTCTCAGGTACGTGTGTGTACTACCACAAAAAGTAGTGATTTTCTTCTCATTTCTCTTTATGTGACTACGGAGAGTCTTAGCAAGAGAGGTTTGGGGTTGCATTACTTTCCAGTAAGACTATATTTCAGGAATCTCACAGAAAATTCCTTAAGGATATGATGATATACCTTCAGAGTGACTGATTTAAAGAAAACAGAAGAACTTTATGGACTTTTTTAAATTCTCGCATGAAAATATGGGCATTTAAAACTGAAGCATACACACACTCACACACTGACTAGAGACACAAAATAAGATAGTATCACATGTTGGCAGAAAAGTACTTTTGAGATATGATCAGACTTTAGAAGCAAATAATCACACTCATTGAAACTTAAAGTATAAAATTTACATTTAATTTATACATTTAAATTTTTTTAATTTACCCCACCATCCATAGAGAACCATTGTGTTGGACCTTATGTGTTTAACAGTCATTATATCTTTATATTGCTTTTGAAATAACACCACTAAAAAGCACAAATACAAAAAAGGCCATAAAACTGCATGATGATGTCCTTTTAAATTATGTAAACCTTGTTTTTATACAATGGTGTCAGTGAACAAATAATCAGTTGAGGAAGATTAGTGGCTGAAATTATTTATTCATTTTAATGTTTGTTATTAAGTCTTCCTCTTGCTATTTGTGGCCATTTTATGATGAAAGATCAATAATGAAGAAGATGAGAAAGTACAAAAATGATGGTTAATTATCAGAAAGAAGAAAGGTAGGCAGATGCCTTGGTGCCTGCTAATTCTTCTATTCTTCCTCCCCCAAATGTTTCTCTAGCTAGAATTTTTCTTCAGCTCTTTATGACACAGAGAGCTCAGCATCTGGACTATTCTCCTCCCAACAGTTGGACATCTTTCTTACCACTGGTATGGGTTTATGAGACCATCTGTCTGTCTGCTATACTTTGATGCCCAGAAAGCCATCTACCATATAATAGGCATTCAATACACATCTATTGAATTAATAATAAATAAATATGAAACTCAGTGAAAAGCACCATAGCTTGTCTACAAGTTTCAAAAACTACATTAGCATTTTAAATGCCCTGCGATCTTCTAGACTAACCCGACCCACTTAGTGTGTCTAAAGTGGGCTCACCAAGTCTATTTTTCTATGTTTTATTCATTACAGTTCAGGAAAATAGGTTGGGTAATATTTTGAGATTATTTTTACATGTGTAATATGTTATTGTTTGTTTTTTTGGAAGACATGGATTACAGTCATGTAAAAAATTCACAGGCGGTTGGGCTATTATCAGCTGTCTGGTAATTATATGAAAATAAGTCCTTTATTAATAGTTACGGGGGTTGCCTTCACTATTTATGTGGGTGCTCATCTTTAATGACACTCAAACCAAACCTATGGAATGGGATAATTCATAAGGCAAACTTTAAGTGAAAACCAAATCTTCAAAATTAAGAAATGGATTTTCATGTGAAATCAGGGAGAATTCTCTTAGATCTTCCTATGATTCCTTTATATACAGTGTTTGCATTAATTGTAGGTTTTAAAGTATCTCTTCTCTGCCAGATTTTGGTGGCTCACTCCTAATATCCTAACTACTCAGGAGGGTGGAATCTAAGGATTGCAGTTCCAAGTCTGTTCTGGTAGGAAAGTCCATGAGACTCATATTAATTACCAAGAAGCAAAACAAAACAGACAAACAAACAACAACACAACAACAACTAAAGTAGCACATTCAGGTTGATAGAGTGTGAGTCTCAAGGTAAAAACAAAACAAACAAAAATCCTCAGAGACAGTTCCCATGCCCTAAGTTCAACCCTCATCACTGAGACCAAAAAAAAAAAAGTGTCTTTCCTCATAGTCATTTGTACCTGTATCTATATTATCAGCTCTATGAGCATTCACTAATACAAATGTCTCCTTGAAAACAGGTACTTACCATTCTTCCCTAAGTATAGATTTGAGTACTAATTACATTAGAAGATTTAATTTACTAAATATTCAAAAGTCTTTCTTTTGACAGTTGTGGTATGTACAATGCAAGCCAGAACTCACTGCTTTCTATGTGTATCTTAGAATTATTAATGAGCAATTTAGTGAACCACTACTATGTTTTTTTTCTCTTCTCCTCTCCCCAGTATTCTTTTTTTATTTTTTATTTATTTTTTTATTGTAATTAGTAAAAGGGTTACATTATATTTGCCAGATAGAAGGTGCATTAATTCACATACATTGATACCCTTTCACATGTCTTGGTACCCGTTTCCCTCCACCCCCACACACCCCCCACCCATCTTGGTTTTCCCCCCTTCCCTATCAACTTTCAAATATCCAAATACAAATAAATTCAATATATCAGATAACAAAGTGAGATACTATACCAACATGAGATAACCAAGGGACAGCAAAGGAGATGAGAGACAACATAGTACATTAAGGACAACAATCATTCATTATATGGCTTTTGTTTCAATATCCTGGAGGTCCTTTCAATTAGCTTCACATTATATGGCCTTATGTATCAAGATTTTGCTCTATTGCAGAGCTCTGCTAGTAGAGCCCAAGGTTTCTACTGATTATGACGAATGAGGGAAACCATTGAGCCTAAGTTCCTTTGAGTCTGGCTTACTTCACTTAATATGATTTTTCTAAGTCTTTCCACTTCCTAACAAATGGGGCGATGTCATTCTTTCTGACAGCAGCATAGAATTCCATTGTGTACAAATACCACAACTTGTTGATCCACTCATCAACTGAGGGACATCTAGGTTGGTTATATATCTTTGCTATGGTGAATAGTGCTGCAATGAACATTGTTGTGCTAGTGGATTTAGTATGTCCTTGTTTCTGGATGGTTGGGTAAATGCCAAGTAGCGGAATTGCTGGGTTATAGGGGAGTTCTATGTTTAGCCTTTTGAGGCACTGCCACACTGCTTTCCATAGTGGTTGAACGAGTTTGCACTCCCACCAACAGTGTAGTAGTGATCCCTCCTGGCCACATCCCCTCCAGTATCTGTTATTATTCGTTTTCCTGATCCTGGCCATTTTAACTGGAGTGAGGTGGAATCTTAGAGTTGTTTTGATTTGCATTTCTTTTATGACCAGAGATGTTGAGCATTTCTTCATGTGTCTATAGGCCATTTTTGTTTCTTCTTCAGAGAAGACTCTCTTTAAGTCTTTGGCCCATTTTATAATGGGATGGTTGTTACTTTGGAGGTTAGTTTTGGAGTGATTCAATTTTTTGAGCTGTTGATATATTTTAGATATGAGGCCTTTGTCCGTTGTTTGGTTGGTAAAGATCTTCTCCCACTCTGTAGGCTTCCTGATTAGTTTACTAGCTATGTCCTTTGCCATACAAAAGCTCTGCAGTTTAATGCAGTCCCACTTATCCAGCCTTTCTCTGATTTGTTGTGATTCTTGGTCCTTATTAAGAAAGTTTCGACCTGTGCCAAGGAGGCCTAGTGTATCTGCTATTCCTTCCTGTAAAGTTTTCAGTGTGTCAGCTTTTACCTCCAGGTCTTTGATCCATTTGGAGTTAATTTTAATGCAAGGTGACAAAGAAGGATCCAACTTTAGTTTTCTGCAGGTGCTTAACCAGTTCTGCCAGCACAACTTGTTGAAGAGGCTGTCTTTCTTCCATTCTATTTTTTTGGCTCCCTTGTCAAAGATTAGGTGGCCATAGGTCTGTGGTTTAATATCTGGGTCCTCAGTTCTATTCCATTGGTCTTCAGGCCTGTTCCTGTGCCAGTACCAAGCTGCTTTGATAATTATAGCTCTGTAATAGAGTCTAAAGTTTGGAATTGAAATTCCTCCAGCGCTGTTCTTTCTGCTAAGAAGTGTTTTTGCTATACGGGGTCTTTTATTATTCCATATGAAATTTTGGATTGCCTCTTCTATTTCTTTAAAGAATGACATTGGGATATTGATGGGTATTGCATTGAATTTGTAGATAGCTCTTGGCAAGATTGTCATTTTCACTATGTTGATTCTTCCAATCCAGGAGCATGGGAGGTTTTTCCATTACCTTAGTTCTGCTTTAATTTCCTTTTTTAGGGTTTTAAAGTTTTCATCAAAAAGGTCCTTTACATTCTTAGTTAAGCTAATTCCTAGGTACTTTATTTTCTTTGAGGCTATTGTGAAAGGAGTTTCTTTTCTGATTATTGCCTCGTTCCTCTCACTGTTGGTGTAAAGGAAGGCAGTTGATTTTTGAGGGTTGATTTTATAGCCTGCTACTCTTCCAAAGTTTTGAATCAGCTCAAGGAGCTTGGGAGTAGAGTCTATAGGATTCTTTAAATACAGAATCATGTCATCTGCAAAGAGGGATAGTTTTATTTCCTCTTTCCCTACTTGGATCCCCTTTATGCTTGCTTCTTGCCTTATTGCACTGGCTAGGAATTCTAGTACTGTGTTAAAGAGGAGTCTCTCCCCAGTATTCTATAACTACAAACTATAGAGTTCTAAGAGATCAATCATTTGTACTTTAATTATGGGTACGTTTTTAGTCTATGTTCCACAGTTACATTCACTACTGTAAACTAGCAAATGTCAAATTAATATTACGTATATTGAACCCCATAATAAATTAAATTCATGGTGTGATATTAACCCCCATTCATCTCTGCCATATGAAAAGCAGAACAGCATCCATTCTCAAAGGAGAGTGGATATATACCTTCTCCCCAGTGCTTGTCATTCATCTCTCCTGACTGTCTCTGAACAGCAACAACAAAAAATCTTAATACTATATATATAAAGAGTAAACACAGGCCTATGTGCTAGTGGCTCGTATCTATAATTCTAGCTACTCAGGAGGCCAAGGATTGTAGTTCAAAGTCCTGGTTTAAGAAAGTCCATGAGACTCTTGTCTTTCCAAGTTAACAACCAGAAAACAAAAATTGATGCTGTGACTAGCATTACTATTGAGAAAAATAAGCACAGGAACCATGTCTGGGCCCTGAGTTAAAGCTCTGTGACTCTACAAAAAGAGTAAATGCATATGGAATAGCCTGTTCTTTGGTCAAATAAATAAATTAGGGATTTCCTAAGATTGAGGATGGAGAGTTTCAAAGAGCTTTAAGACACAGTTACAATTTTAATAACATGGTTTAAACATCTTGGTTTTAGAAACTTGATTTTTAATGAATTCAAATAATTTTCATTTGTTGGGAGGGACATTAGGAGAGAAAAACCATGGGAAAATGATAGAAAAGTTACACTGTTCAAAAGGAAATGTACTCATTACACAATTTAGGTATCTGTATCCCCTTTGCATAACACATTTACAATAACAGTAGAATTATTTTTTTTCATGTGGTATAGTAGGCTTTTTAATGCTAGAGCTCAAGGAGGCTGCGTGATCACCAATGCAAAGTGGTTCTAGTCTGTATAATGTCTGGCAAATATAGTGGTCCTGTCTAATGTTTTGAACTTACATTATTCTTTTTTTTTTAATTATTTTGCCATCCCTAGGGCTTGAATTCAGGGCCTGAGTACTATCCTTGAGGTTTCACAAGGCTAGCTCTTTGAGCCACAGCACCACTTCTGGCTTTTTCTGTGTATGTGGTACCAGGAAGTTGAACCGAGATCTTCATGCATGCTAAGCAAGCACTCTACCACTAGGCCATGCTCGTGCCCTGAACTTGCTTTATTCTTAATATGAAGTATACAGATGAGGCATTTTTTGTGTGTAAAAAAAAGGTCAATTTCATTAATTTTCAGTGGAATTTAAAGGGTCTTAGGTGTTCTAAATTTGACAATGACACAAGTAGTGAATTACAGTTCCTGTCCTTGGGTTCTTGCACAGCTGTTTGAAATTTCAGGGTATCTCTCCTCCTTCCTTCATGTAAGCCCTGTTGTAGATATTAATATCATATTGTCTATACAGCTCTTAAAGTTGCATTGGTTATTGTAAGTTTTCCTCATTAGTTAAATCTGGCTGTGTGTACATACAATTCAGTTCACTGGCCATGTCTTTCTCTGTATAGCTACTTAAATAGGAGAAGATGAGAGTGGCAGTGAAAAATAATTGCCCTGTTCAAACTATTCATTACATTATGGGAAGAATTGAAAGAATTAAATATCTGATAAACTAAATCCTGGCATGTAATTCCTTTATGAATGCAGTGGTCTTTTAGGTTTCATTTCCTATTTCACTGAATATAAGGCATGGTTACTGTGAATGTGCTCCTTATTTTACGAAACTCTAACTTCCTCATAAATCCCAGGTTTTTTCTTAAGACATTTCATCATGTTTGTTTCCTATATTACATAATGAGTATGTTAGGCCAACATCCTTTCCCAATAACACATTTGGGGGTTCTGGTCGACTTGCTTCCCTAACATTTAAGTTTTCCAGGCCTTTATCCATTTATTCATATTTTTAATTCAATGTATCTATTTATGAGTATAAGGTATCTTGATCAACAAAATATTAGCTACATGTTAATATTAATGCTGCTTTGGACCAGGAGTGTGGCCTATTTTAGAGTGTTTACCTAGTATGTATGAAGCTCTGAGTTCAGCTCCTGGGTACCACATATACAGAAAAACCTGGAAGTGGTACTGTGGCTTAAGTGATAGAGTGCTAGCGCTAAAAAAAGCTCAAGGAAAACGCCCACGCCCTGAGTTCAAACTCCAGCATGGGCAAAAAAGGAAAAAAAAATAATACTGATTTTTCCGTTATTCCCCTTAAGGTACAAGAGCTTAAGGCCTAAATATTAGAACAGGGGAATCAGTCTGTGATTCAGATCCACTTGCTTCTCATCTGTAAAGAAGCATGAGAAAAGTTCATTTCTATATTACAAGTTCAATGTATATCGTATACAAATTATAGTAATATCTCATTGAAATTCCCTTGTAAAAGTAGTGTGTACTTGTAATAACTCTATCTAGTAATTTTCAAAGAAAGTAATATAGGTGAGTTTTATCAAAGTACAGGTACAAGTATATAATTATTAGTGCATATAAATATCATAAAACACCATTAAAAGTCTTTGTATAATTAATGTTTTGCCAGTATTGGGCTTGAGCTCAGGACCTGAGCACTGTCCTTGGACTTTCTCAAGGCTAGAGCTCTATCACTTGAACCTCAGCACCACTTCTGACCTTTTTCTATGTATCTGTGCGTGCTAGGCAGGTACTCTACCACTAGGCCAAACTCCCGGCCCCTGTATAATTAATTTTTTTCTAGTACATTAAAAAAAAACAGGAGAGGAAAAAGAGAAAATGGGCACACTGCTATTAGGAATCTTCTCCATTTTTGATGCAGGCAAGGCTCCTATCGTTGTGCAAGTACAGTGTTAATACCTTAAACTTAGCCCTCTACATAGCTATGGTAGGTGATTCAGGATGATGTATTCTCATTGAGCATCTATTACTCTAAGCCTAATAAGCATACTCCATGGGCTATAATCACTGAAATTTCCCTGTCCCGTGCTGGATAAAGTCAAGGGAGTTCGAACATAACTTTGACATCAATCTTAGAGAAAAAGATACACATACAATTTTGTCAAGGCAAAAATGGTTAAGTATATGTTCATATTGATATCCCTTCTCACCATTCTTTTTATTTTTGGTTTTTATTTTTTTCTCAGTGTAATAATATCACAACAAATACATTTCATGTCTGTCCAAGTAAAAGTAAAGGGAATCTTCTCTTTCTTCTGTGGTATATGGATGTCTTATAATTCCTTAATATGTGATGATTCTTCATTTTAGAGACCTACACCTATACCCTCCCTAGCTTAAAGAAGGCATCAAAGAAACGCTATACTCTTCTGCCCAATTGGTCTTGATAATCTCACTGACTTCTTTATTTCAGGTAGACTGAAGGAGATGAGGAGGAGATGTGATAGGATCTAGCTGACCTTGCTCTACTGCTTTTAATTAAAGCCTAGAATGATTTCTAACCTCTGACATACTACCATGTCTCTTTTCCTTCTAGCATCCATTTTCTGATTTAAGGACAATAGACAACATTTCATGAGGCATCCTGATGGTTCCTAGATAAATAAGCAAAAACAAAAACATGTTGTATACCAACATGTGCGCATACATTCATGAATATACTTACACTTCAGCATTTATATATAATATGTATTGATGTTCCCATTTTACAGTTCAGAGTCTTCTGTTGAACAATATGCAATTGGGTTCTTATAGCTTTCAAACGTGAAGAGCTAATGAAATCAAAGCCATAGGTTAGTATTTAGCATTTATATAGCACTTGTATTTGCAAAGTGCTTTAGAATAATTCAATCCTTAATCCCCATAACAGGCCTCAGAGGGAGGCCCAGCTATCATTCCCTTTATAAATGAGGAAATGGAGACCTGGAAAGGTTTCCTGACATGTTATGTGGCTGATTGGTGGCAGTCACTGATTAAAGCACAAAAGTCTTGATTTGGAGGAGTGTTGTTCATCCTTTGGGCCCTAAAGAATGAGATTTCTTAATAAACCTGTGAGTCATGAAGAAGAAGCACTGTCTGGCTGTGATTTTACTAGGCTGTTACCACTGCATCTCATTGAAGGCTTAAATCATCTTAGTGCTGCTGAACTCTTTTCAGTAATAAAATAAAAAGTGTATTAAGTGCTAAATTCTGCCCATAACTGGTATTTCTCATTGACTGCAAGTTTATGGAAGTTGTCAACTTCAGAGACTAACTTATATGAAGAATCCTCCAGCCTCTGTAGGTAGATGAATTGATCTAGTCAGAAATGAGAAGGCTAAAATTAACAAATTTACAAACCCCTGGTAGATGATGCTACATTTGCCAATTTTTGTACTCTTGGACCATCATGCTACAAAGCTCCTAGCTTGGTACATTTATCTTCTCACCTGCAGACACTGTTACCTAGGTTCATAGTTACAGTTACAAACTTGAAATCACCATAGCAACCAATTAGTATTTATGTTGCCAAGACAGGGTGCAGAGGAAAGTGGAGGCAGGATGTGCTTACTCATTTTTATGTTTTCCCACAGGAGAAAGGATAAAATGCTGACTCCAGTTTCCAAATTCCCATTGACTTCACTCATCAGAATGTATTTTCACATCTGTTGTATACATCTTCAATCCACTTGCTGTCAAACAATGCATGTTACACACACACACACACACACACTCACATTGTACAGTTGTTAATATTGCCAAAAGGAGATGAAAGAATTGGTTACTTAAATGCATTTCTGGCACACTGGCCTACTGTAAGATCTTATATTCAGCATTATATATTTTATTCAGTATTTTCTACAGCACATTAGCCACAAACCATACTCTTTCTTCACCTTCGACTATACGGAAGGATCATAATTTATTCTTATTACTGACATGTTTGCATCTTAATTTCTTTGTTTAATGTCATGTATCCTGAGAAAAAGAAAGAGAATCTTATCACACAAATAGAATGAAAAAGCTTTAGATTCCAGTACCTGGTCCAGTACTAATCAGCATTGGAGCTTTGATTAGTAAATAGCACCCCTGGTTCAGTTTTTTTTTTTCTTTTCTTTCCTTTATTTATTTTTTTGACCAGTTCTGGGGCTTGAACTTGGGTATAGCACTGTCTCTGAGCTTTCTCAATACTAGTGCTCTTCACTTGAGCCATAGCACCACTACTGGCTTTTTCTGTGTATGTGGTACCAAGAAATCAAACCTAGGGCTTTGTGCATGCTAAGTAAGCACTCTATCACTAGGCCCCACTCCTGTCCCATGGCTAAGTTTCTTTTAAACAAATGCAGAAAATCCACCTCATTGCTATGTTGGAATTGAACTATACAACACACGGGAGGAAGGGAAGTCATGAGGGGAGACTCTGAGAGAAAATGAAAGAGGAGGTGACATTATTCAAAAGGAAGTGTAGCCATTACCTGACTTCTGTAACGCCCCTCTGTGTATCATCTTTACAATAAAAACTTTAAAAAATCTAAACAAAGGGACAAACAAGAAAAACATAAGTGTCTACCCCTAACACCATAGTAAAAGACTTGGGAAGCTTTCCATGGTAATTTTTTATTAATAATTATATTTCATTCACCAACTATGCTTGAACACATATTAAGTATTTCCCACTTGAGTATTTTAAGTCTATGTATATGCATATGTGTGTGAATGTCTCTGAGTCTGTTACACAATTTATAGGATGGTTTAATTTTGAGAAAACATTCTGTATGAGCAAGGATGGGAAGTGATAACTAAACTTTGTTTAGAATGAATGTGGATCAACTCTTGTATCTACAATTATGACAGCCACAAAGCTTCCATAATTATTGGGCCATGTGGATATCATGATATCACCAGTCACCAATGTGATATGAGAAAATCCCCCACCTGATACAACTTCTCCCCAGGTTCATCCTGAAATGGTTCAGCACCCTATGGAATTAATGAAATTGGCTCAGACACTATTACTCTGGAAAGCTAAGTATCTATGTAGTTCAGATAAATTGAGTAAAGAATTAAAGTTCCCCTTCCATTCAATTTGTTGTAGAGTGTTTTAATGCCAAATAAATGGGCGAAAAAACCCTGTTTGTAGACCATAGAGGAAATGGAGCGATCTTTCTGATTTGGTGTGTTTGGCTTCAGTCTCTTTTGACAAATCAAGTGAGGGAATTAGTCAAATGAATTGAAAAATTACTTAAATGGATCTAAGTTCATGTGCTAGCTGTTCCAAGTATGAAATCCCAGCCCTTCGCTGCCTGCACAATCTGTAACAACACACTGCTTCAGCATCAATTGTAAGCATTGCTAGTCTGTCCTTCCTACAAAACAACTTGGTTTTATTGTACACTGTCACTTTCTAGAAGTTCCATGTTTCCTGAATCACCTCTGCTCCCTTCCCCTCCACTGTCTATGAAACAACTGTCACAGCTATTGACCTAGTGATACTTATTAAATTACAAGTGACATTAGAAAATGAAAAGAGTAGGGCTGGGGATATGGCTTAATGGTACAGTGCTTGCCTAGCATGCTTTAGGTTCAATTCCTCAGTATCACATAAACAGAAAAAGCAGGTAAGGGGAACTGGAGCTCAAGTAGCAGGGTGCTAGTGTTTAGCAAATGGAGCTTAGGTTCAGGGGCCAGGTCCTGAGTTCATGTCCAAGGACTGGCAAAAAAATAAAAAATGGAAAGAGTAATCACAATCAAGTAAAAATCAGTTTATTTAAGTTTCATTTACAGAAATCACCTGTACATTTGTTTTGCTTGGAAAATTTGTTTCATTTTTCTTCCTAATGTGTACTGTCCCATGAGATTTTTCTCTTCAACACGGGGACAATTCAGTGGCATTTTTACTATCCAGGAATGTCAATGTCAAGGGTATGCTTGATATATTCATTTCAGCTAACTCTTTAATATGAGAAATTTTAAAATAATTCAAGGCTTTATCATTCTTTAATTCCTATACTGCTTTGGGTAAACTTAAAAATATTTAAAGTTTGTAATGTTTTCTTCTGTTAGTGGACAATTATATCGAATAGTACCTTTCTTTTCTAAAGACCAACTAAGATCAATTCAGGGCCATCCACCCTCTCTAAATATCTACTGAAAATAATATGATGGAGTTTTATAATTATACCCAAAGTAACATGGAAGACATTGTGTGCCCAGGAAAAATTTCCTCAAACTATTATAATTAAATCTAAGCAAACTAAGATAAACAAAGATAAACAAAGATAACAAAAATATTTAGGACTTGTAATATACATTTCCATAACTCAGATACAAAAACCTACTAATGCAAAAATTGCACAATCTATTCATTTAGGGTGATTTGAGAGTCCATAAGTTTCCACAAAAAGAGAAGTTGAGTGACTGCTATCTGTAATGTACTATGTTACCTCTCATCTCTCTTCCTGTCCCTTGGTTACCTTATATTTTTGTAATATTTCACCTTGGTATCTGATATATTGTGTATATGCGTATTTGGTTATTTGAAGTGGATAGGGAAGTGAGGAAAACAAGATGAGGGGTGGTGGTGGGGAGAGGGAAATGGGGACCAAGATATGAGAAAGGGTATCAATGTATGTGAAGTAATGCACCTTCTATCTGGTGAATATAATGTAACCCTTCTATTAATTACAATAAAATATATGGAAAAACAGAAGTCAAGACTTTGAATATTTTGAAGCAGTGAAAAATATCTGTCAAAAATAGTTTCTAAGCACAATGTATCTCTAAGGGCTAAAATACAAGAGTATAAATCTTAATAGACCTAAGCTCAGAGGTGGAAAGAAGTCATTACAGATGAGGAATGTTCGATCTGCTCATCCCTTACAAGCTTTCTTACATTGTACCATGTATTCCCTTAGGGAAAAATTTTGTGGATGAGAGATCAGAGCTGGACTTTAGGGAACAAGTACTGCACATGCTGGCAGCTTTGAACTTATACAATTGCAACTTGTACAATTGCTTTTTTGTTTTTCAAATGTAAATAATAAAACAGTGGCAACAATGCTAACTACAGTTTGCAAAAGAAGAAACAACCAATTCACAAGGGGTTTCATAGTGTATTATGCAATTATATTATCTCATTTAATTCTTGTTCTCAAAGTATATGATTTGTATTGCTAAATTCTAATTAAGGAGGAAAATATTTAGCTTAGTAACCATCAATGGCCTTGAGCGAGTTTTATGCTTGCACATTAAAAGATGTTGTGTATGTTTTCACCAAGCTTATAATCTTAACTAATATGTTCTGGAACATTACAGAACAAGACTTTAAAACTTGTGATTGTAGAATCAATGATTCTTTTGTCTAGGTTATCACAAAACTAATAAATATAATTTTGGAACCAAAACATGACAAGTAGCTCTGTAACTTTTCCATGAATGAATCACTTAGAGCTTAGAGCTTAGATGGCAGAGAAGTTTGAAAATGATGACATGGATCAGCATGCATTGTGTTCATAAACTTTTGTTGAATGGCAACTCCTTTGTATGACTACTTACAGATAACTAAAACATAATCTGCATTTCACAACTACAAAAAGTATGCTTGTGACTTCTTATACTATATGTGTCTTCAGTGAAGAATGAAGTATATACAGGATGTTTTTCTATGGTAGCCAGGGAAATATTCACCTCAATTTTACATCCATAAAATGGAAATAATAACATTACTTAATTATATTGATAGAAGAAGTAAAGAATAAAACATATAAAACACGAATCATGAATTGGAAATATTCACATTGGATTTTAGTGACATAGCATTTTCTCTTTAATGGATGAGTTTAATGATTGATTATTATCTGCTCATTGCTAATTTTTCAATGAAGAACTAACGACTTGAATAGACAGGGTGGGGATTGAAGGAGATGTCAAAGTAAAAAAAAAAAAAAAACTAGTCAGAGAAACAAAGCAAAATTTAATGAGTATGGGGCCGGGAGTTTTGCCTAGTGGTAGAGTGCACGATGACCCAGGTTCGATTCCCCGGTACCATATACATAGAAAAAAGCCAGAAATGGTGCTGAGGCTCAAGCGGTAGAGCTCTAGCTTTGAGAAAGTCCAAGGACAGTGCTCAGGCCCTGAGCTCAAGCCCAGGACTGACAAAAAAAAAAATTAATGACTACGGTTGAGAGTCCAATAACATTGAAAGTCCAATAACATTTGAACTAACAGTTTCCTTCAAATTTTACATGCTTTAGAAAGGATTTGTATGTGCATATATGTAATTCTAACCTATTTATCATAGATTTTTTTCCTTGAATCTTTAACATGGCCTTGTGTCCTTAACCCTTTACTTATTTTATTTGTCTTTATTTATAAATAGCTATTTTGTATTGCTGTAACTATATTATTAGAAAGCTTGAACTGGGTTGTTTTAATAGGTCAATGATCTTGTCATTCAATCTTCAGACAGATAGGCTTTTGAAATGGAAATATTTATGTTAAAACTCAAGATTTCTTCAGCTTTCTATATCCTAATCAAGACTGTGTTCAAATGTATACTGTGTCCAAGTGCAACATACTACAGTTACCAAAAATGCATCAGCATAGTTCTCTATCACTGCATAACCAGACAAAAGAGCAAATTGAAGAAAATATAATTTTAAATCTTATATATATATATATACATATATATGGCTTATTGTCAATCACTCATGTGTGAGAAAGCTTTTTTTACTGCCTAAAGAAGTCTTCACCCTGACAACCACTAGATTAGAAAGGGAATCAATAAATTGGATAACAGTTATTTATCAATTGTACCCAAATATTGACCAATGGATAGCAGTGTTGCCAGGGATATGTAAGAAAAAGGTTCAGAAAAAGCCACAGTAAAAGAAGTTGGTTTTCTATGCCTCTGCAATAATGTACTGTTGGAAAAATTTCAAATAACCTTTAAACTTTACTCCACATTTGCGAACTTGTGGCTAAAACCTTGCAGTCTTTCATTCAGCTTTGACATTCTAAGACTGGAGACTCTCTGGCCAGAGCTTTGCTTCTCCATGCCTCTGTCCAGCTACCACAGAAGAACATTTTACAACACTTGTGATTGTTATTAGCCTTTTCCTTCCCCTCACACTCACAATCTGCATATATTGAATGTGTTCTGCTGTGTATTCCTTGGTTTATTATTCTACTTATCTTCCCCAAAACCTCAGAGGATAAATTCAATCTTCACCATCTTCCTTGAGTCATAGTTTTCCCACATTCTCACCAACTTATAAGCTAAGCGTACCAACTGTGACATTGAAATATGTTCCAATTTTAATTATATTCACAAATCTTCTTTGCAGCAGTTCTTTCCCAAGTCCCTAGCTTCTGTGTTTTGAACCACAACAATAAGCACTCCGGATAGCCATTTCTCAATTTAATGACTACAAGAGTCCCTGCTAGACAGCTCTCCTATCTGTTTTAGCTACATGATTTTGATATTAATTTTTTAAAAGTATAAATATGATTATGCCATCGTTCTTCCTAGAGCCTTTCAGCTGTGCCCTGAATTTTTGAGTATATAATTATTCTTTCTTTTTTTTAAAATTTTTAACCCATTCAAGCCTTTCTATACTCTTCTTTTGTACATGCAATCCTTTCACAGGAGTACTATTCCTTTTAACATTGCCTACTGATGGAATATTTTTTCTTTTGTATCAGCATTCTTTCTGCTCTTCTAACTAGTATAATCTTGCATTCAACCATATTTATGTTTCACAGTAAACATAAATGTTCCTGTTCTAGAGTCATTTCCTCTGTCTTATTGCCTACTCACAAGCCTATATCAAGTTTTCCTTCTATGTACTTCTAGAACTCTTTGGACACCTATCACATATACTGGCTTATTGTCATTCTTTTTACTACGTTTCATTTTTCCTGTGAAATAACAAAACAAGATTAGAAATAATAGCTTGCAAGTACTTAGCCAATGAAAATAACTTTGCTATGACAGAAGAATGAATGCACCACGCAAAGAGATAGTGTTTACTATTAAGATTGCCAGCACCCCTGCTATGAATGGAAATGATGCAACATCAGCTGAGAATTCTGATGGCAAATCTGGATATGCAATACTTGAAAAGTATCTTCTTCCCCTGCCCACACTATTGTAAAGACCGGGGACATAGACCTTGACATATCCTCATGCTGTGTAGAACTTGAAAACAAAAACAAAAACAAAACACTTATTGGAAGGAGTTTAATGAAACAAAACTTTTAACACTTTTTTTTTCCTGGCATTTTGCTCTCTTGGTAATTCAACCATGATTCATTAAGACCTGGAATGTTAGACATCTAATAGCAGATATAGAATAGATTATTTTTCCCCTTGCCTACCCATTGATCTGTGGTGAAGAGCCTATCTTTGACTGCCAACAAGGTGCCTATATTAGTACGATTCTTTATGCCACATGGAAATACATTTTCACCATTTTCCACGACCCACTCCAGTCTTCCGGATAAAGCTAAACAAAGATTTAGGAAAGTTGCCAAATTTAGAATCACAGCCAATATTCTCCAGCTTACTGATGGAGTTGCTGACTCTCAGCAGATTTCCATGCCTTGAGATCATTCTTATAGTTTGTCTTCTTGAGGCAAAGAAGAGTAGCCCTGGGATATTAACCAATAATATACTGTAGATTATGGCAGACGAAAGTTGAGAGTTAATTTCCGTACTAATTTTAGGTTTTTTTTTGACTTTGTGACATTCAATAATATAGGTATCTCAGTGAATATACTATCTCAACTAGAAAATTATATAATGAGCTTTAAAAATCATCAACTATTGTCAGTCATTGGTAGTTCATAACTGTTATCCCAACTACACAAGAAGCTGAGATCTGATAATCGTGGTTCAAAGTCAGTCTTGACAGCAAATTCTGTGAAACTCTTATCTCCCGTTAATGCAATTCATCCCCCCAAACTGAAAGGAGCTGTGGCTCAAGTGGCAGACCACTAACCTTGAGCATAAATGGTCAGGTAAAGTGCTTAGGCACTAAGCTCAAGCCCCAGGATTGGCACTTAAATACTGCATTTCATACTTTGCCTCTTTCTCGAAGATAAATCAGGCTATTTAGAAGTAAGGCTATAGAAGAAACTATAAAATGTGTAATATTTAATTAAATATGGACAAGGGATCTTAAAGTTAAAACTACAGAGCACCAGAACTTATAAAATGTTGAGAAAAATAAAACTTAGGATATTTCACTTGTGAGTCAGAGTTAAATAAAACCTAAAATAGAGGAAGAAAGCATCTTAGGATGATTTAGTAAATTTCCAAAATAAAAGTATATATTACCACTCACTGGAACCTAATTTATCCAAAAATGCAATTAATATGAATAATAAGGATGTAACTTGCATTCCACTGAAACAGAAGATTTGTTTTAAACATTTAACAACAACAACAACAAAAACTCCTCAGTTCTTAAGCTAGCAAACTTTCACCTACAATGAAACTCAGCTATACAGAATGACTTATGCCTGTGGACTTTGAATAGTGACAGCTTTACTGTAATAATAATAACCACAGCACTGGAAAAGGATAAGACAGATGGAGTGAACATCCAGGCTTTACCATCACTCCTCCTGATTACTCTTGCTTATTTTGAGCATCGAGAAAATGGTGTGGCGGTTATCATAGATCTTTGCATAGCATTGATTCAAGCGTGTGTTGAAACAAGCCAGCTACTGTGTAATTCATTTATATCACTAGCTCATACCTGCTTCTTCTTCCTTTCCTTCGATCTTACATATCTCCAAGATGAACATTTATCTTACTTTGCTCTCCTGTTCTTCTTCTGTTGTCAGTCTAGCAGGTGTTCTTTTCAGATTGCTTTCATTCTTCATTATTCATTTTAGATCCCTTTCTACCTTTGTGTCCATTTATATCCTTCCCTCCTCTTTCCATATACCTCAGGCATCCGAGCCATCCATTTGTCAGAAGTGTTTTGTACTATTTGTTTGTGGTTATTACCCCCTTCCCCCTCCCTTAAATAGGGCTTAGAAAATCCACCTGGTGAGTTCTTGCTTGTTTTTAAGGGAAGAAAGGCTCAAGAGAAATATGAAATCAGGACTGCAGTGTGTTTTAACACCTGATCTAGGCCTGATCCAACTAGTATTCATTGGTGCCCCAATTTCTCTCAGAATATCATTGCTGATTGCATTTTTCCAGAAATAAATTTGCTTATGATATTTTTGAAATTGTAAGTTTCCAAAATTTTTCATTCCAGTATTTAGAATTATTTTGTTTCTTGTACTTATCTGGCAAGTGGTTAGTGTAAAGAATCACAGAAAAAAAGCTAAATAAATGTGCAGCTACATTTCTTTATGAATTTTAAATTGCTGCTTAGTGAGAAACAGTAATAAAAGAGTCATCCTATTTTTTCATAATTCTAGTTTTTTCATATTCTAGTTTCAGGTTAACAGTTATTGATGATGTATAAGAATAGGTTGTTATGACTATCCTAGACATTAACTAATCATTACGAATGTGGGAAACCATGGAGCCTGTATATCTTTGGTTCTGGTTTCCTTCATTAATATGATTTTTCCGCATCTTTCCATTTCCTTATGAATGGAGTGATGTCATTCTTTCTTTTGGTAACATAGAATCACATTGTTTATATGCACCACATTTTTGGATCCATCATCTACTGAGGGGTCTGGGCTGATTCCATACTTTAGCTGTGTTAAATAATAATGTAATGAACATGATTGTGCTGGTAGCTTTAGTATGGCCTTGTTTGCAGTCATTTGGATAAATGCCTTGAGTGGGATTGCTGGGTCATAGAGGAGCTCTATGTTTAGTCTTTTGAGGAACCTCCATAATGCTTTCCCAAGTATTTGAACAAGTTTATACTCCCTCCAAGAGTTGCAATAGGACCATTCCCTTTTGGCCTTATTCCCACCAGCATCTGTTGTTATTAGATTTCTGTGAAACATTCAGTCTATAGTAGGGTAACGTAGAATCTCACTGTGGCTTTGATTTACATTTCTTTTATGGCCAGAGAGGTTGAACGCTTCTTAATATGTCTATTGGACATTCTATACTAGGAAAGGGAAGCAGAGAGAAAGTATAAGAAAAATGAGGAAGGGGTAACAATGTTCAACAAGAAATATACTCATTTCCTTCAATATACAACTGTAAACCCTCTGTACCTCACCTTCACAATAAAAATAAATTAATAAAAAACTATAGGCTGTTTCAGCATCATAGGGGGAAGGAAAGAAATTTCTATTAGCAACAGAAGCTGATCAGTGATGGGATACAATCTTCAAAAACATAAAGAAATTTTAGAATTGATTTTCATTAACATACTATAAAAGCAACTAAACAAAAAAAGATACTATTTACATTTTAGGTAGTTGTCACACCATACTCTGTCCCAGAAGATAAATTCCTTATTTTGAAAAATGGAAAGGGAAAACAGAAACGGCAGAAGATTTCAAGGAAGTAATTGATGTAACATTGTTTCCTAGTCCATATGCTTTTCACATGTTTCACTACCTGCATAGAATTCTTTCTGAGCTATGGATGCCAGCGTTATAAGCTATTTTGGATATTATACTTAAAGATTATAAAATTTGACAAAGTATTAGTCTTGTTACAATCAAGACTTTTCCTTTCCTCTATATGTAAACCCAATCCTGCAGGTATTTTCTTGATTTTTATATTTTACTAAATAATTACCATTTCATTTTATGCATTTTGGGGTTTAGAAGAAGCAAAATTTGTGACTAGAGACAAAGGATTGCAGAAGCATGCTTGAAGGACAGTGGTTTGGACCGAGTATCAATAGCAGTCTACTGAGTACAGAATTACCAGGGGTTGTCATTCTTATGTCACTTTCCAACTGAGCAGTTATAATGTCCCAGCTTATTGTCTTTTGGTCTGAATATATGGATCAGTATGAATCAACTGACAACAGATTTATTTCCATTTTATAGTAAATATTTCCGATTTGTTTTCTTGTATAGTTAAAGTAACAATTCAAAGAATCTGAACATTGCTTGATTCCAGAAATCAGATTTTTCTGTAATTGTGAATTTCTTCAAGGTATGTGCGATCTTATCTAAACCATGGAGGCTGTATTTCTTCTTACTTCTATTAACAATTGATCTGTTGATCTATAAAGAAAAAAGAATGGGGCCGGGAGTTTGGCCTAGTGGTTAAAGTGCTCGCCTAGCATGCATGAAGACCTGGGTTCGATTCCTCGGTACCACATACATAGAAAAAAAGCCAGAAGTGGTGCTGAGGCTCAAGTGGTAGAGCTCTAGCCTTGAGAAAGTCCAAGGACAGTGCTCAGGCCCTGAGCTCAAGCCCAGGACTGGCAAAAAAAAAAAAAGAAAAAAGAAAAAAGAATAATAATACAATTTCAAAAGATGTCCCTCTTCCCATGAAGTTAACTCCACTGTTACAACTTCTCTACCATGAACTTTGGTGTTTTTATTTCATGTTCTTTAAATCAATGTGCACTTTTGTTTGCTACTTTCCTACAATGACAAGAAAATATCTCTTCAGGATTATCATGAAAGATAGTTGCAACCAATCAAGATAATAGCAAAAAGTCCTTCATCCATTACACTTTGAGTATCTTTTCTTAATTTTTTTTATCTTTTCTTGCACTAAATTAGTCAACACAACAATGTTGTGATATTGTTATTAGATTAAATATGGGATTTGGGGGGAGAATAAACCCTATTAGATATTTAAACAGAAGATTATTCCTAGGTTCATATTTCTAAGAAAACTTAGTCAAATGCATATCCCATATTATAATTTCTTTTCTCTGTAAATTTGTCTATCCATCTTTAAAGATCATCTAGCATGACTTTATTCAGAATCCGTATACCTCTGATACAGTGTTGCCTACAGAATATCTGCTGGGAAATGGTGAAATGCTTCTGCAGATTGTGTTCAAGTTCTATTCCCAGTAACTGACAATGGTGTTTCAAAGCATTTACTCCTCAAAGGGCTGTGTGAGAGTATTTTTTTATTCTTTCCTTTCATCTACAGGTATTATAGTTTCTATAAGCAAGAATAACAGAGTGGTATCAATAGCTGATTGGACAATAGGAACAATCGGAGTGTTAATTAGCTGTATCTTCATACTTCCATAATAACAAAGAGATATTTAGGTTTAAGGACAATTAAGTTAAGGATTTAACTTCCTTACCTTACCTTTTCACATTCCTGACAGAGGAATATGGGGTAGTATTTTCTTAAAATTATAAATGCAATATAGGCTCAATAAATCTTTCAAACATTCAAGAAAAAGCAATTCCCAATTACCCTACTGTAATTTCCAATTGTACTGCAATTATTTGAAGCTGCTGATCTTAAGAGAACTTTCAGCAGCCTTTCAGACACATTTCATCTACATATATACATATACCTATACATCTATTTATAACTGAAAAATTTCGTGTTAATCATACTGTTGAGAAAACTGTCTTCTCAGCTTTAAGAATTGTTAAAGGTAATGAAATCTTTCTAGAATTCACACAGGCGTCTACTCCTTTTGTCAAGTGTCTGTACCCCATTCCTTAATGGCCTTGTGCTACACTGGAGACTACCTGTTCCCTTACTGACAAACGAATTTGTCCCCAGATTAGGTAGTGTATCAAAGAATGAGAAGTTGCACACATATGGTCATTTCTGTGGTTACCTCAATAGGAGCAACAATTGCAAGTACAAATACATGATCAACTCTTTCATGTATTTAAAGTTTATTACTTTTTTTTTTTTTGCCAGTCCTGGGCTTGAGCTCAGGGCCTGAGCACTAGCCTTGGACTTTCTCAAGGCTAGAGCTCTACCACTTGAGCCTCAGCACTACTTCCCGCTTTTTTCTATGTATGTGGTACCGAGGAATCGAACCCAGGTCTTCATGCATGCTAGGCAAGCACTTTAACCACTAGGCCAAACTCCCGGCCCTAAAGTTTATTACTTTTTTCTGAACATCTTGTAGTTTCATTTGCCTTATGGTATTTATTTTATCACCATTATGTAATTGTACACAGGGGTTTCATCTCAGCATGTCATTATGTGAGTTCACCCCTTTTCCACATCTCTTCCAACTCCACCCATTCTCAGTCATCCTAGTTCCATTTGTACACATACGTATCAAATATTTTGCCTGCATTGTCCCATCCTCCCTTTCTCCATTTGTTTAATCTTTACATTGCTCTTACCCTCCCCAACACAAGCTCCAGCTTACTGATATTAATTTTTTTACATAAGTGAGTTATATGTTAAATGCTTCAAATACAGCAATGAATTTCTGCACTACCAAAGATTTAGAAAAACCATTATCTAATAGTTATGTATTATTTTGTAATTATTTATATTATGAGTTCTAATTCATCTTAGTTACATATCAATGAAATGTTTGGCTTTTTTGTAAAACCACATCATATATTTTGCTAATGTTTTTGGTGTTTCTATTTTTTTGTAATTTTTGTACATACTAAAGATATCCTTCATTTTTCTACTAAAATTGCTGAATACAGTATTTCTTGCTTAACATTTTTAGTGCATATTATCAATCTGAAATTTCTCTTTGTACTTGTTAACCTTTTCCCTTATTGCCTCTGCACAAAATTAAATATACATATATATACATGTAAAGGACATCCTAGTAATATTTAAAATACACATTTAGATTGACAATATATGAAAATCACTTTTTGCCACAGCAATGTCAACTTTATACAAATGTATGCCTACATACTAAAAATTAAAAGCAATTTGCCAATAAAACCTCATTTGACCCAACAACAACTCCTTTATTTTGCTGGTGGGAGCCTTGAGAAGGGAATATAGATTTAGTAATTGGCTTGAAAATAAACACTAGACTTCAGAAATAATACTTTAAATGTTGGCCTCCCCTCAGGATTGGTAGCAAGCAATATCCCTGCATGCAACTAATTTTTCCTTAGACCTTGGATTAGTAGGAATTCAATTAAAGTTAACACAGGTTATGAAAAAAAATGAATGCAGAGAAATTGTTCATATCCTCATTTCAAACAGATGTAAATGTAATGCAGAATCTAGACTTATAGTTGGGGCAAGAAGTACATTTTGAAAGCAATGTGCAAATCTCCAAGATATAGGACCAAGAGGAGTTGGGACCCATTTACTCTTTACATTCTATAAACAAACTGGATTTACTCGGACTCTTTTCAGTTCTCAATAATTAAATAAATAAATCAACTCCCTCTTTTTGGTTTCTTTGAGGGCTTTTGATGTGTATTTTTTTTTCTTTGTGTGTATCTTGGTACTGAGCTTGAACACATGTTTTGGGTGCTGTCCCTCAACTTTTTCCTCTTAAGGCTTGTTTAACTTTATTTCTGTATGTTTTACCTTCAACTATTTGTTTACAGGTAAGACATCCACTTTTCTTTGAAGTAAAAAATGTGAAAAGCATGAGAGAACCAGCGCATCTTTCCTTGACTCTCTCAGGAGGCCAGTGACCTGCTGGCTTAGATTAGTGGGAATTCAGGCAGCCAACTTCAGTTTAGAAGGAAAGAAATCAACTTAGAACCTTCTAGATGGAAACTTTGCCCTTTGGCTGCTGCCTTTCCTCTTAGAAAACAAGTTAAAGGAACCATTGCCCAGGTTAATTGACTTACAAGTGTGTCTTTTTAATAAGTGTCATAAAGTATGTCAGGCTGCCCAAACTTGCTTTCAGTGCGTTTTTTAAAAAAACTTGTCAACCAGATTAAAGTTTATTGTTTGCAGGTACGTTCAGTTTTCCAGGTCGTAATGAAAGACACTGAATTGATTTGCCATACGAAAAGAGATCAAGGTTGTGTCCTTTGCTCCCACTCAATGTGCCTTTCACTCTGACGTCCCCGCTGCAGCCCACAGGAGCTGGCTTGGACTTATCCACTGGCAGAACAACTTGCACTTGCTTTCTTTGGTTTTCATGGCATCTATGGAGGATTAAAAACAGTGGTTGTCTAAGGTGTGTGGTTTTTTTCTATGCTGGTTAATTTTTGAATGGAGTGTTTCAATAAAGAAACAGAGAAATGAATTTCCTTTTTCCAGACTAGATGGCTTGCAGAAGAAAAGTTTTCTTTAGGGTTCATTGGCATCCTGGCATCTGTTCCGATTCAAGTGAAGTTGATGCACAAGCTTTCTCTCCAGTCTCCCATTTGTTTGCTTCACAAAAGGTTGTAGAGAAGGCTTTCAGTAAAAATATCAAAGCTACTTGATTTGCCAAGTATCCCACTGGCTTCCAAATTTCAGGAAAAAGACAAAAAGAAGTAGAAAGTGATCACTAATGAGAGATGCTTACTGTCTACCCGCTCAGGTCAATGTACTGTTATCTGGAATGTCCCATCACAAACATTATCGAAGTGATTCTACATATACCCTTAAGCTTAAGCTTTAGCCCTTCACATCTCCTTTTGACATAAAAATGCATCTCTCAGGGAGTAGCCAGCTCACATGACTAAAGAGCATGTGAGCTGAGGATGGAGTAGCTTTGTTTTTTCAATCTGAAGGTAGCCTCTGGCCCATTAATTCTTCACCCAACTTTGCTAAAATGAAGAAGACTATAATCAAACTGAAAGGATTCACTTCAAATTTAAAAATGCCTTCTTTTCCTGCCCTGACATCAGACATATTATTACTGGATAGTTATGTCTTTGGGTTAAATTATGCCTTATGGAGATGATTTGTCATTTTATTGTCCGTCTGCCTATATTAAAAACCATGAACATGTAACATGGGCTTTGCTCACTTTAATGTCTCAGATATTTGACATGATTTAAATTTTCACAAATGCTTGTAAGAAAAGTGAACTTTTAATTTTCACTTGTATTAATTATACATAAAGAAAAAATAAAAGCATTCTCTTGTCCTCAACATTGTCATCGGAAAGGATTTGTTCTGAATTTCTCATCTCTGCCAGTGACACTCAGTCTATTGCTGTAGGATGGAGTGGTACCTTGGAAGATGTTATGGGTGTCACAGAAGTGATAGATTACATAAAAAGTAATGACAAAGTTTTCAGTGCTACTGAAGTAGATGGTAGCTTTTAAATTATTTGTGTTAAATAGGTTAAATACAAAACAGGTAGCTTAATAAAAAATAGATATATGTATAATAACAGCCAAAGCATATTGATAAGCAAAATTGAGAAGAAGCACAGAGAGGAAACAAATGGATATTGAAGGAGAAAATGTATATGTTGACTATATTAGTATATATTATAGAACAACAAGATGATTCCTACAGAGAGTATCCATATGGAATATCAAAAGAATTTAAGACTGAAAATTTAATGTTAGCACCCGTTAGAACATTAAAAAATGTCACTTTTAGCCAGGTGCCTGTACTTCACACCTGTAATCCTAGCTACTCCAGAGGCTGAGATCAGAAGATCATGATTCAAAGCCAGCCCAGGCACAAATGTCCATGAGACTTTTATCTCCAATTAATCACTAAAAAACTGGAAGGGGCACTGTGGATAAAGTGGCAGAGCCACTAGTCTTGAGCTGAAGAGCTCATGGACAATGCCCAGGCACTGAGTTCAAGCCCCATGTCCAACAAAAAAAAAAAAGAAAAAAAGGGAAGAAAAGAAATGTCACTACTTTTATCATTGCTATTAATGTAATGGGGATAGAACCCACAACTCTGCACTGGAACAAGCATCTACGAATAGATATGTGCCCACAAGCATCTTCTCCATTATTTAAAACAACCGATTTTAAGATGGGAATTAATTACTTTCCCATGGATGGATTAGTATTTTGCATCCTGCTGCTCCACTCAAGTAGCTGGAATTACAGGTGAAATGGGATGATTTAAACCAAATTCTCCAAAGGCTGAAGGTCTCCAGGTTTCACTAATTAGCTGTCTCTCCTTTTGTCTCTCTGTCTGTGTCTCTGTCTCTCTTTGTTTAAGGGAAGTCTAGGAGTACACAGTCGTAATATTGGGTTGCTGAACTTTTGCTGATAGAGGATCTCCTTCTGTTCTAGTGCCTGTCGACTAAGATCATGTATCAGAAATTTGCCCCTTGTACACAGCTTATTTAATTCTAAAAATCAGTCCTAGGTGGGTAGACTGAGGAGTTCTGAAATTGTGCCCAACTCCAGCTCAGTGTCTCTTAAAGCAGGGTTCGTTAGGTTCACTTAGACCTTGTAGCTCATTTCATCTCTTTTTCATCAAAATTTGACCATCAGAATTTCCCCCTTGCAACTTCGGTTTCCCAGCATTATGAATCACACCGTTTGCCTACTGCTGTCATCCGACCATCAATGAAAATTTCTATTAGTCAATTTCAAAATGATAATTAAGACCTTCCCTGATAAAATCAGACTTTCTTAATATCTTTGCCACTTATTTTCTATTTCTCATAGCTGGAGTGAAAATTGTATAAAATGCCAGTTATGGTTTCCAGATTCTCTAGTCTTTCCTTCATTCATTTCATTTCTTCCTCATAACATCTTGGGAAGTAGATTTGTCAGGGTTCTATCCCCATGCATAGATGGTAGATTTGTGGTTTCTAGCAACTTGGTCAGCTTTAACATCATACTCTCCTGACTCTGACCCCTTTAGTAGGGCATGCTATCCCTTATTGTCCACTAAGGTCTAGCTGTTTGAGATGAAATCACCTGGGGAAGAAATACTGGAAAAAGTGACTTCCAAACAGGTTTTGTAATCAATCAATAGACCATTATAAGTGAAAGAATAACAGAGGATTCTCAGACCACAAGACAGGCTATAGACAACTTTCTAGAGAAATGATGGATCACATGTACCTGGAAATGCATGTTTTGACTTATACCCACTTGTGTGTAGTCCCTTCTCATGCTCAAACTAGCAACACCCAAGAGAGCAGAATTATTGAGAAAATTACTCTTGCCTTGAAACTAAAGCATCCAGTCACTTTTCAGCTGCCACTTGGGAGCTATACAGCACTTGACAATACCACCTTCCTGAGACTTGTCTTCATGACCCACAAAATGAAAGTGATAAAATAGCTACTTCAGCAGCATATGCAATTACAGGTTGCTCAAGATAAAAATGAGATAATATGTTTAAAAGCACTTTGTAAGCCAAAAGGGCTTTAATAAAAGTATCTTAATATCATTTTCAAAAAACCAGGATAGAAGAGCTTTCCTTCCTAAACAGGTTCACATACATGAGAATATGTTTCCAGATGGGAAACAAAGTCCTTCTTCTTTCTTGACCTTGAATGCTTGCCCAATAGTTCCCTTGAACACTGTGGGGCCCCCTCCTTGTCTTTTCACACAAAATGGGACCCAGAAGGGCTTTAGGGATGCTCTTCATAGACCCACACCTACCTTGCCTTTCCTTGTAACCCTGGCCTCTATCCTCATGGAAAACTGAATCTGCTTGTGTTCCTTCTGGAGCAAAATCAGCATTGCCAATTGGAATCCACATGAATAATTTAACCTCCCGGCAGGGTCTGGACAGGATCAGGAGATGCAGCAGCTTTCCAAAATTAATAAAGGCTTTTATAGAGCCATAAAAAGCCATAATTCAATCATTTTTAAAAGGGCACCGAACACAATGCTTATTAAAGGCTGGGTGTTGCTGAGGTGTGTTCAGGGAGCCCAGTAAAACTCAGTCAGCAGCACAGGCCCCAATTCACTACCACCTCTCCCACTTGATATGCAGATAACCTGACCTAAACATTTAATAAACAATATTTGCTCTGATTCTTCCCTGTTTTTTTTTAAAGAGGATGATTGGAACAAGGGAATAGTGGGTTTCTTTCTTCCTATTCTTTCTATTACCAGCAAACTATTATGGATGAAACGAGTCAATATTCCTAAGCAAAGTTTTTCTTGTGCTTTGGTAGTGAATTTATATAATATATAAATATGTATAACATAAATGCATGTATATTATACTTGTGTGTATGTGTGTATGTATATAGATGTATATGAGTGTTTTCACACATACACACATATATGTCCATACATGTACTTCCAGTCCTGGGGTTTGAACTAAGGCCTGGACATTGTTTCTGAGCAGTTTTTTTTTTTTTTCTTAAAGACTAGCACCCAACCATTTGAGACACAGCTCCACTTTCAGTAGTTGAATGGAGATAAAAAGAGACTCATAGACTTTCTTGCCTAATCTAGTTTCAAACCTGTGACCCTCACATTTCAGCCTCCTGAGTAGCTGGGATTACAGGTATGGGGCCACCAGCACTCATCAATCCACCCAACCCCTCCAGGTGTTGTATTCAGTTGGAATAATCCAGATATAAGGTAGAATGCATGTCTCCTGTCAAGTAGTTCTACTTCCATTTGTTGTCTAATAGGATGGCTCCATAACTGAGATTTCCTGAGAATAATGGAACCCCCCTATACCGTGTTACGAACCAAAGACCAAATTACACTTTGTGCACTGTATAGAGGTGGCCCACAAGTTGCAATAAATAGAGGCTGCCCGTGAGATTATCTCTGTCCACAGAAAGGACCATTTTTTTTCCCCCCTCAGTTCTTCCTTCCTAGAGGAAGCACGGATTCCTGGCTCCATTTGTTCTGCCACAGAACTGTAATTTTCTTCTTATTTTCTATAGGTCAAAATCATCACAGGCTAAATGGTTTTGTTCCACAGATCACGATGGTGAGGATATTTTGGGGCTGAGGGACAACAAAAAGTGTGGAGTGGAGGACAAGTCTGAATGCGCCCTTTTATTAAAGGTACATCTCTAGCCGCGGGGATCTCCCTCCGCTTCCTTCAGACATGTCTCTTCTTGCTCTGTTTCTAAATTTACTATTTACTGGGATGACTATCCCAAGGGCTGCCACAACAGCTGAATTTTTAGCAAACAAAACATAAATAAATTACCAGTGGCACAGGCAGGATGGCTTTCTGTGGCTTGCTACCCTTGCTCTTTGTTCTCTCAGCTTCCTTCCCAAAGCTCGGGGGCGTGGGACGGATGTCTTTGAGCACCACAGGTACTAAGTGATCTGCCCAGTCGCCTAACCTCAAGTGACAAAGTGCTGGTCCTCATATATCACAGTCTTTCCCTGGTGAGGATTAGGTCACGCTGGGACCAGTTGTTGCTAATGAGATCATGCATAATCAATAAGGGTCGGCTGACATCTTGTCAACTCCATCACTGTCACCCGTGTGGCTGAGGTAAGGAAGTTAGGAAGAGGCCTGTCAGCTACCTAGAATCTAAACAGATGGGTAACATTGGATGGATCCACTGCCACTCAACATGAGCCTGAATGAGCCGAGGTGATAGGTTCATGCATTCATTCATGTATCCATCCCTTCCTTTGTCCACCACTCGGGTCGCTCTTTGCGTGTCACATCTAATTGGGACTGAACTTGCAGCAGCAGGTGACATCAAAAAGAACCTCATGCATTTGGAGCTATCCCTGGGGCATCGGTATTTCACAGAGGTGATTATAAAGAAAAAAAAATAGGAAGGCAAGGAAGAGCAAGGGAAGATTAAAGAGAGACAGAGAAATAAAAACTGGAAGAGGAAGAAACAAAATTGTCTGATCAGTATTTTACTAATTGGTAGTTTGAATATTAAAATAGATAAAGAGAATAAAGAAAGACTTCCTCTCCAGACATTTAAGTTTGAAAATACCACTGTGGAAAAATTAAAATAAATAAACAAAAGATAATTATTGAGCTTTGGAAACAAAGACCACAGACATTTTTTTGACATTGTTGTTTCATCAGCTATGAATTCTTCTCAAATTCTCATCTCCCCCAAAATAAGTTTAAGTGATTCTGAACATAGGAAGAGATCAACTTGTTCATCAATGGCTTATGTTTATGACATTATGATACATGAATCCTCTAATAGAAAAATCATACTATTCTTTTTTTCTTGTTAGTACCATAATTTGAACTATGATCTTGAAATCCTTCAACTTATTTTTGAGGTTGTTGTGTTAACATTTGAGTCAAGTCTCTAGCCTGGGTTTTTGAAGGCTATTTTGAATATGGAATACTCCATGCTTTTTTTTCTGGACTGGCCTTGAACAATGATTCAGTTGGTCTCGTTCTTCTGAGTAGCTAGGATAATAGGCATTATCTACTTTCATACAGCTAATTATACTACTCTTTGGATAAAAGTTTTAAATTTCACTTTAGTGGCATATAGTTGTACATCCTTACTATTCAAGTGCACTTATCAAACTATATTAGTACTATGTCATGAAGGTATTTTATGCATGAATCCACATACACACATACGCATATACACATTTCATATACTCCAATTGTCAATTTACAGCACAAAATAATCATATTAATCAGAAAATATGAAATAATAATAATGAATCCTTATTTTGCTTATGAAAGAATGGTAAATGGCTTTTTTTTCTCCCCAAATCATCTTTTTTTCCACTCCTGGGGCTTAAACTGAGGACTCAGCCTTGTCCTTGGGCTATTTTCCTCAAGGCTAGAGTTCTACCACTTGAGACATAGCACCACTTCCGGCTTTTATTTTTTCTGTGTATGTGATACCGAGGAATTGAACCCAGTTCTTTATGCATATTAGGCAAGCACTCTTGCCACTAGGCCAAACTCTTGACCTCTTTTTATCTAAGTGTTTGGTTAGTTAGTTTCCTAGTCATAGCACATTCTCACAGACTGCTGCTAAGAGTTCATCCAGGTTGTCGTCTGGATTTCATTCTTATGGACATAGTACCTAGATCCAAGATCCTTCCTCATCTTGGTACTAACCGGCTGGTGACTGAAAATCACTCAGGTACTAGATCCCACACTCCTTTTATAATAGCTGACTTTCTAAGGATACAGGACAATTTTCTGTACCAGAGATTTATGCAGGGTAACATAGTCAAAGAAGTGATAATCCCATTACAATCAAGTGTACCAGACAGAGAGAGGCTCTAAGATGCATATATTTACATATTATTTCAAGAATAGAAATATGGCCAGTGTAGGGTAGAAGGAATCAGAAAGGTGTGGATACAAAGTGGTAGATGAAGATTGAGTAGGGCTTGTATAGGTTACTGGAGTATTCTCTCTTTAAGTGAGACAACAAACCACTGAAAGATTTGTATAAAAGGAACCATGTTTTAATTTTATCAATAGACACTCTGATGGAAGTATTCTATGCAGGGCATGAAAAACAAAATTAAAGGCAACAGTGGTGAAGATATAAAGTGTAGGGAGTAGAAATGTGTCTATGTATTAGATCACAAGGTTATTTTGTGTGTGACTAAGTTTATTCAATTAAAAATCATTGAAAATAAATATTGCAAACTTTTCCAAAGAGGGTAAGATTTTGATGTGTAACTAAAATTATCTGAATGGGACAACAGAAAAGGTAATATACTAGATTCCGTTCCCATTTGAACTGAAATGCAGATAAGAGATTACAGAATTCCACTCCTCAATGCTGATTTCTCTAGAAGTTTTTAAATTTTGCATTGTATCATTTCCTATCTTTGCTTGTAGGATGCTAAATCACAGGATTCTACTGAAATGATTAGCATGCCACCCTCACATCTTCCATTTAAATGCAATATTTCCTGGTTTTTCATAGTAGTAGGCTTTTGTGATTACTGCTTGATAATGTTCTTGCTTCGATTTATGACATGTTTTATATTCTTAAAACTAGACTTTTTAAAATGAGCATTAACTTTTGAGATCCTATTTCCTACATATACCCTGAGGAGCATTTCTTATCTGAATATGTTATGATCAGTCGACCCTAAACATTTGCTAATTTCTTTCTTACACGTCATACATTGCTCTATCCCCAGACAAAGTCCAGAGTGAGATCTGTCTGTCTTGGTTGCTGTAAGCAAGATATAAAAGGAGCTATTCTTTCACAACATGTGTGTACTGTGGCCTCACTGACTCGATAGTAGTGTGCCATGCTTATAAAAGGAATTTTCATTTTTTATTTAATATTTGCTGTTTTTTAAGTCCATATTAGCTGGGGAAAAAACTAAAAAGAGTTTCATCTCATCTGTATCTCAGACACATATAGCTCCTGCCTGGTAGATTCAGATCACTCATCATTTCCCCATCTATCATTTATTTTAATCTAGGCCATCTCTGCAGAGGGGGTAGAACTGCATACATTTGCCTCTTCAGACATCATGCCCTTTCTTGTCCATTTAATTCTAATCAATCAGTCTCCATGTGTGTACTGTATATATCTTTCCTGCAGTTTCACAGCCTGTCAGTCACTTGTCATAAGCAAACTGGCCATCAACCTCAAAAGGGGTGGTTGTTGAGTGGCTCCTTTGACAGGGTCTGTTTTTTATTCTCATGGCCTTCACTACATAGAAATCTTAAAATACCCACTCTGATGTCTCTAGGCCTGTCATGTACTCTCATGTAGATACTATTTTTCTAAAGCATGCTAATCATGAATGCAACTTAATGCGATGAGAAATGGTGAGTGACAAACGGTCAGCAAGGCTTTCCTCTCCATAAATGTTAGGAACAAATTCTATATGATAGACAAGTTACAGTCAGTGTTTGGTTGGCAAACTACTTTCTAATAACATAGTCACAATTTTGTATGATAATAATCAGAGCATTAATAAAGTTTGTTCCTGGGTGAGACTTAGAATGCTCTCTTTACTTTGGGGAAAGAATTTACTCATTAAGGCCACATTTTTGAGAGAGAGATGATTCAAGGTAAATGTTAAGAAGGGAGATTTTTAAATTTTACCATAAAGTGTTTGACTAAGGAACACAAATGATTAGATGGACAAATAAAACATAAACAAACATGAAAGCATCCTCAAGATCTATAAGGTTGCCATTTGGAGAATTGTAGAAATTTATTGCGTTTCACAATAAGTCATTCACTTGGTCATTCATGTGAGATTTATGATCATCTAATATGCATCAGGCAATAATTCATGTATCTGTCCACATTAAGTGAAAGAAAATTTTGAAAGGACATGGAGTCAATCCTTCTAAGCCAACATATAGATGTTAACCTGAGTGGCATAAGATTTTAAACAGAGTGAGGACAAAATTTAACATTTGCCTTTTGCATCATTCTTCATATTAAGTTGATGGTTGGTGCTAGACAGTACAGAGATGAAGGTAACACTCAGAGGGAAGACAGGAAGTTTTGGTAATAGGCAGAGTGATAATGTGTAAGATCAAAAAAAATAAAACAATGACTATGAGTGGTTAAGGACAGATTGTGCAGCTGAGACATTTTAAAAGCAAGAAATGACTTTGGTAGAAAACCCAGAGCTCTGTTTTTACCACCACTAATCAACATTTTTAAGACAGAAAGACAATACACTACACTCTGAATATATGAATAACCGTAAAACAGGTACACTTTCTTTAGCAAGAACAGATCCTATTTGGAGATGAAGACATAAGTCAATTTCTGTAATATGCTAGGGGGATATGTGATAGTAGAGGAATATGATAGGGGCAGATGCCATTTATTCTGGCAACTTGAGCATTTTAATAAACTTGGATTCTCAGTTTTCTCATTTATAAAACTGTGATAGTATTTTATGTCTTTCACTGTATTTTTAAAGAAGAAATAATGGTGAACACTAGGTATATATAGCTCACACTCATCCTTTCCTGCTCCTCCTTGCCTCAGCCCCATTTCATACCTAGAAATACAAAATCAATCCCTCTAGTCATGGTAACTTCTTTCCCTTATGCTGTGATCTCCCTCCCCACCCCACCTTTATTTTTTTGGTATATATCTACTTTCTGCACATGAAACCTAGGAGACTTATGATAATGCCACAGCTTTAAAATAGTTTTTAAAAGGACACTCCTCACTAGGAGAGGATAGTGTAGCTCACATATACTGTGCAATATCCTACCTATTCAGAAGGCTGAGATCCAAAGAATAAAATCCACAGCCATCCTAGGCAACAAAGTCCATGAAATTCCAAATTCATCCAATAATCCATCCAAAAAGCGTTGCTTGAGGCTTATCTCAAATGGTCAAAGTGCCTGCCAAATAAGGAAGTGAGAAAGTGTGAAGTCCTGAGTTCAAACTCTGGTACTGGTGAAACTAAACATTGTCTTCATCTCAGATCTTAAAATAGAGTTAGCTATGCTTTGGCTGTATGAATAGGGGCTGAGTGTGTCCCCAAGGGTTTTTGTGGTAAAAATCTTATCATAATTTTGAGGTAGTAAATAGGTGGCAACTTAATCAGACTCCAATGCACTGAGTTGGCACTATAGTATATGATTAGAGTTACATTGTATTGTTCAGATCAGGCCTTATGTTTAGTAATGCTAGCTTTGTAATAAGAGACAAAGATCAGGCCTACACATGAATGTCCACTCTTGTTTCTTGACAAGGATGCTTTTTACCTCAAGGATAGTAGAATGTCAATACCACAGGTCCTAACCCTTGAACCCAATTCAAGAGCTAAAATATACTTGTTTCCTTTATATAGTTCCCTAAGTTTTGGCATCTTGATATACTAATTGATAACAGATTAATATTAAAACCATTCAAACAACTTACTATTTACTCAGAAAAAAGACAAGATGAAGACATTGCTATTATAATTATTTACTTTGGAGTGTCTCTAATCCCAATCACTTTTTTTGATAACCACAATCCGGCAGAGGATACTGTAGGTCACACTCCCTAATCTATAGATCTGTGGGGCTAGGTGACAATAATTGTACGTCCATTTGTAACACACAGCTTTGCATCCATATGGTAATCACGACACATATGTGAATAACAGGAACTCATTCTTCACCTGAAGCCTCTGATGATCTCACAATTCCCATCAGGAACATCTTTTTTTTTTTCTTATAAGTAATGTCTTGCTCAGCAGATTCTTTTTTCCATATATTTTTGTGTAATTAGTAGAAGGGTTACATTATATTCACCAGATAGAAGGTGCATTACTTCACAAACATTGATAACCTTTTTCATGTCTTGGTCCCCATTTCCCTCCCCCGACCCCTGCCCCTCATCTTGTATTTTCCCCCTTCCCTATCCTATTTCAAACAACCAAATAAGCATATATACCTTATATATCACATACCAAGGTGAAATACTGTAACAATATGAGATAACCAAGGGACAGCAAGAGAGATGAGAGACAACATATTACATTAAGGACAACAACCACTCATTATATGGCTTTTGTTTCCATATCATGGAGGTCCTTTCATTTAGCGTCATACTATATGGCCTTATGCATCTAGGTTTTGTTCTATTGTACATCTTTGCTAAGAGAGCCCAAGGTTTCTACAGATTATGACAAATGAGGGAAACCATTGAGGAACATTTTTTAAAATATCTTGGCTTCGTTGTTTCACTTCACTATCTTTAAAGGATATAGTATCTAGGCTATTTTTACTTCATATAACTTACCATGAAGTTTCTGGATCTCAGACAACCTGAATTTTAAAATTCTATGCAGAACTGTAGCATATCAATGAAGTTGCTACAACATGAATTACCTGAAATTTTTAAATTCTCTGAGGATGTGAAACATTTGTCTACATGACCATGGAAAAGAAAACTAAAAGAAAAAAAATCATCATTTGTTTGTATCTCATTCTTGAGACTTGATCATTCATTATGTTTCTGATGTTATTATATTCTTGTCCTAATCTGTGATTTCACAAATAGAAATCTAAAAGAGAACTATACAGACACAAAACCACTTTCGACCAAGTATCCCATCAACAGGTTATAAATTACTTACTTTTGCCTGGAAGTACAATTATCTTCATGAGCTATCACCACGATGAGCAAATTGAGACAATAAACAAACAGGGTTTTCAAAACCAAAACCAAACTTTTTAATGGGAAGACTGCCCTTCACAATGAAGTATTCCTCAGTTGCTTCCATAAAACTGTAGCATCTATGTTGTTTTCTGTAAACTTCCATGTTTTGGACACTACTCTTTATGGACTTAATCTGCCCCTGTCATTAGTCCTGGGTTAATCATGTGGGTGTTAATAGCTGGGGTTTCATTCCTGTTACTGAAATCACACTGCATCTTATATGATTTCTATTATACTCTAAAGTAAATTAGCATCTCTGTCTAATGGGTGAAGAGAATCCTACCTGGGTCGTTCCACGAGACCCTTCTACATACTCAAGTTTACCAAGAGGTGAAGGCATCAAAATTTTGTTATTTAACTTTCTATTTTGCAAGCGCTTAGATCTGAAACCTTGTGTCATAAAAATGAGGCAGTGGTTGTGATTATTTTGACTCAATTGCAGAATCTGGATGAAATTTGAAATGATTTCTACTACCATCTGCTCTAAGCACATTACACATTTCCTTCTAAATCTTGACCTTCTCCAGAGCTTTTTTTTAATATATATATTATTGTAATTAATAGAAGGGTGACATGATATTTGCCAGATAGGAGGTGCATTAATTCACATACATTGATACCCTTTCACATGTCTTGATCCCCATTTCCCTCCCTCCCACCCCCACCCCTCATTTTGTTTTCCCCCTTCCCTATCCAAAGCTTTTTAGAAGACTCCAGAGCTTTTTAGAAGACTCCAGAACCTATCCATAACCTAACAGCATGTTAGCAAGTTCTATGTTCTGTGGAAGTTAGCTACAGTTTTTTTTTTAATCTGCTTATGACCATAGAGCAATAAATATGTCTTTTTAATTATGACCTCCACAGGCCTTAGGCCTAGAAGGCAGCGTGCAAATGTTTATTTAATGAGTGAATGAATAAAACTTATTTTAGTATAAGAAGAAAGATGAGACAATGTAAATGAGTATTCAGAATGTGCTAGAAATGGACACTACATTACCCTGGTTTCCTCTGAAAATGCTTCTTTTCTGTCAAAATTTTCATGCTCTGGTTTCTGGCTTTCAGTGATTATTTTCTTTAAAGATAATACTGCCATGTTACTTTGAAGTGAAACTATCCAGAACTGTATTGCCAAATTTAATTTTGGCATAGCAGGCTTAATGTTCAGCTTTCCATCTATATTCTATGCTTGGCAAGACACCAAGGAAACTTGGGATTTTTTGCTCCTAAATTTTATATACCAGTAAACACAAAGGTATTGGGATTGTATATCCTAGCATGAAAAATTTTATCTGATCTGTAAGAAATATCAAATTGGACTGTGGTGAAGGCAGTCAGGGGATTTGTGCTACTCCTTCCCTTCAGAAATATTCTTATTTAAGACCTAAGACCTGTGGAAAGTGATGGTAAAACAAAAACAGTAATTTGCTTTGTTCAGTGTTCCCACCATTCCAAGATATTTTAATATAGGCATATTAATGGTTTGCTTCTAGTGGCCTCCAAAGGGGGAAAAATATCATCCCCATTTTTCAAAGAGATAGAATAAGCCCAAAGAATAATAGTGATTCAAAAGTTCATGCATGGATGTGATATAAAGAAGGACAAAGAATGCATGCTTCCTGTTACAATGTGGATCTCAGCCCCCAAATACAATCTCCTATTTAATTACACTTATCACAATGCTTACATATGCTTGTGGACACAATTTGGTTGATTGAAGTATAGTATATTCAGAAGTGAATTTCCAAGGAGTAAATCTTTTTTATGTCCTATAACATTTTTAACATTTTCAAATAACATGCTTTATATTTTGTTGTCGGGATGATGTATAGAGGCTTTACAGTTACACTCAGGTAGTGGGTATATTACTTCCTGAACATTGATACCTCTCCCCATGTTTTTCTCCAAATTTTCCTCCTTCCACCATATAGTTTAAGAAGTGCATATAAAGAATACAAATGAGAGGACAGGAAGGACGGAGTGGCTGAGAGTGGTGAGAAAATGGGATCAGATAACATTTACCCCAAGGATCCTCAATGTATGTTCAGTGTTCATACATGATAAAGAAAATGGAAAATGTAATATGAATTTTTGGGAAGGGAGCAGATGGACTCAGAAGAATGTTGGAAAGATTGTCTGAGAAGTAAGCACTGGATATGTTAAATTGGTAGCCCCTTGTACAGAAGCCCAGAAGAATTAAATTTCAAAAAAATGCTTGCTCTGTTTTAATCAATAATGTAAGAAACATTCATTTGTTGATGTTATTCTGCATCTAAGCAAGAAAGTTTTATTTTTTGGTATATTTTTAAAAATCTTCCCTGAGCTACATACTTCAGAACCTCTGTAGTCAATCCTGTACAACAAAGAGGTTAAAATCCTTATTCTGACTGTTAATGTGGAGAAGGGGAACATGGTATAAGAGATATGAATTTTGTTCAACCTTTTGGAAATCTCAGTCATGCTCAGCCTTTCTGTAGATGACATTGACCTAAAATGTAATGCTATTGGCTGATTTTGATAATAAAGAACCTTCCAGAAACTGATCATTTATTTCATGTATTTGTGTGGGTTCTTTATTTTTTAGTTTAAATTTCTTCAAGTAGTTGTACAAAGGATTAGCCATTAAAAGAAGCAGTTTATGAATATTTGGCCTCTTGATCAATGTTGCCCCATTCAACATTCTCATCCAGCTCTTCCTCCTCACTTTACTCACTTTCCTTAATCTTTGGGTTATGTATTGATAATTTATATTTTTCACTTAGCAAAGCAGTTTATGTATGTAATAAAACTTGATCTTTGTCATCTGTTCAACATTGTCACCCTACTTTGATCTACCCCTTTACTTATTTTTTTCATTGTCTTATAGCATAGTCTTGTATTCCCCACAAAAAATTCTCTTTAAGCTCCATGCTTCTAAAAATAATGTTAGCAACATATAACTTTGTTTCTCCAGAAGACAGTGTTCTAACATCATTGTTCATTGCCATCATTCATAAAAACATCAAGCTTATACCCAGTAATATTATTTTTATGGTCTGTGAATCAGTCTTATCCTTGCTTAACCTCTGAGGCCCAATGATCATAGAGCACAATGTAGGGTTAAGAGGTAACTCCAAATGGAGAAATGTTCAATGTATCACAAAATGTAATAAATATGCAAATCTCTCCTTTCATAAGCCTTTTTCCAAGTCCTCTAATAATGTCTCCATATTTCTTCATGTTATTATTCTCTGTGCTACAGGCAGGAGGCTGCTTCTGTGGCAGCACTGTTCTGCCTCCCCACCTGTTTACATTTACTGTATGGCTGCCTTGGGAACCCTGCAGAAAATAATGCTTGTGTGAGCCATTTAGTTGACTACATGTCAAAAAGTAATTTGAATCAAAGAGTCACTAACTTAATTGATGGTGATGGCTCCATCCAAAAACAACCAAAGAAATTGATGTTGTGCAAATTGCACATATATTGCTCTTGAATTTGTGAGCATATTCTTGTTTGCCTTGACAGGATTCAAATTATCTTTTGGACAGCTCGACACATTACTTAAGATGTGCCTGTGTGTGAATTTTAGCTGCTAAAGGGGGCAATAACAACCTTCCTGTGAAATTAATTCCCATGACTTTAACTATATCTTGCCTTTCCCTTTGACTCATTCTTTGCACATATCTCTTCTATTATTTTACAGTCTGTGCTTTAACCTCTCAGCCATTTTTGTTACCATGGAATAGAGCCATATCATATCCTATAGGTCTTTTAAAGATAAAAGGATAACACAACATAATCTCTATAAGAATTTAAGTCTTTCTACTTAGTGCTATTGAGTCTTCTATTTTTTATGCGAGTCCCGGAGCTTGAACTCAACCCTGAGCATTATCCCTGAGCTGGTTTACTCAAGGCTTGTACTCTGCCACTTGAGCCAAAGCCCCATTCTGCTTTTTTAGATATGAGTCTTGTAGACTTTTTTGCTTGGGTTGAGTTTGTCAGAGCTCAGTCTCCTGAATACCTATGATTACAGACAGGTGTGAGCCACCAGCACCTTGCTAAATCTTTTTGAACTGGCATTGAGACTATGTTGAAGGCTCAAGATGTTGAGCAGTACAGAATAATTCAATTCAATAATTCAATTTCAAAATCACCCAAAGAATCAGAATTTTGATCCTCAGCAGTCAATGTATCCTCCAGCCTATTCCAGAGGCAGTAGGGTGAGGCAGAATATTGTTGGAATAAAGAACACATTCATATTGTAGCATTATGGAAACTGCCATAACCTGTAAGAGGATTCAGAAGACCTCTTATCAGTAGTGTTCTCTTAGACATGTCTAGTGAGTACCAACTCCAGCAGATAATGCAATGAAGGGAGAACTAGATAGAAGGGAAGAAAAAGAGCATCTAGACATCCTTCTAGGATGTCTAACAGGGTTCCACATATTGCATGATGTATTTTCTTCCAGTAAGGTAGAACTTAGGTCAAATTAGTTGTTGCTCAGTAATAGTTTTTGAAGGTCAGGAAAAAAAGAGATTGGATAGCATCCCGCCTTCATGGCCTTCCTCTCTGCTTGTCATCTCACATAGGTCCTGAGGTGCATATACCACAGTCTGAAAGCTAAAAGACTATTTGATATTTCAGAGCTCTTAATAAATAAACTTTATTTGCAAAAGTATACTTGTAGCACGTTTGATATTTGCAATAACAAAAGTCAATGGTGCAAAACTTAAAGGTCTATTTATTTCTCTGAAAAGGAAAGAAACTTTTCTCTTGAGTCCCATCCAAGCAAAATAGTAAAAATTTGGATTTCCTATATCAAATTAACTTTATTTGTTTCCATATTTCTTGTATTCCATGTTATGATGTAATTTTCCAGGACAATGGGTCGCTGTTTAAGGGCAGGTAATCTAATGATGATCATGATATGCTGATTGATAATGCTATTGACACTCCTATGCATTATATGCTGGCCTAGTAGCATAAGTCAGGTTTAGAAATTATTTATAAGTAAAGTGTGGAAAATCTAACTTATCCTTAAAAACCTCTTTTAACTTTCTTCTGTGATCTGGTTATGTCCATCAGCTTCTTTTCAGAGACTGCCTTGCTTTGTGGCTCCCTTTACCATTATCTCTCTTTTATAATTCTATTCTTATTTTATAATTCTTTTAAATTAATAATTGTGATAATCATGATTAATCCAAAGTAGATGATTTATTCTTTTATTATAAAAGTCATTAGAGGAAGTGGTGCTGTGGTTCAAGTAGTAGAGCCCTAGCCTTTAGCTGAAGAGCTCAGACACATAGTCTAGGCCCAGAGCTTATGTCCCTGGAGCAAAAAAATTTGAAGAGAAAAAGTCCTTAGATATTTGTATTTTGATGCAAAATGTTTAACTACGCCTATACCTCCATCATGGATTAAGTGACTTGCTCCTCCTTAATACAATACACTTAATACAATATGTTGAAGAAAATATTTAAAGACCTTTTTAAGTAAAGCCATTTTTGGATAAATGGAATGATATTTAAATATATGAACACAATTTGGAGAATATAAAAGTGCCTGTATTCTAGGGGCAAAATCTTATGCATGTGAGCCTTCAAGTAAACTAAACAACATTTATGTTTATCTCAAACCTAAACTACACTTGTCCACACTAATCATTATGTCCAAGTGTACTTTTTGGTCTTTTACCAGTGTATTTATTGGTAGATTTATAGATAGAGTCTATTTACAACAAATTAGGAAAGCCTTGTAACTTATGTTTCTTTGGCTCTGGCTTACTTTGTGTTATATAAATTTCCAAGTCTATATTCTTATGAATGGTATACTATCATTCCTTGTGATAGAAGCAAAGAGTTTTGTAATATATATATATATATATACACATACATATATATATGATATATGATATATATAAAACACATATATATGTGTGTGTATGTGTATATATACATATATATATATCACATTTTCCTGGTCCATTTGTACACAGAGAGTCATCTGGGTGATTCCATATCTTGGCTATGGTAAACAATGCTGCAATGAACATGGTGGTGCTGGTAGCTTTAGTATGCCCTTAGTTGTAGTCTATTAGGAAATATTCAGATGGAATCACTAGGTCATAGAGAAGCTGTATGCTTAGTCTTTTGTAGAACATCTGTACTGATTTCCACAGTGATTGAACAAGTTTACATTCCCATCAGTAGTGCAGTAAATCCTTTTGGTAATATCTCCACTGAAATCTATTATTATTAGTCTTTTGATAATGGGTATTCAAATTGGGGTAAGAAGGAACCCTAGTTTTCTTTTGTACTATGCTTATTTGTAGATAACATGATCCTGTATTTAAAGAACACTATAGATTTCTCCCTAAAGCTAATCTGAAACTTTGGCAAGGTAGCAGGGTATAAAAGTACCCACCTCAATTCAGTAGCTTTTCTAAATGCCAATAATGAAAAGATTGAGAATGAATCAGGAAAGCAATTTTATTTGTAAGGGATTAGCTTAAACAAATGTGAAGAACCTGTATTATGAAAACATTAAAATATGAAGATAAGAAATTAAAGAAGATTTAAGGAAATTGAAAAATCTTACATGCCCTGGATTGGAAGGGTTACCATTATCACAGGTTAGAAGGATTGGGGGAAAGGGGTACTACTGTAGAAAAAGAAATGTACTCATTACGATATATATATATATATATATATATAACCCCTTTGTACATTACCTTTACAATAAATTTAAATTAAAAATCATGAAAATAGCAATATTGCCTAAAAGCTATTTACAAATCCAGTAAAATACTCATCAAAATTATCCAATGATATAGAGAACACAATCCAAAAATCCATATAGCATAATAAAAGTCTCCAACAGCAAATCCAATCTTTAAGAGGAAGAACTGTGTTGGAGGAATATTAACACCAAACTTTCAAACTATTACAATGACATGGTGACACACAGGTTAGAAGAAAGACAGCCCCTGAAACACAGGATGTAAAAAAGATAGCTTCTTCAACAAATGGTGCTGGCAAAATTTGGCTATACGTATGCAGAAAACTGAGACTACATTCTTATATATCACTCTGCATCAGAATCAATTCTACATGGATAAAAGACCTCAATTTAAAGCCAGATGCCATGAAAACATTACAGTAAGAGGTAGAGAAAACCCTAGGGTTCCTAGACATGAGTTGAAACTTGTTAAGCAAAGATCCAGAATCCATAACATATCAAAGTAAGTCTGGGTAAATGGGATTGCATCAAATTGAAGAGCTTCTGTATTGCCAAGGACATAGCTAACAAAGAAGTCCACAGTATGAGAGAAGATTTTTACTAGCAATGCCTGAGGCAAAGATTCATATAAAATACACTAAAAAAATTAAACTCCGCAGGGACCGAAGTTTAGACTAGTGGTAAAGTGTTTGCCTAACATGCATGATGCCCTGGGCTCCATTACTTGGTATCACATACACAGAAAAATCTAGAAGTGGTGCTGTGGCTCAAGTAGCAGAGCAAAAAAAAAAAAAAAAGTAGTAGCTTTGAGAAAAATGTGTCTAAGGACAGTGTCCAAGCTCTGAGTTCAAGCTCAAGGAAGGACTGGCAACAACAACAACACAATTAAACTCCATACAAATTAACTCACAAGAAAAAAACTATCTTACTAATAAATGTGCCACAGATATAAAAAGAGATTTTTCAGAAGTAGAGAATGGCCAATAGACACATGAAGAAATATACAATATCTCTGGCCATTAAAGAAATGCAAATCAAAATTAAATTGATCTTTAGGGATCAAATCAAAAGGGACTAGAGACAAGGAGCTAGTCACAACAAATACACATTCCTTTATTTTTTCAGATTGCTATCTCTACTCAGGGAAATAGTATTTCAAGGGGAGGAAGGAACCCAAATGTCTGGTGATAGGAGAAGTTGTTCTAGTATTTCCTGGGGAAAATAGAAGAAAAAAAATACTTGAGAGAGAAGACTTAAACAAGCATGTATCAAAAAGAAGACAATAAAACACATGTTCCATGCATACGTCTTATTAGAGGTTCAAAACAGTAATAAAAACAGAAAAAGAAACTGTCTTTCCAGTGAATTTGTAGAGCAGGACTTTTCTCATATGTTTTTTATTGTAATTAATAGAAGGTTTACATTACATTTGCCAAATAGAAGGTACATTAATTCACATACATTGATAGAGCAGGACTTTTTATCACAGGCTACATTCTGTCACAGGGAAGGTACTTCTCAAGCAGTGAACCGAAATCTTAGTTAACAGAAGCTGAGGAGCTGTCCATAATACTGAAATAAGTGAATCTCCTACCTTCGTGGCTTGAAATAGTGTGTGGTTTTTCAAGGCCAATGCACTCAGGGGAATTCTTCAATTTGGAAATGCATATGTGTGTATATATGTCAGATAAGAATTCTGAGGTTGGTGTGTAGCTGTAATCCTCAAAATCAGGAGGCTTCGTCTAGGAGCCAGCATCTGTCCCACTCAAATCTTGAGCTGGGCACCTTCCAGCTGGGAATCCCCAGCAAGACAGCACCAAGGTGCCCCCCACAGTCAAAGACTCTGACAAAGCGGCGGAAACACAGCAGGGAACTGAAGGGCAGACCAGTAGCCAAGCTCGCCTTCTGAGAATCAGAAAGGTGCAGCCCTGCCCTTGGAGCCCACGTTCTCGGCTGGGCCCCACCCCGGGGAACAGAGCAGAAACCAGCTGGTCCAGCTGAGAGCTCCTGGAAACCCCCAAACTCCAGACCCTTGGCTGGGGGCCCGCCCCTGGAAACAGCATAGGAAAACCAACCACCGCCCATTGAGCTGAGACTGAAGCATGCAAACCCGTCCCACGGCCCACTGTGAGGGCACTGGTTGGGCTGAGAGCTAGGCGTGCAGCAGCACACAGCATCTGGGAACAGGCTGAACACCTGCAAAAACTGCAAACTCTGACCTACTCAGCAGAGGAATCAATTTGGCCGAGAACCACCAGTCCAAATCCAAGTAACGACTGCCACCTACCGACCACAGAGTGAACTACAACAACAGTTCTCGATGCCTAGGAGAGTGCGAAGATGAATTACGACATACATAATCAAAGTCCCATGCAAAGCCCAAAAGGAAACAAGAGCGAAGGGATGAGAGAGATGTCACCATCCCAAGAGATGACACCTGAAGAGACACAAAATATAACTCAAATCAAGGAGATGATTTTGGAAATGACTAACGAAATTAAGGCTGAATTCCAAAAACAAAAGCAAGAAATTTCCAAGGAAGTATTCACATTCAAAAGAGAAGTGGAAGAAAAGTTCAGTACCCTCTCAGCAGACATGATCAGCTCAGTGTCCCCACTTCAAGCAAAAATGGAGGCATTAAGCAGCAGATTGACGGAGATGGAGAATAGAACATTGGGAACAGAAGATAAAACACAAGAGCTGGAATAATCACCACCTTAGAAAAATCAGTCAGAATCCACCAGAGAGAACTCCAGGACTTGGCAGATGCAGCAAAGAAGTCTAATCTTTGTATAATAGGGATTGATGAGGGCGCAGAATTTCAGGACAAAGGAATGCAATTCTTATTCACCAAAATCATAGCAGAGAACTTCCCCAACCCAAAAGGGAAAATATTCACAGTATTGAAGGTTTCAGGACTCCAAACAGGCAAGATCCTAGAAGGAACTCAGCTAGCCATATCATAGTAAAGACACTAGACCCGAATACCAAGGAATTGATCTTTAATGCTGCAAAAACAACAAAAAAGCTATACTACAATGGGAAAAAATTCGAATTACAGAAGATCTCTCCACGCAAACCCTAAATGCAAGAAAAGCTTGGAAAAACATCATTGATGTTCTGAAGACCAACAACTGCCAACCCAGACTGATATATCCAGCAAAACTAGCATTTACATTTGAGGGAGAAACAAGAATATTTCACTCCAAAGAGAAGCTTTATGAATATGTGCATACTAAACCAGCGTTACAAAAATATTAATTAATCGAGAACAAATTGTAGAACATCAAGAACCCCCATCAAGAAGCAAATATCCGTAATTCACTAAACCCAAAAGGGGAAAAAAAGACACAGAAGGAAATTAGAAGTAAAAATAAATAACAACAATGGACACTGACCACTTCTCCATAAGTTCCCTAAATGTGAATGGGCTGACCAATCCAATCAAAAGACACAGAGCAGCAGACTGGATTAAGAAACACCACCCATCCATATGATGCCTCCAAGAGACCCACCTCACAGCCAAAGACAGGAACAAATTCCAAGTGAAAGGATGGAAACGAATTTTCCACTCCAATGCACCATGCAAAAAAGCAGGAGTAGCAATCTTAATCTCCAAAAAAATTAACTTCTCAGTAAAATCAGTTCATAAAGATAGAGATGGCCATTTTATATTAATAAAGGGTACAATCCATGCCCATAATATCACAGTTATAAACATTACTCCCCCAACTTAGAGCACGCAAATTTGTCAAACAAACTCTCTTAGAATTACAGAACAAGATAGACTCAAACACAGACATAGTGGGAGACCTCAACACACCACTCTCAACAAATAACAGGTCAACTCAACAAAAATTAAGCAAAGACACCATTGACTTAAACGACACCACATCCCAGCTGGGCTTAACAGATATACACAGAGTCTTCCACCCAACGGCGAAACTTTTTACATTTTTCTCAGCAGCACATGGAACACACTCCAAAATAGATCATATAATAGTTCATACAGAAAACGTAAGCAGATACAAGAGGACTGATACAATCCCATGCATTCTATCAGACCACAGTGGAGTCAGACTAATCCTGAACAATGCAGTCAAAGTCAAAAACATTCAATCATTTGGAAGCTGAACAACACACTTCTGAATAACTCCTAGGTTACAGATCAGATCAGAAATGAAATTAAAAACTTCCTTGAATGTAATGACAATCAAAAAACATCACAAAGGAACTTATGGAACACAGCAAATGCAGTTCTAAGAGGCAAATTTATCACACTAGGAGCACATATTAAAAAAGAAAGAATAAGAGCATGTAAATAACCTAAAAAAAATAAAACACCTATAAGAGCAAGAAAAAGTTAATTCTAAAACAACTAGAAGGACAGAAATAACAAAATAAAATAAGAAAATATAAAAGCCTAACAAAAGAAATTAAAGAGGACACTAGGAAATGGAAAGACATCCCCTGCTCATGACTAGGGAGAACCAACATAGTGAAAATGGCTATACTGCCAAAATTGATATACAAATTCAATGCAATCCCTATCA